>NC_073361.2:24220000-24820000 GCF_027580225.2 Misgurnus anguillicaudatus | reverse complement strand
ATCATGTAATTGTATTGTTATTCCTATTATTATTATTATTATTATTTGGTTTGTTGTTTGCTTTATAAGCATGTGCTGATTTCTACAGTGTGTACTGTACGTGTTTGTTTTGCACATTTGCATTTGTTGTGACTGGAATCGTTTTTACCCATGATGCATCATGCAGTACACATTTGCATTGTGAGTCACATACCCAAAATGAACAAAACCATTTAGCAGTTATCTTGTTTGATCACACGCTGATCAAGATTTCACATAATTTGCCTTGGTCGTGGATTTTGCCAGCATGTAGAATGTGTTAATTGAACTTGCACTGAGCATGTTGGGGCCTGACGTCTCTCACAGATTGTTCTCGTTCAGCTCCGTGTTTGTTATCGATGTCTACAGAGGCTCTTTAACTCGCATCACGCACTTCAGCTGTAATTTGAAACGAACAGACTGCTATTGAAGCCATGTTAAGAGCCATCTGAAAAAAATGTGTGTGTGAAAAATGGATGATGTGATCTGTCAGTATATCATTTGGTAATATGAAAAATATTCTGTTTTAATTAGAAGAATGGAGAAGAAACATGACCATTAATTGTTAAAAGAGTATGTGTGTATGTATATGTGGGTGAGTGTGTGTGCGTGCGTGTGGGTGTTAATTTAAGGTGTCTAAAGTTTGATTTCCAACAATGTTTATTACTGTGAGTGTTTATTTCAATTATGACCCCTGGATCTTAAAATTACCAATAAAAAGATATTTCCCGTTTCTAAGACATGAATAAGTGTGTATTCTTTTTAATACTCTTAACAGTAACATTTTTTTTATATTCTGTTTATTAAATTTAATCTCTCTCTCTCTCTCTCTCTCTCTCTCTCTCTCTCTCTCTCTCTCTCTCTCTCTCTCTTTCTCTCTCTCAAACATGTTTTTAAATAACTTTTATTAGATAAGGTGATCTAGTGCATTTTGTATTTCTGTCATTTAAATGTTCTCAGCAGACTTGACTCCAAACAAGCAGTTCCCTCTTTCCCATCTATGTGTTTTTCTTGTTTTATCCCACACCTCTCCTCTGAGACCACAGTGATCCTAGGGATTTGACACCTGCACTGGGACTAGAATTTGCCACAGTTGTTGTTTGACTGGTAAGATATTAATTTGTGTTGTTTTGGGGTAAGACATAAATTTCACAGGTTTGTTTACAATCAGTTACACAGTAGATCAGCTACATTTATCTAAATATTTTTTATTATATATTTTGAAGCTATATATGTCCATTATATTTTTTTTTATACAAATTATAACTAAAGTTAAAATACTTTCAGTTGATTTATGAGATGTAACTTAATATTTCTCACTTTTCAAATGTAAAAACATTATTTTTGCAGTTCATATAATTGTATTGTATACTTACTATGCACATCTATAAATAACTCTCCCACTTATATATCATGTATATTAAATTATTTTTAGTTCTAGTAGTTCTAGTTGTTTGTTTCTATTTCTTGTATTTATGTGTAAACAGTGTGTGCAGGGACATCATGCATTTTTTAAAGGGCAATAGCACAAAATACTGACAGAAATGTTTGCACAAACAGATAAGTATGTTGACTAACTTTTATGTCAAATACTTATATCAGTTTATTCAGAATAATGTCATATTGATTTAATTCTGCTCAATTGTTCTATTGATGCATTTGCACAACAACTACGTTGTGTTAATTTAATTTTAGATGCATGAAGTATAATGAAAATGACCAAAACACGTCACGGAATTGACAGTACAGTAAAGCTGTAATCTACTGTCTAGTTTTCGTTAATTTTCAAGTTAAATTTTAATTCCAATTTTTAAAAACTTTAAAATATATAAAATGATTAGAGGAACGCATTTTGCACTAAATTTGACCTCATAGATATTGAGACCATATGTGATTCCGCGCCCCCATGAACTTGGGAGTGTCACTTTATGAACCATACAATTTGTTCACAGCTGGAGTTAATTGCGCATTACTGTACTTGGTTTTGGGAATGTTGTGAGCGTTTCTTACGACGTTTTAATTCTTCAGATAACAAAATGCAGCAGCAAAGAACGGATGCTGATGACGTCTGTGACTGCGCTGAGGTTTCTACACAATAATGACGTCGCAACATATGCGCGCGAATTTTGGCAGCGGAAGTGGCGAGAATCAGCAATGCGAGCGGAGCAACAGAGAAACAGAAGTTATTTAAAAAAAAATGACTTTATCAAATGATATCGGGCTACCAGATCCGTGTGCTATTGTGGAGTGGGAAAATATGCTAGTGATGGGAGAAACGAAGCTTTTCGAAGCTTCGAATCAATTGAACCAATTGCTTCGAAAATTGATTCAGTTTTTCGAAGCAGTTCGAAACCCACACACGCTGGTGACCCCTGCTGGTCAAAATAGTGTAAAAGCAGATGTGTCCAAACATTTTACACTTTTATTTTACAAAATAATACAATAATACAATAATACAATTATAAAATAAAGTAACATATTTTAATACAAATCTTGCTATTATTTTGTAAAATAAAAGTGTAAAATGTTTGGAAAAATTATTTAACTTAATTAACACATAGTTAAAAGTGTATTATGTGTTTTTAGTTTTATTTAGGGCAAACAAATTATTAAAACTAACTACCCTTTTAATTATTGCACATTTTTGTCATTAAACCTGTCTATAAACAAAAAGTAGACAAAATGGCAGTGTTATTAGTCAGAAGGATAAATGTTTTATGAACTTTCATAGTAAAACTGACCCGAGTTCACCTAAACATATTAGACACTGGTCATGTGATCAACTCCCCCTAGTGGTGAACCATTGGATTTTCGAAACGTTTCGAAACAGTTAAGACGTAATGAAGCCTCGTTTGCTAAAATCACGTGACTTGGGCCAGTTTGAAACAAGCTCCGAACCACTGATTCGAAACAAAAGATTCGTAAATGTTTCGAAGCCTCATGATGAAGCAGTGCTTCGAAAACGACCATCACTAAATACGCTAGCAGATGGCCAAATATATCATATAAATATAAAATCTATAAAAAATTACAAATATTAGCAACCCGTAAACGCAACAACCAGACATTTTGATGCTGGGAAACCGTTTTGATAAACTTTCTGAGTTGCTAACACGTTAGAACCACTGGGGAACAACACCACTTCATCACGTGGGCTGTAAAGTGTCTATAGTATGCGTATTCAGCAGATTAAATGACAAGTAGATAAATAGACGCTTCTTTGGTTTGGAGGTTGCCTGCAAAATCTATTTGGCTCCATCATGAGGGGACACGTGGGCTTGACGCCTCTGCCTGCATGTACTGTAAGTACCTGGAGCACCTGAAACCACAAAAAATCTGATTTAGCTAGAAATTCAGCAGAAAGTATATCAATCAATATTCTGTTGTGTCTTTTTTATACAGTCAGACACGAACTGAAGCACTTTATTATCACTAATGTCGATTTTTGCAAGTTATAGGTAAAAAAATCGGAAGTAGCCTAGTGGATTTGAGCATGCTTTTTGTGGACACAAGAGGGCACTAACAAATTGTATTGATTGTTATTGGTTTGATTAGATTTTGTTTATGGATGCTACACTTTTTTTCATATTTTATTTCAATAAAAAATTTACCTATTTACGTTATACCTTTTTCTGTGAATGTACCACCTGTATTTGTCTCTGCCTATGTCTGGTGTAGGTCTCCTTATATGTGTGTTGGAACAACATTAAAGACAAATCTATCATAAAATATTCATGTTATGAAAATGAATTTGCTAAATAATACAGCCTATATACTCTAGATTATATGCATTTAGATTATATTAATTACGATTGTAGTTTAATGTACTGTAATCAGTAATAATCACCACGAGAGGGCGCTGTTGGCTCAGTTTTGCCATATGCTTCTCATGAAAATTTACATGAAATGAATGAGAAAATTATGCATTTTGCAGACACTTTGGAGATATAAGGATTATTTGCTGTAATATCGCTAGTCTACTTTTACATGCTGAAGAGATTAATTTGCAACAGATATATGTGGTTAAAATTTACAGTGTGTCTCTTTTAGAAACATGGATCAAAGATATTTATGATCCGTACACTCCCTTTCTCCTATAAAATATTCAAGTATGTTCCTCCCCATAATACTTCTTACTTTTAACTCAATAGCACACAACAAATCATGTGCAAGGCTGGGACGTAAACAAAGGCTGTTGGCTTTTATTAATGAATAACTTAATATGTCCCACCATAATTCTTCATTAACTGCTAGATGTTTTATGTGTTGTAAAGTCCACTGACAGCTTGTAAATGCGAGAGAATCAGAGCTTGAGAATTTTAATATTTAAACACGGTCCTTTACATTCAGTGTTTTATGCAAAATATTTCAGAATAATATTTCAAGAGTTAAGTAAATTAAATAAAGGTATGAAAGCTGTTATTTGGGTGGCACTCCTCCAATAAGAACACATTGTAGACTGCATAGTATTAACTCAACTACATATCGATACAAAATGTATTCATATCTTTACCTAATTTTTAAGGATACCATCCCAGTAACAGCTTTTGTACCGTTGTTTCTGTGTATCAATGACAATTCGGCATGTTTTAGATTGTGTTGGGATTCTTGTAATGCATAACTAACATCTGCCATTCCCTCATTTTTCCCACGGACAGATAAATACCTGGCCTATCAGTGGGTAGCATATATTTTAAACGCAGGTGACTAAAATTGCATGTTGATCACAGCTTCACTGTGACTTTTAAGTAAAATGGCATAGATAAATACTCAGTAATGTATCTCATCTCTCTTATCTCATGTGTCTCTCTGTTTGTAAACCAGCAGGGTGTCTGGTAGGCAAATGTCTACTGAAGCTAATGAAGAACAAGACAGATTCATCACAGCTGATAGTGCTTGTCACACATGCTGGATGAACGAGACCCATTTACAGCCCATGTCTGCGGTCTACACTGCCACTTAAGAGAATTTCAGACCGCAAACCATAAGTTATGGTAAGAGATGCCAGTGCATTTATTTTAATCATCTCAGCTTTTCGTTTTAGGGGAGCTTTCTAGTTCACCCAAATATGAAGTCTCTTGTAATTTACTTATCCTCATGCCATCCCAAATGCATATGACTTCATTTCTGTATCTTCAGCATGCAGATCAGCACGATAAATTCAAATATAGCGTCTTGAAACATTTTACATTTATGCATTTGGAAAATGCTTTTATCCAAAGTGACTTACAGTGCATTACAAGGTATACATTTTTTATCAGCATGTGTGTTCCCTTGGTTCGAACCTATTACCTTTTGTGCTGATAATGCAGTGCTTTACCACTGAGCTATACAGGAGATATATAGACATACTGGAGTCATTCGGATTACTTTAATGATGGATCTTCGAGCTTCGCCATGTTGACCCCCATGTTAGAAGTTAAAGGGCACCTATTGTCCAATTCACATTTTTACATTTCGTTTGGTGTATAAGTGTGTATTAGTACATGTTAATGATGTGCAAAAGGTACATACCCCAAAGTAAACGATGACGCAAGTTATCGTCTCCAACGTACATCTCTTTACTTGGACTACAACAAACACACGGATTGTAGGTAACAGTTTACTTCCTAGGATTGGTGATGTAGACCAGACCGACATTATCATAATTCCTCCTGCTTTGGACTCACAGCCTGTAAGTTAACTCCTGTTAGCATTGCATTGTGGGCGAATCTTTCAAACATGGTAACGAGCGTCACATTTCCGGATGATGTCAGAGGTATTCAGGCCAATCAGAACACATTGTATTATACCAAATACACAAAATAACATTGTTTTTTAACAATGAAATAGGTGCTCTTTAAAATGCATTAGTTTATTTAATTTCTTTTCGGTTGAAGAAAAGTATATACATTTGAGATGCAAGAGGTTGAGTAAATTATGACAGTGTTTTGATTTTCATTTGGGTAAATAATTCCTTTAATTTCAAATTGATTTCATGCTATAAACACCTTTTATGTAAATGTTGGCCTGAAATGAGATTTTCATTCAACGCTGTATTACTGTAACTATACGATGAGCCCTAAGCCCACACTATGCCACCAGTGTAGGCTCTCACATTATAGTTTTTCTCATTTACGTCTTCTCCTACATTTAGTTTTTGAATACCAGCATAAATGTGATGGAAAAAGTGGCAAAACATTAGCAAAATAGATTTTTTTGTCGACTGAATGCCTCCTATCTAGGCTGGCGGTGACTAATATATTCTGGTCAAATGTGTAATAGTGCTGTAGTTGCGTGTCTGGCACTTACCTCTGTATTCACAACTGCATTACTCACATTTCAATTACAGATCACATTACTGCCATCATACCTCTCTAGAATACCAATTCATAGGATGATTACCTTTCCTCCCCATCATCTGGAGAAAAATGAGACTTCTGTTTTAAGCTGCTTTTGAAGCTTCTCGTCTCTGAAGTGTTGAATGGTTTAGCATTTAGATAGCAGCCTTGAGAGAAATTATAGATGGAGAGAGAGAGAGAGAGAGAGAGAGAGAGAGAGAGAGAGAGAGAGAGAGAGAGAGAGAGAGTGCTGAAATCTAGGTGCTGTTGGGAGTTTTATACCCCTTGACACATCCAGACTGTCTTCATCTCCATAGAGTACGCAAGGCGAATTTGAATTAGAAAGTGAATTAGAATAAAGCAAACAGTGAGATTTATGTACTGTAGTGTGTGTAGTATTACAGTAGATTATTATGTGTATTTCACATACGAAGATGACTTAGTGATAGCTGCATGTGCTGTTTCTCTCAAAGTTCAAACAACATATAGGCCCTATTCTAAAGAAACACTGCTGTAAGCATGAAACACAGTTGTAATTAAGTAATAGTTCAACCAAATACGAGCCCATTATTTGAAGAGTTTGGTTCCAAAACGCGATAAACACCTTTTTTATTTTTTTTATTAGTTACCACCAAAATCGGTATTGTATCTGGTCAATATTAAAAAGTAAATTCTTAATTTTATGCAAAATCCAATATCAGCCGTGTTATTCTGTCATCTTTTCTCCCTTTTTCCCCAAAATGTGATAAACGTCCTCCTTCTCTGCAGAATGCAATAAATCGCTTAACAAATCACAGCGCACACATTGTTCCACACATTGTAAACAACAATGGCGGCGCATTGAATAGAATCATAGTTTTCTTTGTCTACTTTGTAATTCGTGATTAACAAACAAACAAAAACAAAATAATACTTTTGAGTGCAATGCTAAACCTGACTGTGGTGTATTTCTGTGGCGGGGAAAATTAAGCCACTCAGGTGATGGAAAATGCCGGCTGTTGCTTGTTTCACACCAACGCATCAAGCTTCTTTCATGCTAACACATTGACCCCAGAGGATCTTATGAGAAACGTTCCATTATTTACTCAAAGTCAACGAAAAGCTGGACCAAAACATTTTACAGCTGATCGCTGTCCAAAAACTTCTGCGACGACATCCCAAGGATGACAGCATCAATGACAGTGTTCTTAATATGACAAAGTAAGTGTTTTGATTAATGCCATTAATGTTTTGATTTTTAATCAGTGTATACCACTAGTCAACTAAATGAATATAACATGGCAAAGATGAATTCACATTTATATATTGATTTAACAGATTTATAGCATTTTTAAAAAATTGTCATGGATTTATTGCATTTTGTGGAAAAATAATCAGTTTTTATAATAAATCTTTGAAAATCAAATTATGGATTTAAATTTGTAATGTTATTATAACCTAAAGATGCTATGTGAAAGTTTGTAACAGAAAATAGTGGTTTTCATCTTGACACTTTCTTGGCAAAAAACGCATTATTCGCGGTAGTTGGACGCTTGAACATTTCAGTTTACTCGCTTCATTCGCGCGTGAAATTCTAGTCATTTAAGACATTCACGTGGAAATTCGCATCATGGGAGGGGCTTCTGCGACTCCGCTGAGACTCCGCCACTCCGCTCGCTTCCTGTTATCAGGTCACTACTACAGCAAGGTCCTGATTGGTTAATCAGTCCCTCCAGAAAAACGCGATTGTGCGATCGCGCGATATATTGCATAATCAGCCAAAGTCCGCATATTTATGCGGGGCTGCATTTTTTCCAAATACGACGCACTTTCGTCGCATTAATTACAGATTTCCGGGCACAAAATATGCGGGGCTTGCATGATTTCATAGTCCCCGCATTTTCGTAGCAAAAAGTCACATATATATTAGCAGAAAGTTGAAAACTGTTGCATTTACTTCCCAAAAGCGCAGCCGTGTCCTCTATTGCCATGGGAACGTTATGAAGTGGCGTGATTATGTGACGTGAACATCATTGCAGCTTTTGCAAGTTTCCGCAGTTTTTGCAAGTTCCGCAATTTTTGCAAGTTCCGCAATTTTCGCAAATTCCCGCAATACCATCGCATAAATTGCATAAATATCCCGCATATTCCATCGCATTTTTTAAGAACTCCGCGTTTTTCTGGAAGGACTGGTTAATGCGCCGTGGAAATCCGTCGAAGTTCAGATTTTTCAACTCGCGCGTTTCCGGCCCAATTCTCGCGGTGTGAACCCAGACTAAGAAGCGGCTAAAAACCCATTTCTTCCGCCATTACCTCACTTTCTAATATAAGACTTACTTTTCTTTTTCTTTTTCCTGATCTCTATCTATACATTCTTACAAAAAAACTAACCCATGGCTATGTATACTGTGTTAGACTTGATGAGACTATTTCCAGCAGTGGCGGCTTGTGACTGCTCATCCGAGGATGCGCTAATTCAAAATAAGTGTTCGGATTGTCACGTGTGTGGTTCCCACTTTCCAAAATATGTGTCCGGCGTGTCGAGAGATCCTGTGTGAATCACGTGTTTTATCAAAATTAGTGCCTGCTGCACACGCGTCAAAACCGTTTATGATAAAAGAGACGCTCACGTTCCCAAATTACACGCTAGACACTTCCTTAACAGTAAACTCTGATTACGCATGAGATTATGTGAGTATCTGGCAAACACGAGCGTCTCTTTTATAATAAACCCTTAAGATGCGTCTGCAGCAGGCACTTATTTTGGCATGACACGTGATGCACACACGATCTCTCAAAACGCAGAACACATATTTTAAAATGACGAACCACACGCATGAAGGGCTACATACATGTTGTGACGACCTTCGCATCGTGCGCTTCAAAAAAAAGAAGTCACCAGCCGCCACTGATTTCCAGTGCACTTATGTATTGCTGTTCTTGTGTTGCTATAATTGCTTCTATGGATTACCTCATTTGTAAGTCGCTTTGGACAAAAGCGTCTGCTATGACTAAATGTAAATGTATAGAAAATAAGTTTTTATTGATATTAGTCAAAATGTTCTACCAAACTCTTCATTTATTCACCTGAATGCCATACTGGGTAAATGACTTCTTTCCTGCAATTCTTATGACTAGTTGTTATATGCGTCGATGAAACACGCGAGAACCAATGATCGTCTTGCAGACCGACGCGAAACCTGCAAACCGTAATTTTCGACGTAGATGTGTTTTCAATCAAACGTGACGTATCTATCGCTAAATACGAATCATTTTCTCTCACAAATGCGTCATTTCACTTCAAAAGACATATATTAACACACTGGAGTCGTATTGATTCCTTTTCTGATGATGAATGGGCTTCAGCTATTCAATGCCATTACAAAGCTACGAAGAACAAGGATATTATTGAATATAACTCTAAATGTGTTAGACTGAAAAAAGTCATATACACGGAGGATGGCACTAAGGTGAATAAATTATGGGATAATGTTCATTTTAGGTGAACTATTCCTTTAATGGGGAACTTGTACTCGCCAAAGGGTAAGTGCACTAAAAAGTGGTGGAAAGCGGTGTGTCAAAAAGGGATGAACCCATTAAGTTGTAATTTAACCTATGCTGGGTTGTTTTAACCCATTGTTGGGTCAAATATAACCATTATATACAACCAATATAACCAAATATAGCTATCAGCATGCAGTGACTCCTGACACCCCACATACTTAAAAAAAATAAAAATGTTTATTTTAATTATTTTAACCCAGTGGTTGAGTTTAGTCTCTTTTGAAGACAGCACTGGGTTAAACATAACCTAGCATTTTTTTTTTTTTTTTGAGTGTATGTGGGGTGCCAGGAGTCACTGCATACTGATGCTGATGGCTGTGACATGTTGGGAGATGAACGTTCAGTGTGTGAAGAAAACAGCAGGAGGGTTCATGTTGAGGTCAGGGTCATCTCTGTCTCTCTCCAGGGCAAATTTAAAGGAACAGTTCAACCAAAAATGAGAATTCGGTCATTACTCGCCTACTGAATTATTAGTTTGCTGATCTTCAAATATTCATCCAATATTTAGGCTTATTGGGTGAGCTGTTCCTTAAAAGTGTCCTTTTAGATGGGATTTTTTATTTTTAGATTTGACATTTCATTTATTAATAAATCTAACATTTAATTTAATGAATTCATGATTAATAGCAAGGGCATAGAGATCATTATAATTAAGGGGGAGGTGTCTCCTCATTCTGATAGGGTTAACAACGGGAATAATGTGGTTTGATATTGTACATGATCTTTTGGTGAGATTTGGTAAGATTTCTATTTGCAATTTTACTTTTATTCAAAGCGACTTATTACAATAGCCTAAAAAATACAAATACAAAATCTTTATCAGTATGTGTGTATTCAGCATTGCAATACTCAGTTAACATCATAGAGTCGGTTTTATTGGACACACGTACTGTTGTGGTTACGCGTTTGGTCTGAACTTTACTTCCGTTTTTTTGTTTTATTTTAATGGTCTGACTAGTGGATAAACTGAACAAATACCTTATCAAAAATAACAAATGTTTTGATTTCCTAAAGATGTGGGGAAACTGTATATATTATATAGTACACATTTTACACATTGATACGCTTTAGCTATGATTTGAGCTAACCCTAGTGAAAAATCCAGCCAAGAGCAGCATAAGCTGGTAGCTGGTCTTAGCTTGTTTAAGGTGGCACTAGCTGGTTTACGCTGGTTCTTCCAGCCTGACCAGCTAAGTCCAGCTAGACCAGCTTAAAAAGTGACCAAAACACAGCTAGACCAGCTTGCTACACCAGCAAAACCAGCTTCCTACACCAGCAAAACCAGCTAAAACCAAGCTGGGAGACCAGCTAAAACCAGCTCACCAGCTTATGCTGGTCTTAGCTGGATTTTTTTGTAGGGAAGGTAAACTATTTGATTATTATAAATTAATGTAAAAGTTGTTATTTATTCTGCATTTGTTTCACGAAAGCCGTTTGTTTATGTTGTTACTGCTGAAATTTTCTATAATACTTGATATTATCTTGGTGGAATACCAGAAACAAAAATAATCTTTAGACACTGAAATGTAAACAAACGCCTTTTTGTTTGCTTCCATTTTAGTCAATAGAGTAGGGGAGAGCGGGGTAAGTTGTCACACGGGTAAGTTGTCACACTGTTAATAACTCCAACACTAGAGGCTCTATCTCAAAAATCAAATAGCCACTTTATGTGACTTCTTCTTCTATAGTCAACTTCCTGTTCACATGTGGTCAAGATCACTGTAATCTGAGGTTAGCACAATTTTCTTATTTTTCTGCTTAAAAAGTAAAAAAAAATCACTTTACATTTTATGCAATACAACTTTGTTAGGTGTGAATGTTTAAAATGATTATTTTGCACAAAATAGAGGAGACCGTAAAGTGTCTTTTGATACTTTAGCTAAAGTGATATGATGAGCTAAACTTGAGATTTAGACAACATTAGCACACAAGTAAGTATGGGGCAAGTTGTCTCAATGACTTTGGGGCAAGTCGTCACATCTGACAACTTGCCCCTGTACAAACAAACACATCGAACATGCTCAGAAAACATGATATAGAAAAGAATAAGCCTCAATCTAGCAAAAAGCTGTTTCAAAAGAAAGGGAAGCAGAAATCTGGACCTATGAAAAACAAGGCAGCTAAAAGAAGAAAAATCATGCAAGAGTCATCATCAGATGATGAAGAGTGCTTCTGCCTCGTCTGTGTAGAGCCATTTTCAAAGAGTCGTCCAAAGGAGACCTGGGTAAAATGTGTAAAATGCAACAATTGGGCCCATGATGCTTGCACCTCAGGCCAGGCAATTTATGTGTGTCAGAATTGTGATTCTGGAGATGAGTCCTATTAGTCATACAGGGCATCTGTTTTGTTCAGAGGTTAAACATGTTAAGTTAAGCAAGTTATCTGCAGCGTTCCATTCAGTTATCTGGTTTTATGTGAAAGCCATAGAACATTTGAACCAAAGTTCAAAGTAAAGTGGTCTTGCCACTTAATTGAAATGTGCATTATTTGGATTGAAATAATTGTTTTTCCAGATTCTCCAGGCACGGATGTTTATATTTCCAGTTTGGTTTGAGTTTAAAAATTAAAATCAATATTCACAATTAAGTAGTTGTGTTCTTATTTTTAGATAATCTAGTGTGACAACTTACCCGCCCTAGTGTGACAACTTACCCTCCGATGGGGCAAATTGTCACAAGTGCACAGTCACTATTCAACAGTCTACAACTCTGTAATGAGATAAGATATAAAGATGTTATGAATACAACATATGTGCCCAAGACTTCCTTCTTTCATTTGGTATGAGATTTATACCATTTTGATGTATGGTGCTCAGTAAATGTTAGACAGTGTGAAAAGTGTGACAACATACCCCGCTCTCCCCTACTGTTGAATGTGTGTTTACACACGTTTTCACTAGGGTAAGATTACACTTTGGGTCTTTGGAAATGTTTGACCACCACATTGTCTGTAGTAAATTATTTACTCAAAACTGACGTCAAGCTTCACACAAACATCTTCACGGCTTAGCAAACATTGTTTTGAAGTCTGCGACTGGATGTGTTGTATTGTTATTCAGCCTACTGCCCATTATTATGTTTTGTAACTTATACACATTCAAGTCTCAGATTTAATCCAGAACTAGTTAAATTTTGAACATTACAAAGTTTAGCATATCTGTTTGTCCTCTACAACATCTTCCACAACTGCAGCTCAATCACTCCAGCAAGACATGGACATTATTAATAAAAATAGGGCACACAAAATGACAGATAAACATAAACTTAAAGGTGTTGAAGCCAAACAACATATTTAATAAAGCAAACAATGCATTGCAGATAAACTCTGCCTACAGCAGTGCTTCTCAATTATTTTCTGTCATGCCCCCCCTAAGAAGAGGTAAACATTTGGCGCCCCCCCGACTCTCCGCCGCGACTGTAAATAGTATATTTTGTCTATAAAATTACACATCTGCAAAACATTGTATCCTTATTAACATTGAGAAAACACAAAAAAAGAAATATCGGATCAACTTACAACAAAGAATAACTTTATTAACATTGTTTTTTAGTCTGTAACAGAAAAGACTTAAAATGCATCAATTTGCCTGAAATAAAAAAATCAATCCTTATTTAAAGTATAATATTTTTTGACCATTTGATGAAAAATTTTATTAAATGTAATCAATAAATAATAATAAAAAACACAAGCGGCTTATCAGCGTATTGGGGTGTAATGTCTTTAAGTGACGGTGCAAAAAAATCACTTCCTGAAAAAGTATTTTCCCCGGGGTCTCGCGCGCCCCCCTGGTGTCGCTTCGAGCCCCCCCCCTGGGGGTCCCACCCCACTATTTGAGAAGCACTGGCCTACAGTGACCAATAACACAACTTTTAAACCCTTGCCACACTAATGCTTGCTTTTTGCAATAATCACACACTTAAAAAATATACAAAATCTGTGTACCCTTTAAAAGGTCCAAATATGTATAATTTAGGTGTATAGATTTGGTACCAATATGTATACATTTAAAGTACTAATATGCACACTTGCATACTTTTTTTAACGGAACTGCCCCTTTTATACTTTTCCTTGGAAGTGTATTCTTATTGATGTTAGAAATACAAACACTATAATCAGAGAGCATTTAAGTGTCTATCTTCTCTATACACAACCACATCTCCTCTGATTGGGAAATAGTCCATATGTAACACCTCCCCCAAACATCAATCCATCCATCATCTTTCCTTCTTGTTTCAAGACAGAGTCCTAAAAAAGCTTATGCCCTTGAAAGAACATTGGCTGCGTCTCTTTGTATCAAGGATAACAAGATTGTTTTCCTCTAACGGTAAATTTCATCTTATCAGATGATGTATTTTACATTTTCTGTACGTTGAAACTGAAGGGGTACTGTTGTAAATACATCTTGAAGGCTTAAGGTCAAGAACGCAGTCAGAGATTCTTTTCAGTGATGGAGTTTAGCTTTTGTGCAATGTATTTGACCAACAATTTCTCTATACTAATCTATTGAGGCATATGCTGTCACTGTTGCCCCTTTAGCAAGTCACTTTACTCAGGATTGCTCCAGGGAATTTATCCCTGTAATAAGTGAAATATCAGTCACTGTCAATGACATCTTGGTTGGACGTGACATCACAATTGCATACTGTACAAATGCTAGTTTGACCAATTTAAAAATAAGCCATCATGTCAGATTGAGCTCTGTATTCGGCCTGTATAATGTACAGATGAGAAATATATATTGTTAATTAGTATTTTATAACAATTTGATCAACTAAAATCTAATTTGTATCTTAAATAATAACAGCACCATCAGGTAGCACATGCCATTATTGAATAAACCTAACTTAATAAAGTACATTACTAATAAACATAAAAAGTAACTCTGTTATTTAAAAATATCTATCTAATCTTTACAATGTTACACAGGCACTAAACATCATGATGTTCACTGTAAATTATATGGTGACAAAGCAAATTTAATTTTAATATGAACTGTAATATTTTACCGTAAAAGTTAATTTATTGTAAATTATTTACTGTAAATATTGTGGTAATTTACACACACACACACACACACACACACACACACACACACACACACACACACACACACACACACACACACACACACACACACACACACAAACACAGACATATATATATATATATATATATATATATATATATATATATATATATATATATATATATATATATATATATATATATATATATATATATATATATATATATATGAAGAGTTTGGTTCCAAAACGCAATAAATCCATTTTGACAAATTTTGGTAAAAACGTGTTTTCTATACCAAGAAAGTGACAAGATGAAAACAACTATTTTCTGTTACAAACTTTCACATAGCATCTTTAGGTTATAAAAACATAAAAAATTCAAATCCATAAGTTGATTTTCAAAGATTTATTATAAAAACGGATAATTTTTTCCACAAAATGCAATAAATCCATGACAAGTTTTTATTCAAAATGCTATAAATCTATTGAATCAATAGCCTATATAAATGTGCATTCATCTTTACCATGTTATATTCATTTAGTTGACTAGTTGTACACACTAATTAAAAATATAAACATTAATGTCATTAATCAAAACACTTACTTTGTCATATTAAGAACCCTGTCATTGCGGTTACTTGACGTCCTCGCTTAACGTCTTTCACAGAGATCAGCTGTAAAATGTTTTTGGTCCTGCTCGATTTTCGTTGACTTTGAGTAAAATTATGGAAAGTTTTTCATAAGATCCTCTGGGGTCAATGTGATAGCATGAGAAGCTTGCTGTCGGGAGAACTAACGCGGTCTCACACCCATGGCGTCGGTGTTTGACGGCGCTTGACCGTGCGTCGGTGTGTTGGCGCGGAGGGTGTACCTTTCGCGTCATTTTTTGGCGAGCTGGGGACTTCAGTGCTATTAGGTGCGCGAAATTAGGCAGTTGTCGCCTGGCATTGGGGTTAGGGAAAGGTTTGGGTAGGGATGTCATTATGTAAATCTAACCCTAAACCGACGCGAAAATGGTAGAAAATGGTAAGAAAATAGGAAAGATAATGCAACGGACTTAATAGTATTGAAGTCCCCGGTTCGTCAAAAAATGACGCGAAAGGTATACCCTCCGCGTCAACATATTGACGCATGGTCAAGTGTCGTCAAATATTGACGCCATGGGGTGAGACTGGGTTGGGAGAACAAGCACCCGTCTCCCGAGTGCCTCTCGGGGAAAATATTAGATGCTGATGGCTTACGTTTCTTTCCCATCACAGAAAACCATCACAGGTTTAGCGATGCAATTAAAGTATTATTTTGTTTTGTTTGTTGATCACGAAGTACAAAGTAGATGAGGAAAACTAGGACTCCGTGTACTCAGCGCGTCCGCCATTGTTTGTTTACATTGCGTGACTGGTGGGCTGTAATATCAGAAATGGATTTATTGCGTTCTGTAAAAAAAGGAGCAGTGGCGTTTATCGCATTTTGGGAAAAAAGGGAGAAAAGATGACAGAATAACACGGCGGATATTGGATTTTGCGTAAAATTAAGAATTTACTTTTAACTACTGACCTGATATAATACTGATTTTGGCAGTAACTCATTTTTTTCAAAAATGGCGTTTATTGCGTTTTGGAACCAAACTCTATATATATATACTGAATTTACCGTTAATGTTACGATAAATATTCCAGCTTTTCTGGAATATTTTGCAGAGATGTTATGTAAGGGATTATTCAACATGAAATATTGATTCAAAATATTTTATTTGCTCATTTTTAATGAATGCAGACTTTTTGTGAGGAAAACCAGTTTACTTTATGTTTTAACCCATTCTCTGCAAGTCTTTTTTTTTTTTTAAAGTTGCCCGCCAGCTTTTTTGTGATTTTCACAAAAATTTCACAAAATCCTTTCCAGAAAAATTTTCTTCTGAAAACATATAAACACAAATATATAAAATGAAAGAACAGAACCTCTGCTTTCAAACAAGCAAACAAACAACAACAACAAAAATTTCATCCTATCTATATTTTTTTCTCTGCTTATAAACTCTTAAATCTTAAAATCTTAAAATATGGGTATTTTTCTTAAATAAATAAATAAAATTTAGCAAAAAGCTGAAATAATTGCATTTTTGTGAAGGAATTTTGTTAGAGATCAGATTAAGAACGATTTCGAAACATACACAGAGTTTAAAATTAGTAAATAATTTTTTATTTCAGGTTTTTTTATAAATTGGGTAAGTGTGCCATCTAGTGGATAATCGCGGTATTACAGATAACCATAAAAACTCATCAGAGACACGTTTATTTCATGCAAATGTTTTCCTTTAATTGACGGAATAAATCATCAATGGCAGGGGAAAGAGTTAAAATAAGACAAGATGTCCAAATATCACAAACACGCTATTTAGTTTTCAACATTTGTAAATATAATGTTTATTAAAACACATATTTATATTTAATTTTTGTGTAATATTAAACTGTACTTTTAAAATGTTTTGCATCCGGGTTATCGTATTAAGCGTTTGTTATCTGGGAATAACAAGCCTGCAAATGTCATGACTGGCCAATCAGAATCAAGCATTCCAACGAGCCGTGAAAGAAAAGGAAATAACTGAACAACAGGACTGAAGACGGGAGCAACAGATACTTTAACAACCAATAGGTATTTTATGTTTACAGGTATGGCAGACCATTAACTTTCCGTTAGGCTACATGTTGGAATTCCAGCAGCAAGTGGCAATTGTCTTTGTTCAGTCATGATCTGACACCGACAAGCCATGTGGAAATGGTTTTAAATTACAACATAGCCAAAAACCTGTGAAAGAGAGGTGAGCGGATGACGGCAATTTTATCAGCATGGTTCCTTCTGTGCAGTTCCTGAGACCTTATAGCAGTGAAAAGCATCTGGCAGAGAAAGCAGACCCGGCAGGTGGCCTTATTGGAGCAGAGGCGGTGTGGCGGGGATGCCCGTCCGTCGCGAGGAAAGCCACTGCTTTACTGATTAAACTTCCCAGGATTCGGTTCTGTCTCGGTTACGCCGTGTCAATTACCCACAACTCTTTCCACCACCTGCCGCCTCCTGTCCACAAATTGCTTGTAATTAATGCAATTTTCCTCGTCAGGCACAATAAGGGACAAGCCAGGGAAGTCTGACATCATTAGCTCACGCTCCGAGAATTGGGAAGTGGATTTAGGTAACGTGCCTTTTGTGACTTCATTTGCAATGCGATCCTGCTGTGTTGCCTACATGCAGGATGAAAGTAATTTAATCAGCAGAAGACATCATTGTTTGGTCTTTTCTCTGCTCGTCTTTGTTGTGCAAGACAGACCTAAAGCCCGTATTGATCCAGATGCTGATGAGAGTGTGTTTTGCCACACTGTCCAACGGCCATAACAGCTGTTTAGTGTCTCACGTTTTAGTTAAACATATTGATCACAAGCTTATTGATCCTGTTTGATTAGTTTGCACATATTAAAATAAGCAGTATTGGAAATAGAGTACAAGAACAGCTTGTGGGAGTGTGCCTAGAATGACCTATGACCCTGGCCTTGCATCCCCTGTGTTTCAATGCACCAATATTTGCATAAGATGCATATGTCTGTTACAGTTCGGTGGTCTTGATAATCTTTTTTTTTTTTTCAGTTCAACACAGAACATTTAGGGTAAGAAAGTTACATTGAGAGTAGCAGCAAGCCAGGATCTTCATAATAAAAAAAGTGCTAAATACAACAGCAATAAATTACCACGCTCTTATGTTTAGATTCAGTCATTTAACTTTAATGGCAATGAAAAGGTTAATAGTCAGTAATTGAAATGTCTTATTCTCAAAAGTGGGTGATTCTCACGAAATCCAGACTTAAAAGGTGTCCAGAGTCAGATTTTTTTTAAATAACCATTGAAGCCATTTTTTTGGCACATATAAGATTAAGTTCTGAACTTACTATAACCATTATTTTTAGAGGATTTAAAAAATATTTCTTATAGAATTATTTAATTTTTTAGATTATTATTATAAAAAAGTATCATTACCGCAACATGATATTGCATTAAATATATGCATTTACAAACTCATGTTTCGGTAATGAGAACTAAAAAGTTGTCTAGGTACTACAAAATTTCAACTTTTATCTGGAGAGAAAAAATAAGAACTGCTTACCTGGTAGTCATCTTGAGTGTCACAGTCAATTATGTCTCTTCCAACAATTTTTTTTTGAAAATGTTATTTTCTTGAGGGCTTATACAATGATTGAAAATTGTTGCGGAGAATGAGAACATTTTTCTTTGTACACATTTATATTCCTTATTATTGTCTCTACATTTACCAATGATCACCAAATAGCATGTTTCTTTACTGTAAATGTTTATAGTATAACATGCACTGAAGCTTTTTATTTTTTTAGATTTTTTTAATTATTAATATTTGCATGTCAAAGAACCAAAACCAGTCATGGACACATTGCGGTAATGAAATTTTTCCCTTTAAATGTGGAAAAAAAAATTGTTTGTATGATGTCATTTGAAATCATGTGCAAAATAGTACATGAAGAGATGTATGTAACTGTATGCTTCTTATTTTGATACTCTTACTTTGCATTTACTTTTTTTATTAAAATGTTTCATGACACCTCATAAGTCGAATTTCATGAGAATCACCCAAATGACATTTTCACCCAAATGACAAATTCGACTTATTATACTTTAGTCAAGTATTTCGCTGCAAAAATTTCTACTTCTAAAAACGTCTCCTTTCACTTTTCACTGTCCTTGCTGAATAAAAAAAGGTCAATTTGGTCAATATCCTACAAACCTTGACGTACACGTTTCGTTGTCATCCAATTTTTCTTTGTGCACTTAGAGGACTTTGCTGAAAAATTGTTGTGGCGTTTAATGGTTTCTGCCAACAAAGTGGTTCTGAATGGCCTAAGGTTGGGATTTATAGCGAAAGTATTTGATGAACGTATAATACGTGCCGTGACGTCAATATTATTATCTCATTTTTGGTCTTTCACAGTCTAATGACCTTTCACAGTCTTTTGTGAAATCGAAAGGTTCTTCATATGTTACACGTTCTTTATGAATACATTAAGCCACAAGTGGTTCATCTATGGCACCTTTATTTTAGTGTATGCTAGTGCAGAGACAGTATGAGATTTGAGTCCTAATCAGTGAAGTGTATTTTCACAAATCCATTTTTATAGATAGAGACAATGGGCCCAATTACAGAGTTTAGCGGATTCCCACTGAGCATCCTCAGATGACAAATCAGCTTTAGATTTCCTCATCTAAGCCAGACATAAAGCACTTCATCATGCCAAGAACGATAGAACATAACAAGGCAGAAAAACAGAGAATGAGAGGATAATTACATATTTAGAATCAAATACAAAGTGAGCTTTTAAAACACTTTGCTGTAGGCTGCACAACTGCATATTAATGAGATACTGTATAAAAGCATTACAAAGTAAGGTTGTTCTTCAAAGGTGTAAGCTCTGAGTTTTAACATCAAAAATAACAAAATGTCTTGTAATTCCTCTTTTAGACAAGTCTTTGGAGCATGTATAACCCTTTTCATCTTTTATTTTATGAGCATTTTACAGGAGCACAAAAAGCAAGTGCAGGGATCAATTTAAGGTGATTATATTCACTTTGGCAGAATTGTGTGTCCCATTGAAGGCTGTCTTTCATCATAAAAGAATTGAGGCCTTTTATGTTGGTTGGTATAGGTACAGAGGGGTTTCAGGGCATATTTAAAGACATGGTATTCAAAATCTGTTTAAACCTTGAAAAAAAGATTTTTGACTTAGTTTTTTCAACCCATAGGGAGTCAGCTGACATTGGCTTAACTTAGAACTCTCTTCTATACGTTACATTTTTACTACGCTAGCTTGTACGGTTTAATCTTAGCCGCTGTACTCTGATAGTTATGTTGTGTTTTCTCCTGCTTCTATTAATGTAAAGCTGCTTTGAAACAATTAAACAATTGTGAAAAGCGCTATATAAACAAAATTGAATTGAATTGAATAACACTACAGAATAAAGTTAAATTTGTTCACGTTAGTTCTTCTGCAGGATTTATTAATCTTGATTAATACTAATTTCAAAGTTTAAAATGAAACATTGTATTAAACATAATTATCAGCACTGCACAAAATAGTGGAGTGCCAGCTCAAGCGTACACATACTAAGAAAACAAACAAAACTATATATGTATATATAGTTCAAGGGGATGCGGAATCACACATGTTCACAAATGAGATAAAATTTGATGCAATAATGCGTTCCTCTAATAATTTTATCTACAATTTTTTAAAATCATTATTGAACATTAAAATCAATCACGTGGCTATAGCTTATGTCATTTTTGTTGTTTATATACTTTATGCATTTAAAATTACATTTTATAGGATAATGCAGTTGTTGTGCAAAATGCATTAATGACATAATTTAACAAGTCATTTATTAAAACTTAAATAAATAAAACATGCCATTTTAGATGTAAAAATGATACCAATATGTCATTATTCCGATTAATTAGTATTTTTTTTTAGGTTTTTGCATGAAAGCAAGGGTGTTCAGATTGTTAGAAATATAAGTGCCATGGAAAAGACTGAAAGCTTTATAATATTTTGTTTGATGTCTGTATATGCACAAATTTCTGTGAGCTGTGCACACTGTGCACCCTTAAAAAAAAATTGGTGCATGACGCCCCTGTATACACGCACGCACACACACACACTTTTTCTCTTAAAATCCTCATTTACATTCATTGGGTTGGAAGCAGAGGCGATTCTAGGGTTAGAGCTTTAGGGGTGCTGAGCACCCAATGAGCTCCGCTGCCACCACCCGCTCTTTTTTCCTACAGAAACCAATAATATGTATATTGTAAAATAGCTTTCATTTTAACATTGGTTCAACTAACTCCAAAATAAAGATTTTTTTGAGACCTTTCAGGCATGAAAATGGGTCAGGGGTGAAAAAGATGAGAAGAATATTACCCCTAGGGTCCGGGAGCATGCTCCCCCTTAGAATTTTTTTAAAATTACATATTTTAAAGCATCAATCTGGTGAGTTTTCAGATGCCTTTTTTGCCAACCTTTTTATTTCTAATTAATGGTGAGCTAGCACATGTTTGCCATTAATGCCATATTAAAGTCTCAGGACAAAAGGTGGGCTACACCAGCAGTGTGGGTATGGTTTGCCTTTGTCAAAATGACAAATCTCCTAATTTATAACTTTTATGCCTACAACATATGGTAGGTTTATTAATAGTTTGTTAATTTGCAGCTTTTCTTTTAACAGTCCTTTAATTGAACCATTACCTTTACTATATGTCTAAAACAAAACACTTGTGACTCCTGCACTAAGGGTTAAAAACGGTATCCCCTTCATATTAGTCTACATGTGACAAACTAAAAAAATATAATTATTGTCTAGTTTGATAGTCAGACAGTTAGTGATTTCACACATAACTTACCGGTAGCCTACTGGTGGTATACAGTGATATGTAGTTTGTTTTCACTCTGTTCCAAACGCCATGTTTTCATGACGACTGACCAGAAAAGACGCCCGTGATGTCATGTTTACATGACTCCCGATTGTTAAAATAAGTCTCAAATTAACGATAAATCATACAATAAACTTTAACAACGGAGACACACGTATGCAACTACCCACTGAGACGCACTGCATGCGTCTTGCGGAAGAACATTGTAACCGGCGCTACTTCTCTCCGTTTAAGTCTATGGACGAGTTACTGTACTGTGCTACTCCGCAGCGCGCGGGTACCCGCCAGACTTAAATAATCCGAAAATAAACACTTATTATACGTGTACCATGGTGATTCATTATAAGACAAAAACACACCTTGAAAGATTGATTCGTGATGTACTCGCTCATTATAAACATAACGTAAACATTTTGTAAGATTTGAACAAAAAAGTTGCATCACAACACTATCTGATTCTCACTCTGCATGTGTTTCACGCTGAATGACGGACGGGCTAAGCGATGCAGGTACAGAGAAGTAGAAGAGGATGACACCATTTGCTAAGCGGGGAGGTTTTCATTTTCTACCTTATTATATATTTTAAACCACAAACTACGGAGTATGTTTTGGACATTATTTAACCTGGTCAAAGACGAACGAACATTTTAGAATAATTACATTTCTTGCCCCAAGTTTTAGGGGTGCTGAGCTCCTTTTTAGGGGTGCTGAAGCACCCCTAAAAAGGGGCTAGCCTCGCCCATGGTTGGAAGGGTAACAGATAACAATCTGTGTCAGAGGGAAAGATATTGAATTTTGCCTCTTGTCAAACTCCGCATTAGATTTTCACACTCATTTTTATAAAGGGAGAAAACGATTACACACCAGCACAAGCCATCAAGGTATCATGGGATGAGAATGTAATTTCGGAAGAGGTAAATGTCTGGTATAATCTGAGCTTTACCAAAAGGTTTCATCATTGGGGAAATGGAGGTGCATCTAAAATAGGAAGCAAATATTGACATTTTCAACTGAACACTCCAGGTTTTTGATTTATGCTTGACTTTTCTGGGATCAGTGTAAGATATCCCCTGTGTTACTTTGATTGGATTCCTGACAAACGGTACATGATTTGGTTTTCTGCACTACAGTCACACTTTTTTCGTTTTATAACAATGTTTCTTGATTTCCAACATATGGTCAGACAAGCTAGCTGCTTAAAAACATAAACCACACAAATATTGGTTACAATCGTTCAACCTTAATTCAAATCATTTTTATTAATCCCAGAAAGTTCAGGTGTTTTGTAGCTGGTAGAACATCGTGTTAGCAGTGGTTGTGGGTTCAAATCTAAGTCCAATTTGTTGCCGTTATCTGATTTTTTTTTTTTGACGACCCGCTTACATATTTTTTAAAAAGCGACTTGTATACGATATCAGCATTTTCACTAAACACTTGGCAAAACAATTCATGGTAGACATACTGAATCGGTACAGCTTAAACTAAAAAGAAAGTAAAATGTTGCGATATGCAATAGACACACACAAAATAATTATACGAAATTATACAGCTTTATATACTGTACACTCTATAGGATAAAAACGCATTAGATTTTTTTAACCCATAGTTGGGTCAAATATGGACAAACCCAACTATGTGTTAAAACAGCCCAACATTTTTTAGACTGTAGGCCTAATGATTTAGGAAAATTACGAATGCATTGCGCACCACTTTGGATTAAAGTTTCTGCTAAATGCATAAATGTAATCCTTTAAAAAGAGTTGACTTGGTTTTGCATAAAAAATAAATTTTCTGAGCTTTTCTCAATATTTTCTGTTCTGGCTTTGTGAGAAACATCAATGCTGTTTTTTGTAAAGCAAGATTTTCCGCCAACTTCATGAAAACGCATTCCCATTACGAGCATGCTTATAATGTTTAAAAATGCTAAGTTGAGGCATCAAACAAGAGCTTGAAACGGCTTGTACGACAGGGATTAGGGATTAGCATCCTCTAGTGGCCAGACACTTTTTATAACTTGTGGTTATGTTTTACGGTTCTTTGCCTAATGGTGAGTTTACACAAAACGCGTTTTGGGCGTCAAAATCGCGTCTACCGCGCCTAGTTTGCCGCTTGAACACTTTGAATGCATTCGCGCGTGTAAAGCGGAGTAGACGCGCGGAAAAAGCAAGCATTTGACGTGTGTCAGAGGCAAACTCCGCTTCTTGTGGGAGGGGCAAGTGCTATCCGGTTGTCTGTTTGCAAGATGACTGATGTGGATTTTGCATTTATCGAGAGAGTTACCGGTTTGTATTTGGTAACCTTCCTATAGGGGATAAATAAACAGCGCGGGTCGATAAACGTCACGTGACTCAAAAGTGAAATGTGTATTACAGCTTACCAGGTTGCCCAATGTCCTCACTGACACTCTTTCAAGCGAGGTCCTTTTTATTCCTGTCTCATCTATAAAAATAAGAACTTGTGTCGTATAGCTACTGGTGACTGCTTATGGACAATAACAAGCGTTGGTTGAATGAGTGACTCCGGACGGGGCTGCCACCACAGCAGCAAGCAGGCTCCTGATTGGTTAACGCGGCGCGAAATTTTCTCAAAAGTTCAAATTTTTCAACTCGGGCGTCGGCCGCAAATTCGCGTGAACCACAAAATGCACAAAAGCACATTCGCGCGTACTGCGCACAACGATCAATTTGCACCTTTCGCGGGAGCTTCACACGCGAAAGAGGCGGAAACGCGTCTTCCGCGCCGCGCTGAACGCCTCTTCCGCGCCACGGGACCTCCTGAAGCGCATCAACACGCCTTCACATTGACTTAACATTGAAATCACTCACGATTCACGCCTCTACCGCGATTGGTGTAAATGCAGCATTATGCGTCAGACAGTTTAAAGCGCACCTATTTCATTGCTAAAAACAACGTTATTTGGTATAATACAATGTGTTTGCGTGGTTTATGGTTAAAAACACATTATTTCCACATACCGTACATTTTTGTAGCTCCAGATTTCACTTTCTTCCTGAAACGCACGGATTTGAAAAGCTTTGTGTCCCTGATTGGCGATCTAATCTGTACGTTGTGATTGGCCTGAATGACGTCAGCCGGAAATTTGACACTTCTTATCATGTTTGAAAGATTTGCTCGCAATGTAATGCTAACTCGAATTAACTTACAGGCTGTCAGTACGAAGCGGGAGGAATTATGATAATCTTGGTCTTGTCTACATCACCAATTTCAGGAAGTAAACTGTTGCCTACAATCTGTGTGTTTGTTGTAGTCCAAGAAAAGAGATTTACGTTGGAGACGATAACTCACGTCATCCTTTACTTTGGGGTTTGTACCTTTTGCATATCGTTAACATGAACTAATACACACTTACACACTCTTTAAATTGAAAATTATACACCAATACATGTCATCATTGGACAAATGACCTACAGTAAACAATCGTATCCGTGTGAGGATAATTTGGAAAAATAAATAAAATTCTAGGCAAAGCTGGAGAATATTGTTTAAGATTGCAAGTCATGTTAGCCTGGTTAAAACCAGACCATTCTCAGTAGTAACTGAGTTATGGTCTGGCAAAGCTTAGACAAATCATTTCCAAAGGGGCGTCACCAACGGACGTCGCTCAAATGCCTCTGGGCGCAATTGGATAGACCTAAAACCAATCAGAGCGATGAAGGAGATGACGTATGCAGAGTAAGACAGCAATAACATCTTTTTTAGATCTAAAGGCTTCAGATGTTGTTCTTTGCTCGGATTTAAATGTGAAGGAAAAGTTTAAATCACTTAAAACACACGCGATAGCTGATTCGAACATGTGATGTTCCACATTTTTCTGATTGGTGCCGCAATTTCGACGGATTAGAAATGGCTTAAATGGGCTCTTTGCCAGACTTCTAATCTAAATTTGCCGAAAGTTGTCTGGGTTTTCCCAGGCTAAAGTCATGTCATTGTTCAGCAAAAACTTGATGAAATGCCAACCTGGATGACAGCAAGATGATGAGGTTCCTCCCAGCTCTCTGAAAATACTTTTATCAAGCTGGTGGTCTGACAGGGAGAGACGGTACATCAGCAGTCAATCTGGGTGGTGAATGATGAAACGGACGACAAAAGCAGTCGAATGATATTTGACATACAGCCGCTGTCTTGACATCCTACAGTGTGTCCTGGTGAGATTTCAAGGTGATTTTTGCCAATACTGTAAGGACTGAATGAGAATTTCTCCCTCCTGAAATAACCTGGACACTCGGCCTATATGGATATTTGTTAGCCAGTTAGCCAACCACCTAAAAAGATACTTTGGTACAATAAGGTTGTATTTAATAGTTAATGCGTTAGCTAACATAAACTAAAAATGAATAATACTTATACAACTTTTATTAATCTTTTTAATTTTTGAAAAGATTAACAAAAAAATAAATAAATACTGAAAAACTATATTGGTCAATGTTAGGTTATGTTAGCTCATATATTTACAGTACTAATATTAACAAATACAACCTATATTGTCCAGATTTCCTTATTTATCATAGTGTACAAAAACTAAATTTCATGAACAGCCATTTACAACCTGCATTTATGTTTTAATGTGGTGTCCGTCTGTATTCACTGGCTTAAATAAGCAAAATGTATCTGGTCCAGATGGAAAGCAGCAACAGCATAAACTGGGCAGCTCCGTGTCCATCAGATCTGAAAATAGGACATTAGTTTGTGGCTCATGTGCTTCGAGTGATAAAACCAGGCAACAGACACAGAGATAGAGTAGCTGAGGCCGACAAAATTAATCTTTTTTTATTACATACTATATCATTGAAGTGCTATACAAATTTGCAGTAGGTAAACTGTACAGTTAAAGGATTAGTCAAAAAAATATCCATATAATTTACTCACCACCATGTTATTCAAAATGTTGATATCTTTCTTTGTTCAGTCGAGAAGAAATTATGTTTTTTTGAGGAAAACATTCCAGGATTTTTCTCATTTTAATGGACTTTAATGGACCCCAACACGTAACAGTTTTAATGCAGTTTAAATTTGCAAACAGAGTTTCAAAGGACTCTAAATGATCCCAAACGAGGCAGAAGGGTCTTATCTAGCTAAACGATTGTTATTTTTTACAAGAAAAATATGCACTTTTAAACCACAACTTCTCGTCTACGGGCCAGCACGACCTCACGTAATTGCGTAATCACGTGGAAAGGTCACATGTTACATATATGAAACACACATTTGTGGATTATTTTAAACAATAAACTGACACAAAGACATTAATTATTATCATTCAACATACAACAACGTCGGAACGGTCCTCTTTCTCCACACTTGTAAACACTGGGGCGTAGTTTTGCATACGTCATCCGTGAACTCTTGACGTGATGACGTATTACGTGAGGTCGCGCTCGAGGCATCACAGGACCGAAGATAGACAAGAAGTTGTGGTATAAAAGTGCATATTTTTTATTTTTCTTGTCAAAAATGATAGTCGTTTCACTACATAAGACCCCTATGCCTCATTTGGGATTGTTTAGAGTCCTTTGAAACTCTGTTGAAACTGCATTTTTAAACTGCTTTGTGTTGGGGTCCATAAAGTCCATTAAAATGAGAAAAATCCTGGAATGTTTTCTTCAAAAAAATTATTTCTTCTCGACTGAACAAAGAAATACATCCACATTTTGGATGACATGGTGGTGCGTAAATTATCTGGATTTTTTATTTAAGAAAATGGACTAATCCTTTAAAACTGAAATATGAGGCAGGCCGCACACTCTTTTCGATTACTTGTGGGAGGAACTTTCATTAGAAGTAGACAGAAGTGATAAATGTCACATTCAGATTAAGATTCAGTCTCTATAGCTAATCAGTTTGATATACAGATATCTGTGTAAATGTTCAGAGACCTGAGCTGTACCGGGCCAGAGGCCTCATGTGTCGGCCCTTTAATTGCCGTCAGCATTTTTCTAATCACCTTTAATGGTCTGTGGAGAGATTCCTGTCACTGACCCTTTCCTGAGACTTCCCATCTTCTCTCATTAAAACAGACAGAATGAATACCTGTCCTCTTTTCCAGCACACACAGCCAGCACCTAAATTTAGCAAACCAACCTGTCAAAGATCTTGGTTTGCTTTCAGGACTGTATTGATATTGCTGATGTGAAATAATATTGCCATTGAGGTAACCCAATTATTTTAGGCTTCATCGTGTTTATAATCAATCACATAAGTGACAGTAATTGTGTGTATAGTAGCTGCTGGAAAGGTGATTTATTGCTAATCGTAGATGGCATCATGCGCTCGAACTGGCATAAACTCCGTTTACGAAAAACCTGATGATCCATAACTGAATGATTTGAGGATGTGCCAAAGTGTGCTTTATTGGAGGCAAAAAGGTGCTACCTCGAAAAGGAGGGGAGGGAAGTATTAGGTTTAAGTTTGGGTGGGGGGTTGATTATGTCCTGTCTGTCCAACTTGATCTCACAAAGTTCCGTGGCATTGTCACGGTTCTCCACATTTTTCCGTGGCCATACCACGGACTTTCTTTTCTGTGTCATTGTCACGGATTGGTTACAGTTTTTTCCTATTTTTAAACCATTGTCGCTTCAGTTTAGTGTTAGATTTGGTGTTTGCGTTAGGATGTCACTTTAAGTATTGGTTTATACTATTTTTTTCTGATTTATTCTTATATTTTCTAAATTTTAAACATTGTCACCTGGCATTAGGGTTAGAGTAAGGTTTGGGTAAGGATGTCATTTTATGTAAATCTAACCCTAAACCGAAGCGACAATTATAAGAAAATAGGAAAAACAGTTGGGTAACCAATCCGTGACAATGACACGGAAAAGAAAGTCTGTGGTACGGCCACGGAAAAATTAGCCAAATATTCCGTGACTATACCACGGAAATTCATGAGATCAGGACGTCTGTCAGTCAATGGGGGGAAGCCACACCCATTTTGAGTTTCCAAGTCCCATTTGGAGATCTTATGCTGGCAGTTACACCCTTTTCAACCATTCTGACCTTTTGTTTAAAGAAGCTCAATCGTATGATTAATCAAACTCATTGACATAACTAATTAATGAATGTCTAACTTCAATTGTATTGCATCTAACTAACACTATTAAGAACTATTAAGTACATTTATTTAAAGACAGATTAGCTCACCTAAAGTTCTCTTTGATTTTCTGGGTAATTGCCTTCTGCCCTGCAGGCTGTTACATTAAATACCTGCACACTACACGTCAAATATCAGTCAAGAATAAAGATGATTATTTCCCTTTTCTAATTGGCCAGCACCCGAGGGGTTAATCCCGCTATAATGGAATCCGAACAATTACGCCCCATCCAATCCGCTGCTGCGTTTAATACTTCATGGCTTCAAGGTGAGTGTTGATTATTTTCTCAATGTTTTCCACCTTCTGGCCTTTTCCTTAGTGTGTGTCAGGGCGAGGAGAGAAAAGTGTCTATCATTTAAAATCAGTTTTCTCCTCTGAGCCCGTGGGTCAGCAGTGTCCCGCTGAAGTGGGCGTATTACATAAATTAAGTTTAGTCTCAATTTTCCTTGCCCTACAAGGAGCAGGTCACCTTGAACAAATTCAGCTCAAAGTAACATGCGAGCCAATAATCGCCGTGTCTTACTAAGAAAAATGGAACGCCGGTAAACTCGACTTTCATCCGTGGTCATAATTCCTCAGTCGGGGCGGCGTGGGGGGGTTACCACCCTAGGTGCCCCGTTACATTATCTCTATTTTCTAAAGACTTGAGTAGTCTACGGTGATGTAGAGAGGATGAGATTCCCAGATGTGACATACATTTGCCGTTTTCTCATGGGCCGAGGAAACCCGAGACATTCTCATTATTTTTGGAAATACCAAATAAATTAGCCGGGCATTCGGGAAGTTGTGGAAGGGCACGAAGAAATTCAAGTGACCTTTACAGTCACCACGCTCTGCTGCGGTGAATGACTTGTGACATTAATCTGGCTAAAGTCTGCTAGAAGAAATGGAATAGAGTAAATCATTAAAAGCTTATGATGATGGATTTCTGAAGGGGCTTAACTCTGATTTGTCACAGGGGGAGAGCATCCTGGCTTGGTAATGCTAAAAAAGGCACAGGGTGAATGAGAGGGTGATGGTAGTTGGTATATGCATCTAAGTTTAAATTGCTGTAATTCAAAGTAGGCTATAGTTTTGGATGTCATGAACAGAAGACTGTCGGTAAATGTCTCTTATTACATTGCACTTTAAAATACTTCATTCTGAGCGGTCAGCTGTTGTTTTCCAGTGTTCAAATGTTGCTTTCCATATCTACATTGTATCGCATTACACTTAGTTTACCATGCAATTAGTCTTTTTGAATGTGATACGTAATTCTGACACTAAAATATGATTGGATAAGTCACATTTTATGTTATTTTAAAAAGCACCCACATAAAAATACTGTAGTGCATTTTAGTATAACTTCAATTTTACTAAAATACTGCACTCTCAGAAAAAAAGTGCAAAAAACTTTCAAAAAGTATACCTTTGTATTTAAAGGGTACATACAGTGGGGAAAATAAGTATTTGACACATCAGCATTTTTTATCAGTAAGGGGATTTCGAAGTGGGCTATTGACACAAAATTTCCACCAGATGTAGCCATCAAGCCAAATATTGAATTCATACAAAGAAATCAGAACATTTAAGTATACAAGTTGAGTCATAATAAATAAAGTGAAATGACACAGGGAATAAGTATTGAACACATGAAGATAACAAGGTGCAAAATGGCATAGAAAGCCAGGAGATTACCTGAAATCTGCCATTATTGAGAGAAAAACCCTGCCCCCTATAAGGACCTCAGAGATACATATTGGTACCTCAAAGGCACATATCTGTACCTAAGTTGTACATATTAGGAACTTTTTAAAGGGTACCATCCATAATCTGTAAAAATATGGACGTAGTGTTTGTGAAGAGCATTTTTGAAGCCTACAGTAGGCAGAATCTGACGTCGCCATCTTGGTCGCGCGTCATTCACGGATAACAGAAATTCGCCAAAGAGGCAGGACGTGGGTGGACAAAAGGTGATTGGTTGCTAAAACCACGGCGGCCTACCTCGACTGTACTGACAGATGCTGCAATTCACCATGCCCTTATGCAGAACTTTAAGGCTTAATATAATTTAAATGGAATTACAAAAAAAATTCAACCCCCTCGCAGTTGTCATGAAGGGCAAAATTAGTTATATAGACCAAAATCACTTTTTATACAAGGCTTATTTCTGGTGTAAAGTTGGGCATTTTAACATGGGGGTCTATGGGATTCACTCCCTTTTGGAGCTTGCCTCTAGTGGCCAGTCGATGAATTGCTGTTAAGTCACTTCTGTGTTGGTTTCATTCCCATTGGTACCATCCCATTGACAGCTTTTGTACGTTTGCTTTGGCAGTGTAAACCATAGCATTGTAAATATAAAAGTGTACCATATTTTTAGTTAATGTTTTTCAATTCACAATAGATAATAGTGGAGAACCGGGACGAAAGTGACGTGGGACGAAATTAGCAAAACGATTTTGTCCGAGCCCTGATAACATTTGCATTCCACAGGGTTCCCACAGGTCCTTGAAATCCTTGAAAGTTTGTGAATCTGGGTGGAAAAAATCAAGGCCCTGGGAAATTTTTGAAAATATACATGAATAGATACAGGTCATTGAAAGTTTTTTGGAAAAAAATCTATATTATTCCCTGTTAAGTGTAGGATAATATCATAAAAATTCTAGACTTTTTAACCACACGTGCTAAACTGTTCGTTTTAAATGCTTATATCTTCTGTATGCGAATGTTGATTCATACCAAAATGCTTTTTTGTATAGTTGTGTTTGACACATGAAAGCGTCTCGGGTTACGTATGTAACTGTGGTTCCCTGAGAAGGGAACGAGGCGCTGCGTCTCCCTTGCCATACTTCCTGCATCCCTGTAACGCCGTCTTTGGCAATATAACAGATAGCGATATACTTCCTGGCTCCCACATCACCCTGTCTTTGTCGTTAAGCCTCACCATTGGATGAATTTGATATACACATTCAGACGCACTTACCCCTGGAGGCGTCCCCAAAGTGTCAATACAGTGACACAGCACTAGTTCCCTCGAAAGGAAACTTTAACAATGTATTTTAAAAGTAACACAATGTAACCTTGCTCTCACTTGAAATGTGTCCCCACATTTAGTCCTTGAATTTGAGGGTATTGCACCTGGAAAGTCCTTAAAAGGTCCTTGAATTTGAAGTTAACTAAGGTGTGGGAACCCTGAATCCAAACTATGACAGCATCTTTAGCACACAACCCTTGACAGAGCTGGCAAATATGGCGTTATTTTCTTACCGTTTTGTGTGTCTAGGTCCAGAAAGCTGTTTCGACCATGATAAGTAAATTCCTAAAGCGGTCATTTTTTCCTCATAACACGTTGTGTTTCTGGTTTTATGTGTTAAAGTACTGATCACGCTACAGGTTATTTAGTGCTTAACACATTCTGAAGTTTGACTTCTCAGAGTTTTTCAAAGTAAAAGTAAATCGGGTTTTAATTTCAGGAGTTCCAGTCGTTTTACTTTTTTTAAATTTCACCTCGTATTGATAGACCACACTTGTGAGTTATTGACCACAGCAAAAATATCTCTGGGGTGGGCATTCCTGGTCCTGGAGGGCCACTGCCCTGCAAAGTTTAGCTCCAAGCCTAATCAAACACACCTGAATGTCATTTCCAAGTCATACTGAAGCCTTTAATTGCGATTTTTAGGTGTGTTTGATTAGGGTTGGAGCTAAACTTTGCAGGATAGTGGCCCTCCAGGACCAGGAATGCCCACCCCTGGTCTGGAACATTATCTTTTAATATTACGTTTTTCTGAAAAATTTTACTTTCGCCCCTGCTCTCCCATACTATACTGAATGCAATACACTCCCAGAGAAAAGGAGGGCAAAAGCTCACTGATCCTTTCAAAAGTATGTATTTGTACTTAAAGTATGCATATTAGTACCTCAAAGAAACATATCTGTGCCCAAATGGTACATAATAGGACGTGTTTAAAAGGGTACGACTCAGTGCTTTTGAACCTTTTATTTTGACTGTATAAAACATTAACAAAGTGTAGTAATAATACCATTAATTATAACTATAGTAAACAAGCATCATGTCAAACAGCAAAGCATGACTTCATTTTTGAAGACCATTACCAACAATGCAAAACAAAGTCTTATAAGCATGAGCTTTGTCTCATAATTCACGGAGCTCAGGATGTTATTGAGAGGAGATCAATAAAGTGAGTTTCTAAACGTACACCCTTACTTTATTACACCTATTCTCAAAAGGCAAATATTGTGCCACACACCGGGAGCGTGACTGAAGTTTTATGAGAAAAGATTTATTTATTTATTTCCGTTAGATGTAATTGCCTTCCACAACGACCGCAATAAAGCGAATATAGACGCAGACAAAAACAAACAAATCCGAGACAATAAAATCACAAAGCAGCTACTTCAACCCCGCTGCTGTTCGGGATTCTTGGACAATGACTTTTTCAAAACAGCTTTCAGAGGACTTAGAAGAACAGATATTGCATTTTACAGCGGTTACAAGAGGACTGTCTTTGATTTCTATAAATATTTCTCCAAGGGGTTCCCGTCATACTGAATAAAGAGAAAATATATGAGTGTGAATTAAAATGTAGAACGGCCGCTGACAAAAAAATTTATCGGCTACAAGTAATTTGTCTACGCTGAAAGCTAAATGCTGTTGAGGTGTCACACTCTCATAAAAAAGTACAAAAGTTGTACTTTTTTGTCACTGGGATGGTACCTTTTAAAAAGGTCCAAATACAGCATGTAGTTCACCCAAAAATGAAAATTCTGTCATCATTTACTCATCCTCATGTTGTTTTAAACCTGTATGAATTAATTTTTTCTGATGAACACAAAAGAAGATATTTTGAGAAATGATGGTAAACACACAGCATAGTGTCCATTGACTCCCATAGTAGGAATAAAAAAATATGATGGAATTTAATGGGTACCGTCAACTGTGTGCTTACCATCATTTATCAAAATATCTTCATTATCATTTATCACAATACTTCAAAAATATTTTTTTCCTACTATGGAAGTCAATGGTCACCATCCGCTGTGTGTTCACCGTCATTTCCCAAAATATCTTCTTTTGTGTTCATCAGAAAAAAGAAATTCATACAGGTTTAAAACAACATGAGTATGAGTAAATGACAGAATTTTCATTTTTGGGTGAACTATCCCTTTAAAGGTCCCATTATGTACCTTTTAGGTACCAGCGTGTACCTTAGAGGTACCAATATGTACCTTTTAGGTACAAAAGTGTACTTTTTGAAATTGTACCGCCCCAGAGACAACTTTTGTCCATTTATGTACCTTTTTTCTGAGAGTGTCACAATTATTCGCCAAATGTGACCCAGTCTGTATAAGCCCGGCTAAAGTCTTGGTTTACGCATTGTTTTTATATAAAATCATCTTATGTAATGTAAAGATCATTCTGTGAAAAATAATCTTGATATCTTTATATTGACTGGGTAAGGTCATGTCAAAGATTGAAATCAAATTATGTTTTGAAACTTTCACAGACAGTTCAAAAACACAATAAAAGTCACTGAAAATAACCCAGTGTAGAACAAATGCACGAACAATCTAAAACGTTTACATTTCTGGATCTGAAAGCCTCTTTGACATTTGATGCACCCACTTTAAGCTCAAATTCCCCTTCTCTACAAATGCACATTCAACAGCCTCTTCGATATCATTTTTTGGGACACTGAACAAGGTTTAGATCTGTATCCACCACCACCACAACCTGTAAGATCTGATTTTTGACGGACAGTTAGGATGTAAACAAGCATGATATTTGCTCATGATTTATTCTTCAATGTGATATCAACAGCTTGTGATTTTCAGCAACCCTGCACCTAGCCGGACCTTAGATCATGAAAGCGGCGTTGCGTGTCACATTCAAAGCGAAGGAAGCCACACAGTAGCTCCACGAAAAGAGTGTTTAAAATGCATACTTTAAAAAGGGCATGGCGGTAAATATCCTCTGCGGAGAGCTGATAAGGTCAACTGTCAGTCTTCAGGCACCATGAGGCACAGAATGTGAAAATGGGACAATTCATATCCTCTCTTTAAGCTGTCATAGCAGGACTTGTCATGCATACCATTACATGGGGCCAGACTGTAACAAGCTCCCTGGGATGTAAAAAGATATGCACATAATAAAAGTGCCCTCGCCAGCCTGCCCGTGATTGACTGTGAGTACAGCCGTGGGCGACGCGGGGCTGTGCCCACCTATGGCTCGTGAATAGCTTTTCTATTTATAAAGATATGGAGCCTGCTGTTTTATGGACACATAGTCTTGGAGAAATGAGATTTAGGGCAGGATGGCACACAAACACTTTTAAGAACGTCTTGGAGGGAGCGCGAAGTGGGAAGAAGGTTTGAGAGGGAGATCTAAGGATTTTGATTCGAGTTCTTCCCCGGAAAGTTTCGTTTGAACTTTAACCGCACATGGCTATATGCACTAGACGCTTGAGGTGTAAACACATCGCTGGAGAGGTTTCTGCGAGAACCTTCTGGTGCTGCCTGCTTCCATCAAACCGTATCTGCTGAAGCTAATTTGTCCAGATGCTGCTCTGAAGACCAAACAGCTTTGACTTCCAACAGTGCAAACTATCTGGTAAAGTAAAAACACTGTTATGAGCTACACTGATTTTTTTCTTACAACATCCGACTGGGATCTTTTCACGGTGTGGTGAGAAGCTACAAACAACTCATCTAGCTCAGATCCAGCCCATTATTCCATTTATATTAATCTGCTGGATTAGAGACAACATGAAATGTACTCAAAACCGGTTCATTTCTGTAACAGGAATGAATTAAAGATAACATTTTTTATCTTTAAAATGTAGAGTGACCATACGTGCCACTTTCCCCGGACACGTCCCGGCTAGGCATTTCTAGACCACATACATTATCGAGGTACTCACATTTCAGTTAGAAATATTATAAAATTAAGATTTATTTTTCTTAAAGGATTACTCCACTTTCTTAAAAAAAATCCCGATAATTTACTTACCCCCATGTTTTCCAAAATGTTAATTTCTTTCTTTTTTAAGAAAAACATTCCAGGATTTTTCTCAATTTAATAGACTTTATTGGACCTCAACAGTTTACAGTTTCAATGCCGTTTAAAATTGTATGCGCAGAAAGAATCGTCCGTGGAGCCAGAGGTGGAGCCGCGGAATCAAACTTCCACCTAAATGCTTGCGTGATAAAAACTACCTAAAAGGATCAAAACCATCTTTTAGTATTTTATTGGAATTATAAATAATTTTTAATTTATTAAAAAAATATTATTTTTTTTATACTTTTAGAGATGAATCCCGTTCGTTTGCATGGAGAGGGCAGAGTTTATGTCTTGTACTGCAGCCAGCCACCAGGGGGCGATCAAAGAGCCAGTGGCTTCACTTTTCAAGATACACTCACCTAAAGGATTATTAGGAACACCATACTAATAGTGTGTTTGACCCCCTTTCGCCTTCAGAACTGCCTTAATTCTACGTGGCATTGATTCAACAAGGTGCTGAAAGCATTCTTTAGAAATGTTGGCCCATATTGATAGGATAGCATCTTGTAGTTGATGGAGATTTGTGGGATGCACATCCAGGCCATGAAGCTCCCGTTCCACCACATCCCAAAGATGCTCTATTGAGTTGGGATCTGGTGACTGTGGGGGCCATTTTAGTACATTGAACACATTGTCATGTTCAAGAAACCAATTTGAAATGATTCGAGCTTTGTGACATGGTGCATTATCCTGCTGGAAGTAGCCATCAGAGGATGGGGAAATGGTGGTCATAAAGGGATGGACATGGTCAGAAACAATGCTCAGGTAGGCCGTAGCATTTAAACGATGCCCAATTGGCAATAAGGGGCTTAAAGTGTGCCAAGAAAACATCCCCCCCTCAACATTACACCACCACCACCAGCCTGCACAGTGGTAACAAGGCATGATGACTCCATGTTCTCATTCTGTTTACGCCAAATTCTGACTCTACCATCTGAATGTCTCAATAGAAATCGAGACTCATCAGACCAGGAAACATTCGTCCAGTCTTCAACGGTCCAATTTTGGTTAGCTCTTGCAAATTGTAGCCTCTTTTTCCTATTTGCAGTGGAGATGAGTGGTACCCGGTGGGGTCTTCTGCTGTTGTAGCCCATCAAGGTTGTGCGTGTTGTGGCTTCACAAATGCTTTGCTGCATACCTTGGTTTTAACAAGTGGTTATTTCAGTCAAAGTTGCTCTTCTTTCAGCTTGAATCAGTCGGCCCATTCTCCTCTGACCTCTAGCATCAACAAGACATTTTCACCCACATGACTGCCCCATACTGGATGTTTTTCCCTTTTCACACCATTCTTTGTAAACCCTAAAAATGGTTGTGCGTGAAAATCCCAGCAACTGAGCAGATTGTGAAATACTCAGACCGGCCCGTCTGGCACCAACAACCATGCCACGCTCAAAATTGTTTAAATCACCTTTCTTTCCCATTCCGACATTCAGTTTGAAGTTCAGGAGATTGTTTTGACCAGGACCACACCCCTAAATGCATTGAAGCAACTGCCATGTGATTTGTTGATTAGATAATTGCATTAATGAGAAATTGAACAGGTGTTCCTAATAATTTTTAGTTGAGTGTAAATGTATATTTTTGTTGCAAGGGAAAGGGTTTTTTTGTGACCAACACAGATTCTTTGAGGATCTAGAAAAGGTTCTTCTGGTTCTTTGTGGCATCGTTATCTTCAAGAGTGTAGAGTAACTCTTGGTTTCATATTGTCTTTGACAATGCATTAAAACTATAAATCTTTCTTCAAAGTAGTTTTCAAAAGCTTAGTCTCAATTGTTATGCAGAGACACAATCTGTTAATTTGTTAGTATTGTGAAAACAGCTCCTGCATGGCATCAGACCTCAAATATTTCATTAAACTGACATCAAGCTTAAATCGGAAGGCGCCGCAGTGTAATTCAGCCCCCTCTTGCTTTCACTGTCTGCACACCGTCACCGATATTAAACAAATATTTTTACTCCGGTGGGTGCAAATCCTTCACCAGCATGCAGAGCTCAATGACGCTTTGTGGAAAAAGATCAAACGCTAAAAAGACGAGACGTGTTTAATGTAAAGAAGCTTTAATTATTCCATTACATCCATTTTTTATCATATAACCCAATGATTTGTACATCAGCCCTAACAAAAAGCAGAACATTCGATTCCCAAGCAAACTGAAATATATGTGTTTACAGTTTAACAGACACCAAACATTATAATTTACAGCCATCCAGCGAGGATTAAATCTTCTCCAACCCTATTGAGATGCTCTCCAGCGCTCCTACATGAATCCCAAGCATTTGTTCTGTCTCTTTGTTATTCATTTAGGCTTCAAAATGAATTCTCAGATGGACGAGACACAAACGATGATGAATTCCTGCCTCTGACTTGTGGTAATGTTGTATTTACCAGAAGTCAATCAATTTGCCATAGCGGCGCGTCGCAGAGGGAGTGCATTGTGGGAGAAGAAATAGAGATTGATTCTTAAAGGGTGACGCTCTCTCCATCACCCAGCTGTTGCAGATACAAACTAAAGGATGATGGATGGCGCTTCGTCGGCTGGCCGGTGTGGCCAGTTTGGACTAAAGAGGCACACCTGTTCGGATTTTAATCCTTCCTGTCCAAGAAAATCAATCTTGAGATCTTCGTTTATCCTGGCAGACTATGACTTTGGAATGATGCTTGAAATGGTGGCCTCCTTCCGCGATATGTCTGACTAACGTTACTTCTTTGAGGTGAAATGAGATCCAGACATTTGCATTGCTTTTTGAGGTCAGGACACAGCTTTAGTCAGACGTGCTCTTAAATATTAAAGTTCACAAAGATCCTGGTTCTTTGGGAAACCAAAAATAATTCTTCTATGGCATCACTGTGAAGAACCAATTTAATTACTTTTCTTGTGAAAAAAATGGTTTAACATAAAACTCAGCTGACTTCTGTGAGAAGTTACAGTACTTCCAAAATGTATATTACACATTTAGCAAAAGCTTTTATGCAAAGTTGCTTACAGTACAGTGCATTTGTCAGTGTGTTCCCTGGGATTCGAACCCAAGACCTTGTGCTGCCAACGCAATGCCCATTTAATACAATAAAAATGAAGTAGGGGTGCGCAGGGAAAAAACTAATGCGGGGTTAGTTGTAACACGGACTGTTTACATTGTTGCACAAGGTTGAGCGTTTTGTTTTTCCGGTATTTTTTCATGCTGCCAAAAGACAGCAAAATTATTCCTGCAAATTATTGGAAATGTATAATGCTTTTCCAGAGAGTTATTGATGAACGAGTGTTTTGGTGGCATGTAAGGAAATTTTTTCATCATATGTTTTTATCGGTTTTTAAGTTGGGTGTGTAAGATACCAAATCCAATGCTATGTCATATTAATCAGTGTCTTGTTGACTAAAACATAGTATCATTTTGAAATATGTCTGCAGCTCTTAGCAACTTTTTTTGGTGGGCTTTAAAATATTTTGACCCAGCGGGGTTAATTGTAATGCTGTGTTACAACTAATTCCTCAGCACTTACAATATCAAAACAGCTAATGCTAGCGTAGTTCTTGACGTTGTTTTAAATAGACTACACATAAATGATTGCTGGCTGTCAAGAAAAATAAATGTGCTTGTCTTATCAAAAATTGTGCGTCAAATTTATTTTTGTTCATATCTTTAATATTGATTGAATAATGTCACGTCAAAGATTGAAATCATAATGAAATTAATGGCTAAAATCAGACTTGGATTTTCATTATCTCAGAATTTGTTTTTGAAACTGTAGTATGGTTAATACAGACTGGGTCACATATAAAAAATGTTTTTGTCATAAATGTGCTGCTTTTTCTCACATATTTAGACATCTGTATCCATTTATATTTGAACTATTGTTAGAAAAGGGCTGGATGGATGAATACAGTGTGGATACCTGTCTATTATATTATACAATATCCACTCAAGTATATAGACAAATTGTATTGAAATATTTGCCTGCAAACTTAATTTTTAGCAAGTGTTACAACTAACCCCCTGCCTGTTACAATTAACCCCACCTATGGGGTAAGTTGTAACATTTGCACTTCTGTCACGTTTGGTGTAATTGTCCAAGAATGGTAAGTACTACAAACTTCAAATGTTCATTTGTAGCAGAGATGTGTGTGTTGCTTGTGTAAAGATATAATTAATCAAAATCAAATATTTTTTGAATGATTGAGCCAAAACCAAAAAGCGTTATATAAGCCCTATATTGTTGAGCCCATTGTATCAACTGAGACAGCCAAAGTTGAAAAAATGAGTGTAATGAGAGAAAAATATGATCAATATTTACAACCTCTTGGCCTCTGATCAGTTGTAAAAGGTCAGAGATCAAGTAGGCTTGAGTTCTGTCATTAAGACTTCATTATCACTTTAAGTGGCGCATCATCGTCTCGTGTCTCTGTTTCTTGAAGGTTAATAGACCGAGGTCATATCCTGTTAATGTATTCCTCTCTTAACATTGTTAATCTCTTGACAGACAGGAGTCAAGCCCCCGGCTCACATTTTAATTATTTCGGAATAACTGCGATTGATGCGTTTCTTAAAATTTGAATCGAAAGCCACATTGAGATCAGTGTCAATATTAATTAAGCAGAATTTAATAGCTCAGGCTACATTTTCATTATTATCCCGTTTCAGCTGTCTATCATGCATAACTTATTTTAACCCTTTTTGTTCTTTCCACTTCTTTTTGATTTTTAACATTTTAAAATGTAACCTCTTCAGTTCGTTGTTGCATAACCAGCCTGGATTTGCCAACTATCCTGCCAAGACCTACCGGGAACAGAAACATAGACAGCCTGAGGCATTGTAGACACAAAGCCTCCCAGTCACATACAGGTAGAAATGAGATGTAGCCGAACCGCTGTCAGAGACCACAAAACATGCAGGTGCACAGCCACAAATATTCAGCTGTTTTACATTGGTGTGGGAGAGGAGATGCATAATATAAAAAGAAACCACAACATAAGTAGATTAAGACAGAAAGACTATGTTGTAATTAATTATTAACAGACTGTTTACATTATACAGCGCCGTATATAGCAGCGCTATTCAATTTGATGAAAGATTACAAGGGCACGCAGGCTAAACCACAATATGTTGCCAATGAAAGCTACAAGTGTGTTCATAGCTTTCATTTGATACTTATCATGGGAAACATTTCCACCTAACAGAAAAATTGGAAAAAATCAGGGATTTCACCGTCTAGACGTTTTTGATGTGATGATACTGTAAAGGTGCGGCAGGTATAGTGTTACAAATCAAGTCATTTAGGAAGAAATTCTGTTGTTTCAAACTTGTATATATTTTTTGTTTTGCTGAACACAAAGGAAGATATTTTGAGCAGTTTTGGAGAACTATTGAGTTTCGTAGTATTTTTATCCTACTATAAAAGTCAAACTGCCAACATTTCTCAAAATATCTTCCTTTGTTATTCAGGTTTAAAATAATATGAGGGCAAGTAAATGACAGAATTTTCATTTTGGGCTGAACTATCCCTTTAAAAGTCTTTATTTGACTAAAACGACAACACAATATTGTTATTTTAGTGTTCATTTTAATATTCTTTTCTCAGAAAATATATAAATGACAATAATCATTGCATGGTATTGCATCAGTCTGCCATATCTGTTAATGTGTGTGTCTCTGTAAAGATATGAGCTGTTCTGTTTGCATAACCTGTGTGTACCGCTTGACTCACTGTTGGAAGAAAAGTGATAACAGTTTAAATCCCAGACACTGTGTTTCATTCTCACGTAACCTAAATCCCACTGTAAACAAAAAACTATTTTATAAATCACAAGTCTAAGCTGTGTTTTCAGCTAATCTCATTCACCTGTAACACTGGTCTACAAATTTTGGAAAATGATCAACCTCCGAGATAAAACATGTTAAGGACCACAATGGAAATAAGTATTTTTTTATTTTAGTGTGTCATCCTTGAAAAATGTGTTTATCTCACACTTTGTGCAAGTTTGAATCTACTTTAGGCAAAAAAATCCATATTATTCCCTATAGTGTACAATAATATAAAATCTTTAATCTTGCCTTTTAGGCACACGTGCTAAACTGTTCGCTTTAAATGCTTATATCTTCTGTATGCGAATGTTGATTCATGCCAAAATGCTTTTTTGCATAGTTGTGTTTGACAAATGAAAACGTCTCTTCACTTTGAGACTTAAAGGAATAGTCTACTCATTTTCAATATTAAACTATGTTATTACCTTAACTAAGAAGATATGATACATCCCTCTATCATCTGTGTGCGTGCACGTAAGCGCTGGAGCGCGCTGCGACACTTCGATACCATTAGATTAGCCCCATTCATTCAATTGTACCACTTAGAGATAAAGTTAGAAGTGACCAAACACATCAACGTTTTTCCTATTTAAGACGAGTAGTTATATGAGCAAGTTTGGTTGTACAAAATAAAACGTAGCGCTTTTCTACGCGGATTTAAAAGAGGAACTATATTTTATGGCATAATAGCACTTTTGGGAGTACTTCGACTCGGCACAGTAACACCCTCCCTCTCCCATTATGAGAGTGAGAAGGGGAGCGGACTTTTCAGGCGAGTCAGTCGAAGTACTCCCAAAAGTGCTATTACACCATAAAATATAGTTCCTCTTTTAAATCCGCTTAGAAAAGCGCTATGTTTTATTTTGTACCACCAAACTTGCTCGTATAACTACTCGTCTTAAATAGGAAAAACGTTGATGTATTTGGTCACCTCCAACTCCATCTCCAAATGGCACCATTGAACGAATGGGGCTAAGCTAAATGCTATCGAAGTGTCGCAGCGCGCTCCAGCGCTTACGTGCACGCACACAAATGATAGAGGGATGTATCAACAATTCTTAGTTAAGGTAATAACATAGTTTAATATTGAAAATGAGTAGACTATTCCTTTAAGATTATAACCCAACAATAATCTATTGGTCTTTTTTCAGACTACATTTGTCTTAGCCAGCTCTATGAATAATACAGTTACATTTGGAGGCTTGTGAAAGTGTCATTGCCAAAAATTTTCAAGGATATTTTCCCTCAAAAAAAGTATGAAAATGTCACATGAAAAAACAATAAATAATGGAAAGTTATAGTATTGGTATTGGTATGTGAGCAAATTTTGGTCACATTTTTTAGCTACTTTCATTTCCAAAGCTTTCTCCTTGTAGACCAGTGTAATCACAAACCAAATGCATACTATTGGTTTTTAACCCGCATGGGGTTGTTTTGAAGACAAGACATTCGGGTGTCTTTGTTGTAACCATGGTAACCTGTATGTCTTGCTGTTAACATGCTGACAGGGACTCTGCGTGTTATAGTACAGACAGATGCGTTTGGACACAAACCCAAATCTGTTACCCGTTATACTGACATAAATGAAATTTATAACACAAAATTACAAAATAAGTCACCTAAGATAAATAAGATCTTCAATGTCTCTAGCTAAGTTGTTTTAACCCATTGTTTGGTCAAATATAAACATTTTCTGAGTTAATTTAACTCGACTGGGTTTGTCATGTTTTGACCCAATGCTGGGTTGAAAATAACCCAGCATTTTTTAGAGTGTAGCCAGTAAATCTTGGTAAATCATTATTGACTCAATTTGGCAAACATTGGAAGTACAGCATCACTTTGCTTACTTGCCCTTCATAACTGTTTGTCCTTGAAGCCTCTTCAATAACAAACATCCCAATATTCAAAACTGTAGGGAACACTGAAGGTTGGCATTGAGGAAAACATTGCATCTTTTTAATTCTCCAGGGACATTTTTTTGTGGACCCTTGAGCTTTTAATGTGTGAAGAGTTGGTGGTTTTTCTGCTGAGGTCATCATTGCATTGATTACGCCGCTTTACGCTTTGAATCTCTAAAGCATGCGGTCACTCACATTTCTATTCATATACCAAAGCATGAGTCAATGTTTGCTCAAATCTGATTATAAAGAAACAAGCCAGGAATTAATACATGGCTGTTATCATGAAAAAACTCTGGCAGAAATATCTGGGAAATGAAAAAATTGGAACAGCTGGGGAGAAGCTTAAACAGGATATTTTTTTAAGGTAGAGAAAGACTCGCTGCCATTCAATGAAGCCCTTCCAGATGGTGGCTCAGTGTTTGAGCAGAGCATGAGGGGAATAGTAAAGACCTGAGCTGTGTTTGTTTTCGGTTTGAATGAATCTCACGAGCATCTCCTGGAAGAGGCAAAAGGGACTGGAGAGAGACAAGCGTCTGACAATCTGTTTACCTGTGTGTTTATTCACAGTCGCTCTGGGGAGTCTAGCTTCTAGAACGGTTTTCTGGTGACAGATGTTCAATGTTTTCTTGAGAACTGACCTTTCGTGCACAATATTTATAGTATGGTAATGCTGCATGTAAGCAATAAGGTACGAGAGGTTGTGTTGTATCGTGGAATAAATCACGGCTAAAGGGAGTTGTTAGGCACGATGCGAAGCGGAGTCAATGCAGCCCCTTTAGCCGTAATTAATTCACCATACACAACACTAACCTTAAGTACATTATTGCTTTTATAAAATCATTTTAAAAAGCTGAAGTATGATAAGAGTTACATTTAACAAGACTTAATTTTTTTACATTAGTTGGAAACTATTAAAGAGGACATATCATGAAATCTGACTTTTTCCATGTTTAAGTGCCATAATTGTGCTTCTATCAACCTAGAAAATATGAAAAGGAACAACCCAATAACTTAGTTTTGGTAAACCATTCTCTGTAAGCATGTGAAAAAATAGGTAATTGAAATTTGGCTCCCTTGTGATGTCAGAAGGGGATGATACCGCCCCTTAAACTGCACTACTAAAACGGCACTGCCATTTAGTGCAGAGATCAGCTCATTTGCATTTAACAGGACACACCCAAAACGGCACATTTTTGCTCACACCTACAAAGTGGCAATTTTAACATGCTGTAATAAATGATCTATAGGGGATTTTAAGCTAAAACTTCAAATTCATACTCTGGGGACAACAAAGATTTATTATTTGACATCTTAAAAAAAGTCTTGTGAAATGTCTCCTTTAAAGTTGAAAAAGTTTTAAATATGGATATTTTTATTACAAAATCACATTGATTACATCCAGAAGGCCTTTATTAACCCATTGGAGGCGTGTGGATTACTTCTGTTAAGGATGGATAGACTTTTTTGGGCTTTAAAAACAGTAGCACCATTTACTACCATTATAAAGCTTGGAAGAGCAAAGCCATTTTCTAATATAACTCCAACTGGGTTTGTCTGAAAGATGATAGTCATATACGTCATATATATCTCGGATGGCTCAAGGAGGAGTAATTTTTCATTTTTTATCTATCTCTTTAAACTTTGTCTTAGTTACGGTCTTGAAAGTCTGAGCTCTAATGGTGAAATCCTACATGGGTGATTCTCACGAAAACTTGGTTTTAAAAATGTCAAGCATGAAAATGTAAAAATTGTTTAAATTTACTTTTTTCCCACCAGACATTGAAAAACAAAGTCTGGAGTAAATGGGAACATTAATTTAAAAACTTTTACTTATCATTTAACACTTTTTGTAACATAATTTAAAAAATTCGTCCTAAAAAATCTCATTACCGCAACAGTCAGAAAACATCAACACTGACATATTTTCAAAATGACATGACAAACCTGAAAGAACATAATTTGGAGATTCTGCACATGCATTTAAAATCAAAGTATTATGCTTCTATTAATTAAATTAACATTTAATAAGCATCTGTTGCGGTAATGATAATCAAAATGTCGTGTAAGCATTCTGACAAGACAGACAATATTTCAAATTAACTGTAAAAAAATTATCTTACCTGGTAGCCATCTTGAAGTAACTGGTCCATGTGCTTGGTCACTTAAAATCAAACTTTATTAAAATTCTGTATGTGTGCTTAAACTGTTCTCAAAAAGTGTTGCGGAGGATGAGAACATCAGGCATGGACACATCATATTCCTAATTTTTCCTCATTATTATTATACATGAATATTCAGTAAATATTTTTTCTGTCATCTAAAGTAGTCTAGCAAAACATCCATTTATTTTTTTTCTTAATATTTTTGTATTATTTTGATTAAATTACAACATAACGCATGTTCAAACACAGCCGGACACATTGCGGTAATGAGAATTTCAGCAGAAAATGAGATAAAATTTACAATCATAAATTCTTATGTTGAAATCACACATTGTGCAAGGTAGAACACAGTATTGTATTAATTCTGATGCTTTTTAATGTTACTATATTACACAATTTAAAGCTAAAATCATTAGTGCCGTGGTGTTTCAATGGTTTCGTGAGAATCACCCACATATTGTGCCTTTACAGGCAAAACATTTCACAATTATAGTAACAGATATGTTTTTTTTAAATGAAAGTGTGTTGATGCTTTCAATCTCTATTCTTTCCTTAGGATCAAAACAGGGATGAATTTAGAAGCCACCAAACACTTCCATGTTTTCCCTATTTAAAGAGTAGTTACACGAGTAAGTACTGTATGATGGCACAAAATAAAACTTTTGTTTGGAGCCATAGGAATGAATGGGGCTAGGCTAAATGCTAACATATTCACGAATCGCCGTACAAAGATTAAAAGTGCACCCATTGAAAAAAGATTGGTATTTATTCATTCTTGTAAGTTGAGGTTAAAACATAGTAAAATATTGAAAAACTGTGATGTTTTCCTTTAATGTTTAGGGGCTTTAAAAAAATCTTCCCAAACTATTTTTTCACAGTAATTTGAGGGATAAAAAAAAGTTAAAGGTAAGTTGTGGTTTCTTTGATAAACCATTGATTTTGGACTAACAAAAATGTTGATCCAGAATCACATCTTACTTTATGAAATCACGGCTACCATAATGACACTGCTTTCAATCTGTTTAAAATAAATCCCAGTTTAATATTTTGTTACATGATTCAAAAAATCCTTATCTTACAGTAACTTACAGTACATTTAAGCTACATTTTGTTGAGAATACCAGACAACCACACAAAATTAAAAATATTAACATATTTATTGGACACAATGTTTAAAATGCATACAATTCAACAAGAGCTTCATAAAGTAACAATGATCACAATGTTTAAAATTCAAATCAAAAATACACATAAAGAAGAGGTAACATACTGTATTCAGATACTGATGGAGGGCTTAGTTTGCTTAAGTCTTTGATTCAGTGACCCTTAATAGAGCTTTATGATCATGTCTCCATTACTGATCTTGTACAAACCAACACTTTTTACACTCAGGTCTAAATTATTCTAGTTTAGAGGTGGGTGACAATATGTGATGTGCGAACCCACATAACCAGTATAGCAGATATGATTAAATGCTTTAAAACATATTTTGTCACAGATACAACAAAACAAAAGTCCTGATTAGCTAAATACCTGGTGGGGTTACAGAGACCAAGCGCAAAATAATCAAATTAACTTTTTAGACACAGGAGAAAATGTTCTCACCCAGTTTAACTGATCCAGACATTAAATATACTTTACAAAGCACTGCATTATGTGACTGCTGAGTGAGAACAAACCCGGAAAGCAGTGCTTAAAAGTTTGAAGTCTGCATGTGATTTTTGGCTTAAAATGTCTTAATGCAATGTGCAGGTAACCCAGCAACTGGCAATGTGTAAACTTTATAACGAAACTTTATACTAAAACACAAACAACTGCATTATTCGTTTCTAAAATTAAAACTGATTTCAAAAACGTTAACATTGAAGATAAAAATACAATGTTTACTGCATTGAACTGTAAAAGTGTGTGTGCGTATTTGTGTATGGGTGTATTTATTGATAGTGTGGCTATGAAAAGTAAAATAAATGTAAAAATGAAACCTGCAGCAGTGTTATTAGTTTTGGGCTAGAACGTCTTATTAAATTATTGACTCTTATTGTAGCCGCAAGGGAAATTACAGATTTGAATAGGCGCATATGTTTCAGTAATCTGACAATTAGGAATAACTCTTAATTAAAAATGAGTACAGGGCAAAGCAGACGTGCCTGTTATTACGATAATAACTTTTGACTTTTCACAAATAAATAGTTTGAAGAAATAAACATTTCTTTGTTTAATTTAATGAGCCAAAGGGAAACTTTACCACAGAAGTCACAAAATGAAAGTTTAACGCTGACGCTTTGTCTTCTGAGACTATAAATAAGATACTAAAATTAAAATCAATTTATTTTAACAGTTTCCTTACCAGAGTGCTGGAGTTGTGCTATTACTTAATACTGTTTTACAGTACCTAAATATGACCCTGGACCACAAAAAACAGTCAAAAAAAATGTTTTTATTGAAATGTATATACATAATCTTAAGATGAATAAATAAGCTTTCCATTGATGTACGATTTATGGGATATGGCAATATTTGACAGAGATTTGGAAATCTGGAATCCGAGGGTGCAGGAATATCAATATATTGAGAAAGTCGCCTTTAAAGTTGTCCAAACGAAGTCCTTACCAACATACACTGCAAAAAATTACTGTCTTAGTATTTTTGTCTTGTTTTCTGTAGAAATATCTAAAAATTCTTAAATCAAGATGCTTTTTCTTGATTAGCAAAATGACCCAAGAAAATACACTGCAAAAAATGATTTTCAAGAAAAAAAATTCTTAGTACTTTTCTTAAAAATGAAGTGTGTATTAGTGAAAAATTAAAATCCTGAGAATGCTTAGCTTTTCCCAACACCATAAAGCTAATATATCCATTACATTCTACAGCCTCACAATCCTCGTCTGTCCAAAGCTAAAGTTGAAGGTTTAAAATAAGAGTTACGACATTGCCTTAATTTACAACTGACAAACCTTTAAAACACTAAGTCATTACTGTACAAATACAATAACCAACACTGTACAAAGTCTCAATTTTTACTTCAGTACAATCTTCTTCCTTATTACTGTTACACGTAGCCATTTCATAGTGCAAAACGAAGCACTGCCTATAAACATGGGAAAACGGTTGACGGATTTATTTTCGAAGCACTGGCAACATGGAAATATCAGTTACTGACACGCAGGATTTAAAACATTGTGCATGAAATGATGTGAAAATTGTATGTTTAAGCCTCTCCAGTCATTATCAGACCATTTGGAAATGTATTAAAGTAGTATCACTTGCTCGGTAACCAGCGGACTGACACTAAACAGGATCCAAGACAAATATAGTTTGTACAGTTCACCAAGTGTACCTCCATCAACACCAGTAGGTTTTGGAGATGCCATCCCTCTGATTAACTGCACAAAAATATTCCCGTCTCCTTCAATCAAAGCAATGAGGCGTGGACTGATGATGTAAAATATGTAATGAAAACCCGCATCAAACGACAGGGCTCTCCACATTGCCGTGTTGAAAAAGAGGAACAAAAGTTGCAGGCAGCGTGAAGGAAAAATCTTGCTTGAGATTTTTGTCTTTTATGTGAGATTGCCCATCTGTCCTTTTAAGAGTCTGCAACGATTACTTCATCTCCAAGCTTTCGCTTTTTCTGCTGCTGCACATTGAAGGTCAAGAAGGTGGGTCTCCGAATACTCCACCGTGGATGTGACATTTTCCACAGATGCTGGCGAACGTAGATTTGGCTGAGTATAAATGTGTTCTGTATAAAAGTGTGTGTGTGTGTGTTTGTGAGAAATCAGTGTTTCGTTGCTTTATGCAACTGATGAGGAGTCTTGCTAAACTATTACCATGTACACAAGTCTGCATGAACCCCTTTCATGCCTTCATGACCACCACAACATCAAACTAGCATCGCTTGCAAAACAGTTCAAGATTCACAAGACACAGTTGGTGTTTCTTCAAGGTCTTCTGTACATACAATGAGGAGTGGAGCGTGATGTCACAGTGCTGTGATGTCACATGGTGTAGGTTCTCAATTTCCCTCCAATCGCTGGATCTTCAATACTAAGTGGTGTGAACGTCCACAGTCTCCGATCACTTCGTATTCCTGTAGGGCGGATGAACGTCAGTGCTGGTAGAGAAATAAGACATTGAGTCATTTTGCAGCAAGATGCCTCCATGTGGCACGAATGCTCCTCCTCAGTAGAAGTGAAATGGGTCTGGGAAGTTGAGGGCTATACTTGAACCTGAGCCCTGTGTTGTGCTTGAAGACACTGGATACTAGAAATGATCTTTTTCTGATGGCCCGCCAGTGCTACACCCATCTGATCCAGTTCACTGTAAAAGGAAGGGAAGGTGGAAGAGGGGATGAAATAAAAATGCTTTTGTGAGGAGAAACCTGCTAAGAAACAACAGCTTAGATCAGCTAGGCAAATGACTCATTAGCTATAACTGCTTGGCCAAGCTAGGGGTGTAACAATACATCTATATGGAGACAATGCTTCGATCATGATAATGCATCGATGCAATCTGTAAAATATCGGTATGAGACACGCGTACACTTGTTCACTTTATGTACGTCTGTGCGTCAGATTGTGATGCAACAAAAAAAAACCGGTAGTAGCACCAAAAAGACAGACGCAAAAAAACTTTGTGTCTGCTGTCAGACACTAACTAAATATCGATAAATCAATCGATATTAGGGATTCATCGAATCCAGATTTTTTGGGTTTAAGATTCGGTGGAAACCGAATACTGAATCCTACTCGCATCCTTATTCCATCAACACAGTAAAACACATTAATGAAGTAAACAACTTCCACAGCAGTGTATTTTTCATTTTATTTGATTTTAAAGCAACACTATGTAGTTTCCATGTAAAAATTACTTACAGCTCCCCCATGTGGTTGAAAAGCACAACAGTGCCTGGTGTCAGACACTCTTCTGCAGGCAGGGGGAGGGGCGGGGCTGTGTTTCCTTCCCTCCACCGCCACTTTCAGAGTGTGCTTGTAGCAGCTAGGAAGCTGCTCAGGTTGCAGCAACAGTACAATTTGTCCAGTTAAAAGTTGTTCTATCACTGAAATAATTTTAGAGACATTATTTAAAGGTAAAAAACCTACATAGTGTTGCTTTAACTGTAAAAAAAAGGATAGGCAACATTATGCCAGGATGACAAGTGGGAAAAACTATTTTGACAATTACCATAAGCCTATGCATAATGAAAGCGATGTGGTGCGCTAGTTTTTTCCAGGTGCGTCCACGAAATGTGAACCGCCTCTAAGGCTCACCGAAAAAAAAACGCTTATCTCCACGTCAGGACACGATGTGTGTAATCAACGGCCGGGTGACGTCGACCAGCGTAGCGCAAGCCTAGGGTTCGGTGGAAAAAAATCTAAGATTCGGCCGAACCCGAACCCAGTCAAAATGCCCAGTATTCAGCCGAATCTGAATCCTGGATTCGGTGCATCCCTAATCGATATACCCCAGAAACGAATAGATTTTTACATTTTTTGTGGGGGGTTCGGCTACAATTTCAAGTATAATGTTTTTTCAAAATTTTTGCACCTGTTATTTGATCCAACTGTGTTCAAATGTCTAAAGTTCAGTTTTAACTAAAATGGAACGAGAAAAAAATATTTTTATCATTACGTACTGTGTGCCATTTCCTGTTTTATCTTTAAAAACAATAGTTGGCAATTTCAAGTATAATCTTTTTTCAACATTTTTGCACCTGTTATTTGATCCAACTGTGTTCAAATGTCTAAAGTTCAGTTTTAACTAAAATGGAACGAGAAAAAAATATTTTTATCATTACGTACTGTGTGCCATTTCCTGTTTTATCTTTAAAAACAATAGTTGGCAATTTCAAGTATAATCTTTTTTTCAACATTTTTGCATCTGTTATTTGATCCAACTGTGTTCAAATGTCTAAAGTTCAGTTTTAACTAAAATGGAACGAGAAAAATTATTTTTATCATTACGTACTGTGTGCCATTTCCTGTTTTATCTTTAAAAACAATAGTTGGCAGTGCAGCGTATACACTGTCAGTATGCACTATCATTGCATTGCGAACACAGGAATTTAGAAATGCCACCAAACATTTTAAGCGTAGCAAACAAAGACCTGCAGCTGTTTACCTGGCACTGACGTACAGGACCGAGTCCAGGGAAACGTAACCGGCACTGGAGAACTGTTCCTTGTACTGACCCATTTTAATTAAGTCAAGCCAGTCCCCTACTGTACTGACCCCGGCCTCAGGGGTCACTGGATCCTCCCTGTGGTAAGGGATAAAAAAGTCAGGATTAAATTTTTTTTTTTTGCATAATGTTGCAAAAATATTTGTAAGCTTGACGTTTACAAATAAATGGTACAAACAGGTTATCCAATCATTTATCACATATAATTATTAAAAATAAACAGTAGCACAACCAGCCCATATTATAAGAGTAAGAGGAAGAAGGTGGAAAATAGCCAATAAAACTAAATAATTGCTGTTCTTGGAGCAAGAAGTCTTAATATAAGCTGACATCAGTAGATAAATAAATTGCTCTACAGTACCGGCATTTGTCAAAATTAACACACAATAATGATTTCATAAGCGTAAGCTTGATAAATGACTTCCCTTATGTGTTCTAGCATGTGTGTGCGTGTCACATATTATCAGTAGTTTATATGGGTCTGGATGTCACACGTTAAGCTTTCCAGATCCAGAAGGAAGCCAGATAGCAGAACAAACCACATCTCTATCACTGCCTCTATGTAGCAACAAACACACACACAAGCACTTAGACCAAGTAATTTAGATCTAAACCCATTTTATTTAATGGCAGAGACACAGGACAGGGACTTCCCAGGGGTTTGTGGGAAAATGCAGCTTGCGGATTCTGCTTTAATCGTGGCCAGCGCTGGCTAAACAATCCAGTCCTCCATCTGCCTCCCATTTTGGCAGCCCTCGAAATGCGGCAGTGGGACAGACAGGCAATCAGATATCTGCCAAGACCACCCCTAACCCCTCCCAATGCAGAGTACCAGACACCAGAGTTGTGATTGTTCGTTCAGACTTACATCTGGCTTCAATCTAGATTCTTTGGATGTCTTATCTGTTTCATTTATTCTGAACTTGTTGGATTACCGCAAAAGAAAATGAATCCAGATTTTGATCGCACACCTGAGAAACATCAAAACGCCCGACATGAAAATATCAGATTCTCAGCCAAGTTTAACAGCCAAATCTAAAAGGTTTTACATGAACCATCATAAAATCATTACTCAGAGGATATATTATTCAGAGTAATGTATCACACGCTCAAAAGATGATCATTTCTATGCACAAGCACCAAAACGCTATTATTTTTATTCAGATGCCCATTTTACAGATATTTACACGTAGGCCTTAGTAGAAAAATAAGTTTTAACTCTCTAAAAAAAGAAAGAGTCCACATTAAAGGGACACTCCACCTCCTTGAGAATATGCTAATTCTCCAGGTCCCCCAAAGTGAAACAATTTACCTCTACCGTTTTGCAATCCATTCAGCCAATCTCCGGGTCTGGCGCTATCACTTTTAGCATAGCTTAGCATAATCCATTAAATCTGATTAGACCATTAGCATTGCGCTCAAAAATTACCAACGAGTTTTGATATTTAAAACTTGCCTCTTCTGTAGTTACATCGTGTACTAAGACCGACAGAAAATTCAAAAAGTGGCGATTTTCTAGGCAGATATGGCTAGGACCTATTCTCTCATTCTGGCGTAATAATCAAGGACTTTGTTGCCATACTATGGCTGCAGCAGGCGCAATGATATTACGCAGCAGCTGAAAATAGTCCCCTTAGTAACATTCAATGGCAGGGGACTATTTTCGGGCAGTGGGTAATATTATCATTGCGGCTCCTGCAGCCATGTTACGGCAGCAAAGTCCTTGATTATTACGCCAGAATGAGAGTATAGTTAGCCATATCTGCCTAGAAAATTTTAAACTTTTAATTTTCCGTCGGTCTTAGCACACGATGTAACTACAGAAGAGTCAAGATTTAAATAGGAAAAATATCCAAACTCTTTGGTCATTTTTTTCAGCGTGATGCTAATGGTCTAATTAGATTCAATGGATTATGCTAAGCTATGCTAAAAGTGGTAGCGCCAGACCCGGAGATCAGCTGAATGAATTTCCAAAATGGTAACAATCAAATGTTTAACTCTATGGGAGCTGAAAAATTAGCATATTTTCAAAAAAAGTGGAGTGTCCCTTTAAGGACTGTTTATTATACTGCATGTGAAAGAAACAAACCACCATACTCAAACAAACAGATCAACTTTATTGAAATCTAATCCACACAGCGAAGCAGACTCACCAGACCGCAGTGTTGGCCAGCTGCTTCAGGCAGCTAGGATTTCGGATGAGCCTGTCCAGCGTGTTGACAATCTGCCCGAATTTCGGTCGATCGCTGCGGTTCTTTTCCCAGCAGTCCAGCATGAGCTGGTGAAGAACTACGGGACAATCCATTGGTGCCGGAAGCCTGTAGCCTTCATCTATAGCTTTTATCACCTGAAGGGACGAGAAAACCATCTATATAAAAAAATCATACTTTTATTAGCAGCACAGACGCTTCATGAATACTGAGTAGTTTTATACGTCCACTTAATGCATTTAGCTTTAGTGTAAGGTTACAGTAGATTAATTCATTTTTTATCCATCTGCGACTCGGAAATAAGCTTGAGATTTTATAGGAGACCGTCTTTGTTACGGCAATGGAGAGCTAGTTTAATTCCTATCCTTTTATGAAACGATTCTGCTGTAAGGAATAGAATAAACTAGCTAGATGCAAACATTCCCATTATCTTAACGCTTGCCTGGGAGACTGTAAATATGGAAATGCATGAGTGCCCGTTACCATGACGAACGGAGGAAGACAGATGGATTTGTGGTTTGTGCCATGAATTGAACTTTCAGTGTGCTTGCCCGACACAATAAAAGTGAATTCGGTAACAAGCATGCAAACATTTCAGTGTTCCAGCTTAAAGTATACAATCCCAAATCATTCCCGAATGTCTCAATTTCTCCCTAGCTTGTACACTCTCCAACAGCTTCTTTCCAAATCCTAAGTCTTCCCAAGGTGAAAATAAATAAATGCAAACGGTTTCCAAAGTGGAAAATCGTTCACAAGCCGACCACCACGGATTCAAATTCCCCTATTTGAAATCTGGAAATGTTCACTCTACAGACGCGTTTAATCTTTATACCTTTGTGAGATGAGAACTACGTTATTTTTTTTCCTCCCACTTCCAGCAGCAGACGTTTTATTACAAACGGATGAAGATCTGCACGTTTAAAGCGGGGTCAATGAAAAGCGTTACCTCACAAGCGTACTTATGTTTCTGTAATGGTTTATCGAGTGCGGTTGTATTGAAATCCAGCGTTTACTCACATCCTGATTGGACATTTCCCAGTACGGTCGCTCCCCGTAGGATATCACTTCCCACATGACAATGCCGTAACTCCAGACATCACTGGCTGACGTGAACTTCCTATAAGTGATTGCTTCAGGGGCTGTCCATCGAATGGGAATTTTACCACCCTGAGGGAACAATCACAAAATCAGGGTAAGAATAAGACATCGCATATGGATCACAAACATACAAAGCTTTAAATCTCAAGTCAGATCACATCCTTAAAAAACATACTGTGGCTTTAACATTCAGTGACAGTATCAAAGACAATTATTAATGAAAAAATAACAAAAACCATGCATGACAATATATATGACAATTAATTATCATCACCGAAACAAGTACATTTTATAATCTTCTTATAATATGTTATTCAATAGAGACTCCGAGGTACTTTCTGTGTCTCCCCGTGTTGTGTAGGCCGCTTCGGGATCATCCTCCAGCACCCGTGAAAGCCCAAAATCGGACACTTTACACACCAGGTTTCCGTTCACCAGAATGTTACGTGCTGCCAAATCCCGATGTACATAGTTCATCTCGGAAAGATACTGCATCCCTGCAGCTATGCCACGCATCATTCCCAAAAGCTGGATGACTGTGAACTGCCCGTCGTGTTTCTTCAAATAACAAAGAGTTCTTGTGTCAAAATCTGCTCCATGCAGCCATATTTCTGTCGTGTGCAACCCCTGTGGATTCTGGCACAGTTGGTCAGGTTTGTATTTGTCTCGTGAGTAATAACATAATTCATTGACTTCCTAATTAAATGTGTTGCGGGGCACGAGCTATTAACCGCAGTGAATGTATGATCATTCAGCCCTTTTATGCGAGCAATGGGAAACAAGTAAGCGACTAACCATATTATGATGTTTCATTATAGCGAGGTAAAATGATTGGGCGAGTAACTCTAATGTAATTTTGTCATGTGACCATATGTATAGAAATGGCCTGTCGTATACAGATGGCTGTAATTGAGTGATAAACATGGACACGGTAGCTGTGGACTAAGGTGTGTGAAATGCGATTACATTGCTAAACACTGAAATTTTGCACTACTATATTGACTATTAAACTGAATAACGTGCACCAAAATCCTTTGAAATAAACTACAAATTAGTAATTTGTTTTTGTTTGCATTTGTACTGAAAAATATTTTACTGTAATTTTCGGACTATAAGCGGTTTTTTTCATAACTTTGCTGGTGCTGCGTCTGAAGGGGGTCGCACACCAGCCGCGCAGCTCAGCATCGCGTCGCGTCTAGGACAACTCGGAGGTATCGTCAAACGGAAGTGCACATTAAATAGCGCAAGCTTTGTCAGATAGCGTCTACTTCAAAATGCAATATATACGTTAGCAGCCAATGTTAATTGTTAATGATTTGGGACAAATATGATGTTATTTAATGTTACACTATGTGAGTGGCACTCTGTGAGCAACTTTCTGAGTCATAGCTGGGCGGCGCGAACAGGCGCCACCTGTCGGCGCCGGTGTGCGTATACGAAAGCAATGTGTTCAAGTTTTTTAGAACAGCGCGACGCTGAGCTGCGCGTCCTGTGTGCGACCCCCTTTATAGTCAGGTGCGCCTTGCAAGTCAGTATGAATACATTTTGACATTTATGAGGCAAGAGACATCATTACCGTCTACAGCCGCAAGAGTCCGCTATATGCTGCTCCTGTATTTATGTAATTTAACGGATTCAGTGATGCGGAATGACGAGTCTACGAACTTCACGCTAGCTGGCTTGTTCGGTTAATTTAGACTATTCAAACTTCCAAGCAAGTTCTGTATTCTATGGTTTATCGTTTAAATAACTGATTATATTACTTTAACGTACAGACATCTATTCAGCCTGCTGTTCTCTCTGCTATTGTTTAGTTGAATAACTCGCCTTTCAGATTAAATGTCTGTTCTTCGGCTTGGATTTTGTGAAATAATAATAAATAATGAAATAATTTTTAATAATTTTAGTCCACTGCGATGTATATACGTTATTTTGTCTTATTGATGCATTTTGAATGATGTGGCTTATACTCCGGTGCGGCTTATAGTCCGGAAAATACGGTATATTTATTTCCATAATTTTTCAAAAAAGGCCCTTGGCATCACACAGTTTAGCCCTATTTTTCTTATGGTGGTATACTATTATAAGGCTTTTATTCATTGGGTTGTAATATAACCTATGTTTAACAGTGGCGGCCGTTGACTTCTTTTTTCGAGGGCGCTCAATGCGAAGTTCGTCACAACATGTATGTAGCCCATCATGTGTGTGGTTCCTTTTTTCAAAATATGTGTTCTGTGCATCGAGTGGTCATATGTGCATCACGTCTCTTGTCAGGGTAGGTGCTTGCTGCAGATGTGTCTAAGGGGTTTGTGATAAAAGAGATGCTTGCGTTTGCCAGATACTCGCATAATCTCATGAGTAATCAGAGTTTACTGTTAAGGGAGTGTCTTGTGTGTATTTTGGGAACTTGAGCGTCTCTTTTGTCATTAACGGTTTTGGCGCGTGTGCAGCAGGCACTTGTTTTGACAAAACACATGATGCACATGGTTCACATGACGCAACAAACATATATTTTGAAAACTCAAGCAACACACATGACACTCTGAACACTTATTTTGAATTAGCGCCCCTCGGATAAGCAGTCATGAGCCGCCACTGGTTTTTAAACCCAAAATGCTGGGTCGTCTTAACCCATTGTTGGGTCATTGTCTCGGCCGAATACTGGGGTTTTTGACGGGGTTCGGGTTCGCCCGAATCTTAGATTTTTTTTCCACCGAACCGAGCCTTAGGCTTGCGCTACGCTGGTCAACATCACGCGGCTGTTGATAACACACATCGGGTGCTGATGTGTAGATAAGCGGGGGTTTTTTTCGGTGAGCCTTAGGGGCGGTTCACATTTCGTGGACGCACCTGGAAAAAACTAGCGCATTGCTCCGTATCGCTTTCATTATGCATAGGCTTATGGTCATTGTCAAAATTGTTTTTCCCACTTGTCATCCTGGCATAATGTTGCTTATCCTTTTTTTTACAGTTAAATCAAATAAAATGAAAAATACACTGCTGTGGACGTTGTTTACTTCATTAATGTGTTTTACTGTGTTAATGGAATAAGGTAGCGAGTAGGATTCGGTATACGGCCGAATCTTAAACAGTGGATTCGGTATTTGGCCAAACCCAACAAATCTGGATTCGGTGCATCCCTACTCTACAGTAAATAAAAAGTCACAGTTTACCATGCTATCCCCTACATTAGTTACCAAGTAACCAATTGGCACACTTGCATCACACCATCTGCAGAAAAACTAAAATGTTTTGATCTCCAACTATGTTTGCTTGCTGATTTTTCATTTTCTTTTGCCGTAGTTATGAAACGCTAAGAAAGATGAAGAAAATAGGCAGCGGGAGGTGTGAACCCGAACAACATGCGAGTTGTCAAGCCCAGTGTGGCAGAAGGGAGCGTTCGCTTTGTGTTCCTGTGATATTTCACAGCATTTCCTTCGGTGCAAGTTGGCCTTCATCATCCACAGCGAAATAGAGCATGCTCACCTTCAAAAACGTGTCCAGAGATCCATTTTCCATGTACTCAGTCACTATCATCACAGGCTTACCTAAGGGACAGAGAGAGAGGAAAAGACAAAGTGTGAAAACACAGAGAGGGAGGCAGGAGAAAAAAATGGCTGTCATTTTTTTTAAAGGCGAATAAGAAAAAACACAGCAGAGAGGCAGAGAAAGGCTGACGCTTTGTGTCCTATATTTGATTCATTTCTGAGTTGACAGAGAAAAACATGCAGATGAAAAGCAGCGGCCCACCCCCCACTCGTCCCTACTTCACAGACCCTCTGTCGTTTTTCGGTTTCCTCTACCTGCTGCCTGTTACTCATACTGACAGCCCCTAATCAAAGCTCTCAATAACAGTCAGGCTGATAATTAGAGCGAGGTGTCCACTGAGAATATCTTTGTCCAGAAATACCTAAAATGGTAATGAGTTCCTTTAGAAGTGTGGCTGATGGAGGGGGTGAAGGGGGTGGGTGTTTAATTGCCTGGAGGGGTGGTGCTGATGAAGAAGAGGGGTGTAAAGATCTATAAACGGGTGACGTATTCACCTCTACGGTATGCTGCAGACACAGCTGCAAAACACATTTGGGGGGAGAAGAGGTGATGCGGGGGTGCGGAGGATTCGCACCTGCGTTGCACAATGTGATTAAAAATTCTCAACTGATTCCACCAAATAACATGCTGTCAGTCAGAAACACCCCCTTCACCCCACCTGCATGTGACAGGGAAGAGTGCACGCTAATCCGCCCTGATTATCAGACATGCTTGATGGATGTAACTCACGGCAGACGCTTTCACCTCAGGGCACCAGACACACGTCAACACAAAAGCCTTAGAGACCCCTGTACGTTTCTTCAAATCTACGGTTCTATACAAGTCGTACAATTTTACCTTCAGCATAACAATGACATAATCCTTTACACCCAACTTTTAAGTTTTATTTATTTTGCTGTGCAAAGATTAATCGTGATTAATCGCATACAAAATAAAAGTGCATTTTTGCCTAATATATGTGTGTGTACTGTGTGAAATTATTTTGTATATTTAAGCACGCACACACATATATACATTTTAGAACATTTTTATTTATATATCCATTTTTATTCTTAATATATAATATATAATATTTAGGGCTGGGAAAAGATTAATCTCGATTAATCGCATATAAAATAAACGTGATTTTTGGCATAATATAAGTGTGTGTACTGTGTGAAATTATTTTGTATATTTAAACACGCACACACATATATACATTTCAGAAAATTTTTATTTATATATCCATTTTTATTGTTAATATATAATATTTAGGGCTGGGAAAAGATTAATCGCGATTAATCGCATATAAAATAAAAGTGATTTTTGGCATAATATAAGTGTGTGTACTGTGTGTAATTATGGTGTATATTTAACCACACACATACATATATTCATGTCAAATTTTTTTATTTATATATCCATTTTTTTAGTTTATATATATAATATAGAATATATAAAAATATAAATAAATAAATATATATACACATGTAAATGTTTCTTAAATACATGAATGTGTGTGTATTTATATGTACATAATAATTACACACAGCACACACTCATATATTATGCGAAAAATCACTTTTATTTTGTATGCGATTAATCGCGATTAATCTTTTTCCAGCCCTAGAATATATAAATGTTTCTTAAATACATACATGAATGTATAATAATGCAAAATAACTACACACAGCACACACTTGTATGTTATGCTAAAAATCACTTTTATTTTGTATGCGATTAATCATGATTAACGCGTGATTTTATACAATGTATAAAATTATGTGATCGATAAGTTAGATCAATTTATGTTGTTATGTTACTTTAATATATCAAATTAAGTAGTTTCAACTTTGCTGGTCGAAATATAAAATTATACCATAAAATATCTTAATTAAAAACTTTTAATTAAAAAATTAAGGAAGCAACATTTTTTTTAAATGTACGCTGTAAAAAATTGTTTTATTACCTTAAATGTTTAAGTAAGATTTTAAATTGACTTTAAAGGTAATGTTTAACTTACAATTTTAAATGATTAATTGTTTTAATACTTCAACTAATCAAAATATGTTAATAATTAAAATGTGTAAATGCGCAATTTCAACTAATTTTCAAAGTTATATTACAACTCATAACTAGTCAAAACTTAAGAATATAAGTTCAAATGACTTGTACAGCCAGTTTGATCTTACACTGAAAAAAAATATTAATTCAATTTACTAATTTTTTTTAAGGAAAGTGGTTGCAATCAATTTATTTAAGCTACATTTAAACAAAAGTTTATTTTATTTTACTAATCGTTTTTGTTTAAATGTACCTAAAATAAATTGATTGCAACCACTTACCTTAAAAAATGTAGTAAATTGAATTAATCTTTTTTTTAGTTAGGGCAGCAACTTTTTAATGTATAGACTGCATGCTCACTGGCCCCTACACATGAAATGCAATTTCACACTTGCTCTGACCTATACAAAAAGGCACGTTCACACGTCACTGATCTTGCTACCCTGATAAATGCCAAAAACTCTTTGCTCTTAGTAAATAAGTGCTGTAATACTAGAAGTCTACAGGAAGAGAGACCAGAAGCCCTTAAGGACATAGGTCCTATACGAACACATCTGCCGTCAATTTCTACATACAATGTAAACCAGCAGGCAACGGACTGGAGAATTGTTGGAGAGTCAATGAATTCATTATAGTTATAATCTTTTCTTCACCAGAGGACAGGAAACCCTATTTAATCCAATAAAACCCCATTTAACCCTTTCGAGCTATTTATAGCACCTACCCCTTAGATATTGTGGTTTCGAACAGAATCTGGCTTGCAGTGTTTGTCCAAGCTGTCACTGTAAGTAAATCACCAGTGGATTCGTCGCACTCTTCAACGAAATCTCTCGACAAGCGTAGCGAGGGATATCAAAACGGATCACATGCTAACTTACCGTCATGGGACAAATTACTTTGACAGTGAGCTAGTTGGACAGCCCGGCCTTCGTATCTCAACCTTTAAAGCTTTGATCGCATTTTGGCCGAATATGAAATGCAGTTGTTCTCGCTGTCAACAGTTGTTTTCATACTCAACGGCTATACAGGCTAACATTGTGGTTTTAAAAGTGGCTGATGGCCCTTTTGAGAAGCTTGTTATTAAAATTAACTAGCTACTTATCCATGCATGCAGATTTGAAAGTGATGGATGTTGCACAATCAACAGGCCAGTGGCTTCATGAGTGCTTCAATTAGACAGTATTCACATACACTCAAAGGTCCATGATTGAAATGAAGTGATGAGCAGATTACACCCCACGGTGAGCCGATCTTCTCTAAATGTCCAACTGCAGTGAAAATGAAGCCGCCTTTGTAATTATAGTGATTATCATAGCATTAACGAACAGCCAATGAAAATGGATAGACTACAAAAGATACGTCCATGGACGTCGTGAGAGTGTTTTAAGCCCAAGCAAAGTCAAAGTAACAATGCTAGGGTGTTGCCAGGGTGTAGTTATGTAGTTGCTAAAGTGATCCGTGTAATTTTTACTGCATTGCTATGCCATTGCTACATTCTTAAAAACCCATTGTTTGTGGGGACAAACCCAACAGCTGGTTTAAATGACCTTATTTGACCCAAACATGTGTTTAAAATACCTGGATAAGCTAATTTGATCCCAGTGGTTGGGTCTGTACATATTTTGGGTTAAAAACAGCATTTTTTTTAGGGGCAAGACAACAACGTTTTGGGGTCCTGAAAACGCAAACTTTTGAAGCCGACACCTTGTCGTCTTTGTGTAAATGACGTAATTTTGAATATTAAATGAATATATTGAATAAATATCTGATTATAATTACATAATTTGCCGTGCGTCCAGTTAACCGGCAACTCCGCTTATGAAAACCCCCCCAAAAAGTCATACCACATTAAAATTAGGTACAGTTCATGTAGCCTTTGCACTAAACGTATAAGTTTGGTTTCATTTGTAAGCAGACACGACTTTTTTGTAAACACAATTATTTTTAGTGATAATGAAAACACTAGTTATGAAGGGCTAAAAAATTATTTCTAATAACTTTACTAAATACATTTGATCTTTCTGAAAAACTAATTGAAATTGGCCCTAAAATAATCTAGAAATGAACTGCAGCTAAAGCCACATGTCTGACCTTGATGTGTTTCATAAATTTCAGAGTTTTAAAGATATCATTTTCAGATTTGAATGTTTTAAACCATGAGATTTTTTTTACTCACATCTTTGCATTGCATTCTTTGAATGCATCGTTTCTATTATTTAGTGTCAGACTGCCCCATTAAGTAAGAATGTTCAGGGGAATAAACATTCACATCTCTTCAGACTGAATATAGCGTGTAATTATCATTCTTTTGTTATTAGTATATAATTACTGAACTATACAAACTATTTAGTGTTTTAATCCTTTTTTTCTTTGGCTTTGTGTCAAATGCCTTTCTAACAAACAGAACCCTGCTGAAAAAAACAGCATACCAGCAAGACCAGCATATGTTGTGTTTTGGTGCTGGTTTGCTAGTGAACACCAGCTAAACCAGCATCAGCACCAGCATTAGCCCCAGCTAAACCACCACCAAACCAGCATTAGCACCAGCATCCCATGCTGCAAGACCAACATACTGTATGTTGTGGTTTGATGCTGTTTTTTTCAGCAGGGAAACATATCAATGAACCATTTGAAATAATTCCTAAAACCTATTTTTCATATCTAAAACACACAACACTATGTAAGCAGGTGCAAGTTAGCTTTATGCTAGCTTAGCACACCATCAAAACAAGACAAATAGTGGGATTAAAACCATGTTTTTGCTCCAAACTCACTTTATAACAGAAGTTCAGTGCTTTAAAGGACAAGTTCGGTATTTTACACTTAAAGCCCTGTTTTTAGAATGTTTATGATGAAATAGAACGGTTTTGACTGAAATTTCGACATATGCGGCTGCCCAGAGAATTTTCAGGTGTTTGTTACACCTCCCACCTCTAGAATGGCTGTATAGGTGCACAAAAACAATCCCTCCCAAAATGCACCAAACCCCCGCCTACAAAGACGTGAAACTCACCGAGCGGCCAGGGGTGGTCACCGACATGCTCACACAAAAATCGCCGCAAAAGATGCTTTTAAAAGATGTTTAAGCCTTTCGTTGTAAACTTGTGGACCTATTTTTCCAAACGCCTCACACCCGTACATTCTTCTGCCGAGAGCTTGAATAATAAACACTCCAGCCCAGTTGGTGGAGATAATCCACCTTTGCCAATTGCAAGAATACAAACAACGTTCCCGGCACAAAGTAATACCGTACCTCACAGCACATCTAATACAAGTCAATGGAGTTGGACAAAAACTGTAATGCAAGGATCAAATATAATGTTAAACATCAGATATTTTTTGCCAACAGTTAACCAAACATACAATTACTGTAAGATATAACAGATTATATCTGCATGAGTTCTTGTCAAAACAGATATTTTTAAAACTGTAATTCTGTGAAGATGTATCAGGGTCGCATGCTCGCACGCCTGTGTGCATGCGGAACTGTCAGTCATCTCTTATGGCTCTTAATAACTCTTTTAACATCAATCAGGTGCCAAACTTTATCTCTCTTAAAAACTCTTTAAACATCAAGCAAGTCCTGCACTTTATTTTCTCATTCCACGTTTTAAAACAAAAACCAAAATGTCATGTGCATGTGGATGGACGCATATCTTTGAATAAGTTAAAGGATTAGTCCATTTTCTTAAAAGAAAAATCCAGATAATTTACTCACCACCATGTCATCCAAAATGTTGATGTCTTTCTTTGTTCAGTCGAGAAGAAATTATGTTTTTTTTTGAGGAAAACATTGCAGGATTTTTCTCATTTTAATGGACTTTAATGGACTTAACACTTAACTCAACACGTAACAGTTTTTTTCAACGAAGTTTCAAAGGACTCTAAACGAACCAAAACGAGGCATAAGGGCCTTATCTAGCAAAACGATTGTCATTTTTGACAAGAAAAAAAATGCACTTTTAAACCACAACTTTTCGTCTCGGTCCGGTCCAGCACGACCTAACGTAAATGCGTAGTGACGTAGGGAGGTCACGTGTTACATATATAAAACGCACATTTGCGGACCATTGTAAACAATAAACTGACACAAAGACATTCATTAGTATCTATTGACATACAACAATTTTGGAACGGTCCTCTTTCAACACACTTGTAAACACTGAGGCGGAGTTTCGCGTTTGTCCTCTGTGACCTCTTGACGTCATGACGTATTGCGTGAGGTCACGCTGACGCTTTCAGGACCGGAGGAAGACGAGAAATTGTGGTTTATAAGTGTATATTTGTTATTTTTATTGTCAAAAATGACAATCGTTTCGCTAGATAAGACCCTTATGCCTCGTTTGGGATCGTTTATAGTCAAGTGAAACTCCGTTGAAAAAAACTGTTAAGTGTTGAGTTAAGTGTTAAGTTGGTGTCCATTAAAGTCCATTAAAATGAGAAAAATCCTGCAATGTTTTCCTCAAAAAAAAAGTCTTCTGGACTGAACAAAGAAAGACATCAACATTTTGGATGACATAGTGGTGAGTAAATTATCTGGATTTTTGTTTTACGAAAATGGACTATTCCTTTTAGCATTTAGGACGGTACACCCAGAAAACGAACAAATAAAGATAATTTGAGATCTTTTATGACTATTTATAGCATTCGGATCGCTAGACAAGTACTTATTTTTATGAAAACCTCAATTTCGACCAAAATCAACATTTATACTTTCTTTTCCCCGCAGCTCAAAATTAAGCCGTGCGCAGTCTTGTCAGCAAGTGTCACATGTGTGCAGGCATGTAGTTCTTTTTTACGAAGTGAAATTGCCATATGCTTGGCGGGCATAATACAGCGACTTTAGTCGTTGTCACAGATCCGTGTAAATGTGGATCTTTTTGACAGTGCTGTCGTGTGCACATGAGAAACTTTTTTGTTTTTTACTAAATCATTGTTGTGTGAATGTAGCCTTAAAGTGTGCCGTGTTTCAGGCTATTTTAAAGCAGAAACTGCTTCTAACAGAGCAATTCGTACAATCATTTCTAATTTCGCCCTCTTATCTATCATTATCGCTGTTGATACCACAAAGTAAAACTTTTTTCTTGACGCTCAGCAGGAAAAGACCTCAAAACACGTAACGGGCAAAATCAGCAGCAGTGCATTATCAGATTGTAGACTACAGTACGCCAATCTGATGGTTAGCTACACAATGAGTTTATAATAGAGACGATGACAGCTCTGTGTTTTCCTAAAGATGAAAGGATAAAGAATTGAATGAGGCGTTAAGGTCTATTCTGATTCCTTTCTCTGAGCTCCCGAGACATTTGCATCACAAAATGTTCAATCACGGTCTAATTTTTTCCGTCTGAGGTGGTAATGATAGAGCATCGCACCCAAAGCCGAGTTACGTGACAGATGCTTTCGTATCAGAACGTGAAAGTCTTTGTCTTTATCTCGTCGGCGCTTCATTCAGGCAGCATTAACGTACGGCAGCCTCTTTAATGCATCTCGACCCGGCCCCATCAGCGATGTGATTAGTCTCTGTGTGCGTGGAGGGGGTTAGATTGACAGCTGCTTCTATAACGTAGCGCGAAGGGTCGCTGACCTCTCCTGTCCCCGTTCTTCTGCCATCAGGCTGATCCGTGACCTGTGAAATTACTCTAGCTATCATATCTCATCCAATCAAGGGAGGACCAGGATGTGTTCGAAAGCAGCGCACACACTCATGCGCGCACATATAGTGTATTCATGTTACACTATTTTTGCAAAAGGATAAGAAATACGAAATATCACAGGTCACACTGGCAAACAGTAAATACAATACAGATGTTGGTACTGGAAAATGTTTGCGCATAAATTAGGATTCATTAAGTTAATTCAATTGTATTTAATAATTAATTAAATTAGCATAATAAGTTTGTGCTTACATTTATCGCAAAAGTATTTTTTTTTTAATTGCACATGATAGCTATATAAATAAGCTGAAACAGACTATATTATTGTTACGAGAAAATAAAAACACTTTTGTGCCAGAACGCAACAGTTATTATTGAATATGGCCCAACGTGAGGGCAACAAAAAGCACTGAGATCTTATTGGTGAGTTCGGACATGCCAAACCCCTAATAATAATAATAATAATAATATTAATAATAATAATAGGGCTGGGAAAAGATTAATCGCGATTAATCACATATAAAATAAAAGTGATTTTTGGCATAAGTGCGTGTACTGTGTGTAATTATGGTGTATATTTAACCACACACACATACATATATTCATGTCAATTTTTTATTTATATATACATTTTAGTTTATATATAATATAGAATATATAAAAATATAAATAAATATATATACACATGTAAATGTTTCTTAAATACATACATGAATGTGTGTGTATTTATGTGTACATAGTAATTGCACACAGCACACACTCATATATTATGCCAAAAATCACTTTTATTTTGTATGCGATTAATCGCGATTAATCTTTTCCCAGCCCTAAATAATTATAATAGCTTTTAACCCAAATACTTGTTAATTATGTAAATTCACACTTTAAAATGATCTTACAGCAGCATCAAATGAAAATTATTTGTTCAAATAGTTAATAACGTTGACCGTGCAAAGCAGAGTCAACTGAAAAGCCATTATTAGCATTTCGCTAGTCAGAGTGCCACGAAACGTCAATATAGGATTAATGTTAATGTTCTTGAAATTGAATATTCATGATCCCCCAAAACCCACATCCAATTACATGTTTGAATTATCGATATTCATGCAGCATGCATGAATATGGATGGTCCTTTTGTTAAAGAGCCTGTCAGTCTAATCCACAGAGGTTAGAAACCACAAAAACAGATCTGTAGAGGAAATTACCACTTAATAGTGACCAACACACCTGTTGCAAGACACTGCTTTTCAGACAATGGGAGCCTTGAAACCCACACAATGGCAATAGAAAACTCAATAAGCTGGGTTCAGTGGAGCTATTTTAATCATGACCAATATTTGCATGCAATATTATCATGTGGGAGCAGTAAGCATCAATTTCAGGTGCTTTAGAGAGGTTCAGTGTAATACTACAGGTACAATACACCTTCATAAAATGCAACGTTTGAACAGAACAGTGAGAATGACTGTTTTTTTCCCTTTCTTATTGCTTAGAACAATTCACGCTTACATTCAGTCCATGTTGATGTGTTTCCACAGATGCTAACACATTTTCTTGCATGGTAATTTGTTGTGGTTAAAGCAAAATAAGTCTAGTTTTTAGACCAAAAATATCAAATTTAAGTGATTTTGTGCATAGAACAAGCAAAAAAATCTGCCAATGGGGTAAGCAAATTTTTCTTGAATTTAGTGTTTAAGAAAAATTTTCACGATTTTTTGCTTACTCCATTGGCAGATTTTTTTGCTTGTATTATGCACATAATCACTTAAATTTGATATTTTTGGTCTAGGAACTAGACTTGTTTTCTTGGGTCATTTTGCTTATCAAGAAAAGGCATCTTAATTTAAGAATTTTTAGATATTTTTACTGAAAACAAGACAAAAATACTAAGAATTTTTTCTTAAAAATCTTTTTTTTTTGCAGTGTATAAGTTAGCATTGCACTCCTGTTAGCATTGCGACCGAATCTTTTAAACATGGTAAGGTGCGTCACATTTCCGGCTGACGTCAGAGGTATTCAGGCCAATCATAACGTACAGATTAGCTGGCCAATCAGGGACACAGAGCTTTTCAAATACGTGCATTTCAGGAAGAGAGTGAAATCTGAAGCTACAAAAATGTACAGTATGTGGAAAATAATGTGTATTTTGAACCATAAACCATGTGAACACATTGTATTATACCAAACACACAAAATAACGTTTTTTTAGCAATGAAATAGGTGCTCTTTAAATATATTCATAAGTATATTCACAATCTGCTATTTTGCATTTGCTGAAGTTAAGCATGCAAGATCGAGTATCTATATGAAAAAAAAACACAGAAGACCATGTTTTTCTTTTCAATATACTTTTTTAAACGTACAAACAAATATGACAAAATTGAGCTAAAAGTTTCCCACAAAGAGAGTAAAACTCACCCAAGCAACTACAATGTGGCCCCCATGAATTATAAAGAAACTAAATAATTGCCTATCAAGGGATTACTTTACTGTAATTTAAGAACAATGAAAGTCAAACATCACGTGTTAGGTTCCTACGACGATATAAAACAGCGAGGTTTTTTTTGTGATTTAAGGCAAGTACTCACATCTTGTGACGACTCCCTCCAGTCTAATGATGTTGGGATGGTCGAACTGACCCATGATACTGGCCTCACTCAGAAAGTCTCGTCTCTGCTGCTCTGAATATCCAGCTTTCAGGCTCTTGATCGCCACTTGGATCTCCCTTTTACTGGGCAGCCTTAGACGCCCACTGCACACCTCTCCAAACTCACCTGGAGGTTAAACAACAGCCATGGATTTTACCCACAATACCATGTTTTATTGCACTGGGTTATTTTCGACCCAGCGTTGGATGTACCCAACACACTGGGTTGTAATTTAACCTATGCTGGGTTGTATTAACCCAAAATGCTGGTTTTTAATCCATTTGTGGGTCAAATATAAACGTTTTCCTGGTGAATTTAACCAAACAACTGGGTTTTACCCTTTCTGACCCAAGGCCAGGTTAAATAAGCTTTTTTAGAGAGTGGTTTAACATCTTTTGTTGTTGAGCATTCCTATTAGGCAACCAATGCCCTTCAATTTTAGTCAAGGACGACGTTCGAGGGCACAACAGAGAGCATTGCGATAATGCATCTTGTGTATTAGTTGGGACTTATCTATAAAACAAATGCCCTGGATACCATAAAATGAAGTGACAGCCGTGATGTTAAAGTAGGGTATAACTATGATTGAATCATAGGAATGCTCCTCCTAAAACAGCAAAAGGTCACAAAAATAAATCAAGTTGTGGGTTTTGACTTACCGGCCCCAATAACTCTCTCAATTCGAATGTTGTTGACTTCAATCTCTTTGGCAAAATCTCGTATCGCCTGGTTTGGGTCTTCATACGTGTGCGGGTGAATGTATGTCCGCGTTTCAGGAAGTTTAACTGCAATTCAATGGTGAGAAAAACAGTTGGCTTATTTGGCACATTTGTGACATGGGTATATTTGTAGCAATAGCCAAAAATACATTGTATGGGTCAAAATGATACATTTTTTGTCCAAAAATCATTAGGATATTTAGTAAAGATCATGTTCCTTGAAGGTATTTTGTGAATTTATTTATTTTGTAAATATATCAAAAATGTATTTATCACTAATAATAGGCTATGTGTTGCTAAGGACTTTATTTGGACAACTTTAAAGGAAAATTTCTCAATACTTAGATTTTTTGCACCCTTAGATTCCAGATTTTCAAATAGTAGTTGAATCTCAGCCAAATATTGTCCTATCCTAACAAACCATACAATAATGGAAAATGTATTTATTCAGCTTTTCAGGTGAATTTACCCGTGACTTTTTTGTTTTCCAGGGTCACATGTACATTTATGCATTTGATAAAAAATAAATAAATAAAAAACATTTACACATTTGGCAGATGCTTTATCCAAAGCGAATTACAGTGCATTTGTGTTTTCTGGTAAACAAACTCTGAAACTTTTGCGATGCTTTACCAACGCTCTACCAAGAGTCACTTTACAGTAGCTGCTTAGAATGAACCATCAATTTTCCTTAAAGAGAGGGGGTGCCACATTTTCAACCCCATTAAACATTGTCTTTGGCAGGCAGGAAAAGTGTCATTAGAGAAAACACACATTAGGCAACTAGAGCGATCAGAGACATCATTTATAAGCAGAGAGAGCCGCAGAGACTCCGTTCACTAACCGATAACTAGAACACTTGCTGGAAAAACATGCATTTTTTTATCCATCCAAACAGAACCGTGCACCTACGAGTGCATACCGCTGGCCAAAAGAAATGCCACATTCATTTGTTAAGATAATATCTAACCATTTTTCTAAATGTTTGATGAATTGCATTAGATATTGCGACCGAGGGCATTTAGACGCTAATGTGAGTGCATGCAGTGGTTAGCGCCTTGAGCTCTGAGGAATAGCTTATCCAGTGAAAAACAATCTCTGTTCTTCAGTTAATAATAACATATGAGTTCAGAAAACTTGGAAGAGGGTGATGAATTGGATGTTTTAACATTTAAAAGCCCCAGTCTCCATATAATATAATTGCATTGCAAAAAACAACCAGTACAATTTATCAAAATCTTCCTTTTTGTGTTTCAAAAGAAAGACATACGGTCTGGTACGAATTGAGCAAATGACAAATTGGAGTTTTAGTGTGCTATACCTTTAAAAATTATAAAATGTGATTTCTTATGCAGACTTAAATAACGCATGCATTACCTCGTCCATGCTGAAACTGCATTTTCTCTTCCTCTGGGTCTTGCTTTGCCTTTATGTATCCACAGCGCCTGAAACAATAATATAACAATAAGCACCAACACAATAGAAAACACAGTCTCATTCAGATTCATAAATTCAACTATAACAATTCCCTCAGACAAAGAAAATGTTAAATCAAATCTCCATAGGTCTGGTCTGGCTATAAATATATATTCCACTTTCATCTTTTTACAGCTTAGTTTAACAGTTATGTGCCTTATGAGTCCAGTTCTCTTCCCCCGGTGTGGAAATCCATTGCTCTAATCCTCTCTTTAGCACCAGTTCATGCCAAAGAGCAGGAAAATACAATCCTGACAATCCTCTGACTTTATCATTAACTACATTATTCCTTTCACAGTGGGACCACGAATAAGGAAATGCCCCAGATAGTGAATAATCCAATACACTGAGGAGAAAAGGTGGCCGACGTACGACTGATAATTATGTTCATTATTCATTTAATCCTCTTTTGACTCACGCACGCACGTACGCACATACACACTCTTTTCATGCCATGTCTCACCAAAATTGTGATGGCAAAATCTGACTAACCAGTATAGTAATTATGCGGTATGCTGAAATTGGAAAGATCGGGACAAGATCCATTTGGAGGATGTCAGGTGGATGTCTATTGACTGGGAGATCTGCTGGGGACCCAGGTGGATTAAAAAAAAGTGTTTTACTATAAATCTGTCCAATAGTAAAGTGCATGGAAATGTAATAAAAGAAATATATGCATAGAAAAGAGTTAATCAAAAAAATGAATAAGAAAACGTTACAGAGGGTGTAATGGAGGGTTCACACCAGACACGGTAGAGGCAGCAAGCGCGGATGGTTCACATGTTAAGTCAATGCAAAGACGTGATTAAGCATTATGCGGCGCGGTAGGCGTGGATGGCGCATTCAGAGCGAATTTAGCGTTGCCACAGGAAATGAAATAACCAATCAGGACCATGCTGTGGTAGTGACGTGATTACAGGAAGCGAGCGGAGTCTCAAGCTGGATTTCCACCAACTGCGGAGCAGCTGCAGAACGACTTCACGGCTCCGCACTCCGCCAATACCCACCAGTTCCGAATTTGTTGCAGAGCGACTGCGTGCTGAAGTGACGAGGACCCATGAGGTTTCGCAAATTCACGTGATGATCGCGCAACATCTAGTTCTGTCTCCGCCCATTATGACGTTAAATTATGACGTTTTGCTGGACCAGCCCATATCATGACACGAGATCTCGCGAATTCAGGTATGATCACGCGATATAGTCATGGCTCCACCCTGCGGAACTGTCCGGCATCCGTCAAAAATAGAAGCTCTGCGTATTTGTTCCGGAAGGCTGCGGATGGCCGGAGCTGTGACGGATTCGGAACGCAGTCAGTGGAAGTACATTGACTTGAATGGAAACTGATTGCCTGCGTCGCCGTTCCGCAGCGGATCTGCAGCCGTTCTGCAGTCGGTGGAAATCCAGTGTCAGCAGAGTTGCAGAAGCCCCTCCCATGATGCGAATTTCCACGTGAATGTCTAGAATGACTAGAATTTCACGCGCGAAAGAAGCGTGTAAACTCAAAATGTTCAAGCGTCCAACTACACACGATTAGTGTGATTTTGCCGCCTCTACCGCGTCTGGTGTGAACGCACCATAACAGTGTTATAAAAGACATGGACAAACAATGTACCTCATATTTCATTTACATTTAAGCATTTGGAGATATCTGAGATGATTTACAAGGCATTCAATCTGTAATTTTTTATCAGTATGTGGGTTCCCTGGGTATCGGACCATAACTTTTGTGCGGCACAAATGAGCACAATACATCCTGTAGCTTAGTACACTTGAAAATTTAGTAAATAGCATATAGGCAAGTTAGAAGATGTAGTTAAAGCCCGGACCAACAGCATTACCCAGATACGTGCCAACACATACAGTGCTTATGATCAGATCAAATTATCCTAAAAAAAACATGCCATCAGATCTTTAACAAAGCTGGCAATACTCCTGTAGCAGCTGCGAGAAATGATCGCATGCCAGGGTATTTAGCTTTGAATATTGATTTTATACACAGTTAACATTACAGATCAATAATGGACACGAGTGCATCTTTAAGAGCTTCAGCATGCTCAGCTGCCCCGGAATCAGTCAAAGCGCCGGGGCCCGAGGCCGGGGTTGGGGCGAGAGCAGACCTGGGGGTCTATTACATAATAGGAAGACTGCTGGGTTCATTCATGTCCGCTTTAATCCGGTCTGTTGCGTCTCCCTACGGAGCAGCGGGGGGTAAATCTTTCCTTTTCAGCTCCGTCTGGTGGGGGGTTTGGGGGTACATGTGCGTTGTTTCCTCTCTGCTGCTTTTAATGAGACTGGGGGTCTCAAGAGAGACCCCACCTGTTCATCAGCCACCCAACACATATCCCCCACCATGTTATAAATGCTCGAGGCCTACCGAGCATCTGTGTGCAGGTACAAGCCCCCTACGCCTTCGATCTTAAACTGCCCCATGTGCGACACACACGGTACATTAAGCGGAACAAGCTTGCACGGGGTTTAGAGGGGTGAGGAGGAAGCAAGCCGCCTGTCTGAAGCATGTGGTAATCAGGAGCTTCCTGAAAAAGGCCGTGTTTGCTCCCTAACCTCCCCTGTTGTCGCTCGAGGTGCCGCAGACTGATCCCACCCCCTTGCACCTGCTTTAGCGCAGCTCGGCAAGCTGATGAAACACTTCCTCTCGTTTCGGGACTCCCGGAGCTTCTAAAAGTGAAGTGTGATCCCACCCTTCAACCTCACTGTAAATGCAATGGTGCAAGGTGCTGCTATTTGCATATTCCTTTTTATTGAAAAAAAAGCGACAGACTAATGTCTAGGACTGTGCAATTAACACATTTTTCAACTCTTGAAGCATTCCTAAAATCCCTTTTGTGTGGTGATAAAGGCGTTGTACAGCTCTTTTACCGCTGGAAGCCTTTTGTCTTTGACCTAGTTTCTTTTTCCTCCTCTTCTGTCTTTTTTTGCTCTCACTGAGTGTATCTGCAGGTGATGTATTGTGGTTCCATGAAGATATTTTGTACATTTTCTACCATAAAAATCAAAAATGTTTTATCATTAGTAATGTGTGCTGCAACAGACTTGGACAACTTTAGAGGCGTTTTTTTTTCAATATTTTGATTTTTTTGGACCCTCAGATTACAGATTTCAATAGTTGTATCTCGACAAAATATTGTCTTATGATGCGTTCACACCAGATGCGGAAGAGGTGGCAAGCGCGAGTGATTTACATGTTAAGTCAATGCAAAGATGCGAATAGGCATACTGCGGCGCTGTAAGTGCAAACGGCGTGGCGCGGATGGCGAGGAACACGCAAATTGTGTGTTGCCGCGTGATCTGCGCGAGTTGAAAAATCTGAACTTTGGCGGCTTTTCGCGCCGCGTTAACCAATCAGGAGCTTGATCACAGGAAGCAGGCGGAGGCAGAAAAACAAAACACCAACAGAGGACAATCATCATTGCTACAAGAGACATCTCCGTACTTTTACAGGAATTAAAAGGATCTTGTTTGTACGAAAGTGAGTGAAGAGGTCGAACAATCTGATAGGTTTACTCAATTGGAGCTATATAGACGGTTTCAACTTCCGCTAAGAATAAATAACAACAAAGTCCTTTTAAAGTAGTTTATTTATATAACAAACAAAATAAACAACACGTAGATTACACAGGAAACCAAAACATTTGTTATTTTCAACGAGGTATTTGTTTAAGAGTTCAGTTTCAGCAACTAGTCAGACCATTAAACAAACAGAAACCGAAAGTAAAGTTCGGACCAGACGCGCAATCGCGTGACCGCACGTGCGTCCGATGAAACCGTCTATAAGCTCCTCCCATGACACGAATTTACGTGCGAATGTCTAGAATTTCATGCGCAAATGAAGCGAGTAAACTCAAAATGTTCAAGCGTCTAACTATGCGCAAATTTTTTTTTGCCCAAACAAATGCTTACATCAATGGAAAGCAGATTTATTCAGCTTTCAAAAAATGTTAAAATTCTAATTTTCAAAAAATTTACCCTGATGGCCGGTTTTGTGGTCCAGTGACCAAAAAGTTAATGTCAGACAATACAGGACATGAAAACAGAAGAGAAAAAGTAATCCCTAATGTATCATTTAGGGTCTTAATTACATCAAATCTATTAAAAATCTTTAAAAAAAATGTTTGTGTGACAGAAGTAAATATTAATGTAGTTATACAAACATTCTCTGCTAACTATAATAATAAAGTTAGATGTTTGTATGAACAATGCATTATAACAGATGGTACGGCCTACACAGAAAAGTGTTTCACCGTCATAGAGTTAGTCTGGGAATAAATGGTGACAAAAAAAACTGTGACAGCCTAAATCCATAAGAACTGTGATAAGATGCCTGGAGATCTAAGAAAAAAATCTATATCCAAATTATCTTACCGACATACTTAAGTATTAATGAATAAAATAATTTTAAAAGTAAAATTAATTAGTCTAAATTATTTTCCAGCAAGCAATAGCCATCATTTCACTGTCCATGTTAAGTATAGACCTGATATAGTCCATCTATGAGTAACCTTCTGCGTTCTCCATCTAGAAACCTATTGATTTACTAGATGTCATTAGACAAAGACATCATAAATGAGTACGAATTGGTTGAGTAGCATTTCAACATAATGATATGATGAGGTGTGAACATTAAACATTATAACATGACTTTTTAATGAGGCATCGCTGTCACTTAAACTAGTTCATTACATAATGATCCTCCATTTCATTGAGCTAATGAAGATTCAAGCTGGGAGATCAGATCAGCATGCAGTATAGCCGGCAAGCCAGTCATAAGTTTTGGCTGCCTCAAAGACATGAAAAGCCTTTGGCACGGTCAGTACATCCTAGCGGGGTGGCACACATCACAGAACAAAATTCCAATGTTTAGTCCTTGCCACGTTCCAGTTCTCCTAAAGGACAATGCTAATTTGCCATGCTTCACTGAAGCATGCATTTTATCAAGTAAAAGTTCAAACAAAGAGTTGAAGCATCTGTGAGGCGTGATGTTTGCTGGTCAATATCATGGTTTCTTATCGATTTATGCCCAGTTTTCAGAGCCTGCTGAGATCTATCCCAACAAGGCAATATTGATGCATCTCACATACAAAGAAAAAGATGAATGATGATTAAAAATGTATTAATAATCAGTTTAAAAATAAAAAGTACCACTACATTTCTAGCCATTCAAGATCTCTGCTGTAATGATGATGTCTTATAATCTTAAAGAAACAGTTCACCCAAATTACTCAGATAAACTATTTTTATATTAAAGGAGACATCATGAAAATCTGACTTTTTCCATGTTTAAATGCTATAATTGGGTCCCTAATGCTTCTATCAACCTAGAAAATGTGAAAAAGATTAACCCAGTAACTTAGTTTTGGTAAACTATTCTCTGCAAGCATGTGAAAAAATAGGTCATTGAAATTTGCCTCCCCTTGTGATGTCAGAAGGGGATAATACCACCCCTTAATCTGCACTATCCAACCACAGCACTGCCATTTAGTGCGAAGATTATCTCATTTGCATTTAAAAGGACACACCCAAAAATGGCAAATTTTTGCTTACACCTACAAAGTGCCAATTTTAACACGCTATAATAAATCATGATATTTTGAGCTAGAACTTCAAATACATACTCTGGATTAAAGCTAAAATATTCAGTGAATGCAAAAAATAAAACGAAAGTCTGAAGTGCTTACAAAAAACATCATTATTTCTTCTGCCTCTCTTACCTACAAAATAATAATGTGGTCCTTAGAGACACCTCTGTCATCCAAGAAGAGATTTACTACAGTCGAGCTAATCCTAAAAGCAGGAAATGATTTTATGTTTGGAGGAAACGGACGTTCATAAATTCTGGGATCCTCTGACAGCTGTTTTAAAAACACTTGGTTCATTACACTAATTAAAAATCAAGAGAAAATGTATGTTATGGACGCTGCAGCCTGCCCATCTCATTATTTATGGCACATTCGTAGTACAGTATAAGGCAACCAACATATCAGCCACCTCTATATACTGGAATGGCACATCTGGACACATCTGGCCCGCCATCACATGGATGGCTATGAGATTCTGACTGAAATTCTGACTCTCAGCCGTGTACTGAGAGTGAGATATTTGTGATGTGTTCAGCAGGCAGTGATTTCTGCTAGGCAAGGCGGTGAAAAAGTCCAGATGGAACTATGTGGAAAAAATAAGCCTGAAAGAGCCAACCACAGTCATTCAACCATTTCATAACAGCATGATAATTCTGGTTTGTGTGTGCATGTGCACGCATTGCCTTATTTCTGGGCATACACGCATACACATTTTGCAGCACGAGTAAGGTGGACTGGACGATCCCCTAGAGCCAGGGTTCCCGAGTCTTGCCCTGGAGGGCCGGACCACTGCAGAGTTTAGCTCCAACCCTAATCAAACACACCTGATCAAGCTAATCAAGGTCTTCATGATCACTAGAAAATCACAGGTGGGTAAGTTTGATTGGGGTTGGACCTGGACTCTGTAGTGCTCCGGCCCTCCAGGGTAGGATTTGGGGAGCCCTGCCCTAGAGGTTATACAGGTAATACCTGCATTAAAATTATAACAAAATAATCCTTCAGTTCTGTCTCGAAAGCACGATCTGCACTGATCCAACATAATTTACATTCATGCATCTACAAGACGCTTTTACAGAAAGTGAGGAACAGACTAATCTGTGCACCTTTTGGTTCCAGTATGTTTTCTGTGATGATGCTTGTCATTCAAACTTTATTACTCGGGGAACAATTTTCTGTTTGTACGATTTGATACAATTGAATTATTGACAGCTGCTAAATTGTTTTCTGCAAATACATTTCATAACGCAAATCATAATTTTTTTGTTGAGTGATTTACCGCACTAATTCTGTGCCAAACTGATAGACAAAGCAACCAGAAGCTTCCTGAAACAACACACACAGAAATGCAATGACCGCATTAAAGACTCAGAAATGCAATACGTCTTCTTGATAACATAATCTCTTGTCCTAATTCGATAACCAACAATCAATTCATAATTTCTGCAGCAAACAGCCATGTGTCTTCAAGATTTCATCATTAAACTTCAATCGTTTCATGCAGCATGGCATTAGAGAATGGTCTGGTAGTCGTCCAACAGCAAATAAAGGGATCGCCTGAAGTCCTCGGCTCTGCTCCATTTTTACTGCTGGCATACGAGGCTTGTCAGACTTGCAAATGTGCACGTCCGCGGTTAGCAGGCACCTGTTAGAGGTACGGTGGCATCTGTCATTGTGCGGGAACGTTTCAGAGAAATAATCAAGTGCATCATGTTTTTAACATACATCCGCCATTTTTAATTGCATTTTTCAGATACACGAAAAAAGGGAAAACAAAACAAACGAGGACCATCTGCCACCATCAGATCAGTTTTTCATCAAGCGCTTGAAACTTGGCCGGATACCGTCTTTGCCAGTCCAACAGAGTACAAAATAAAACAAAGATGATGAAGACAGTACCTTAACATACCTCAAACTAACCTAAACTTAAGTGTGCCAAAAGAAAAAAAAAGCTGCATTGCCTTTTGAATAATTACCTTAAGTCCTTCATGTTAAGGCTTTTTAAAGTCCCCCTGTGATGAAAAGAAAGTCTTTGTTGTTTATATGTCTATGTGGTGTTTTTGATATGCTAACCTGTTAACATCACACAGCTCACGTATGCATTGCAAAACCGGACTTAGCAGCTATGTGTCTGCCGAATTGCAGAATGTAGCATCTATGTACATATACACTCACCTAAAGGATTATTAGGACACCAAAGATGCTCTATTGGGTTGAGATCTGGCAACTGTGGGGGCCATTTTAGTACAGTGAACTCATTGTCATGTTCAAGACACCAATTTGAAATGATTCGAGCTTTGTGAAATAGTGCATTATCCTGCTGGAAGTAGCCATCAGAGGATGGGTATATGGTGGTCATAAAGGGATGGACATGGTCAGAAACAATGCTCAGGTAGGCTGTGGCATTTAAACGATGCCCAATTGGCACTAAGGGGCCTAAAGTATGCCAAGAAGACATCCCCCACACCATTACACCACCACCAGCAGCCTGCACAATGGTAACAAGGCATGATGGATTTATGTTCTCATTCTGTTCACGACAAATTCTGACTATACCATCTGAATGTCTCATCAGAGTCTCATCAGACCAGGCAATATATTTCCAGTCTTCAACTGTCCAATTTTGGTGAGCTCTATTTGTAGTGGAGATGAGTGGTACCCGGTTGGTTCTTCTGCTGTTGTAGCCCATCCGCCTCAAGCTTTTGCGTGTTATGGCTTTACAAATACTTTGCTGCATACCTCGGTTGTAACGAGTGGTTATTTCAGTCAAAGTTGCTCTTCTGTCAGCTTGAATCAGTCGGCCCATTCTCCTTTGACCTCTAGCATCAACAAGGCATTTTCGCCCACAGGACTGCCGCATACTAGATGTTTTTCACTTTTCACACCATTAGTTGTAAACCCTAGAAATGGTTGTGCGTGAAAATCCCAGTAACTGAGCAGATTGTGAAATACTCAGACCGGCCTGTCTGGCACCAACAACCATGCCATGCTCAAAATTGCTAAAATCACCTTTCTTTCTCATTCTGACATTCAGTTTGGAGTTCAGGAGATTGTCTTGACCAGGACCTAAATGCATTGATGCAACTGTGTAATTGGTTGATTAGATTATTGCATTAATGAGAACATGAACAGGTGTTCCTAATATCCTTAAGGTGAGTGTATATCTATGGTCTAAGCCAGGGGTTTTCAAACCTGTCCTGGAGGACCACTAGTACTGCACAATTTGCATGTCTCCCTCATTAGACACACCTGGTTTAAATCTTCAGCTCATTAGTAGAGACTGCAAGACCTGAGCCGTTTCTCAATATGCGTTCTTGTCTGTACTTGCGTTCTTGTGGACTTGTGAAACGTCATCAGTCGCGGCCCAAGTACTGTTCCAATTCAAAGTTCGCTTCAAGCCCAAGTTCACATAAAATCCCCAGATGTGTTCTCAGAAAGTTGTAACATGACTGCGTTTCTCCCTGTTGTCTCAAAATGTTGATCGTTTAGCGTTTTAAATGTTTAGTTTTTAGTTTAGTTTTAAGGTTGGCCAGTCCCTTTCCTTTGCGACAGTGCTGCGGCACTTGTGGCCTCTAGGGGCGCTAGGCTTGAAAAATACATGTCTAGCACCCCCTAGTGGCCAAAAAGTTTCATGGTGTGCCTTTAATGATCTAAAACCTAAATAGTGTAAAGGTTGCCCTCTAAAAGCTTAGAAAGCGGTTTAAATAACCCATGGTACTGTAAACTTAATACCATGCAACAACATAAACCAATGCCATGGCAATGACTGCATGGGATGAAAGTTTCACTCCCCATTACAATACATTGGTGTCCACACTACACTAGAAGCATGTCATACAAAATCACTATCAAATCTGTTTTTATTACCTCCATAAGGGTCTTCCCACAAGCACTCACACATACGGTACATCGAGGAGAGGGAAACCATGGATATGATGTTGCAGCACTAAGGTTCTGGCTCACAGGCATTAAGTTGGCCGACATGACACATCCTGCGGGACCTCTCTGTCATAGTGCATTATGGGTAACAAATTGCACAGCAGACTGAAATCTCATTCTGTGTGAGAACACACTGTATCATATAGCATCCAACAGTCTAGAGATGTCCAATCCATCATCTTTTTCGATTCTTCATAACCCCTTCCTCAGCAGCACAGAAAAAATATAACAATCTAAGCACACCCACCTATATGAAGCTCAGCTCTTAGTCATTGAAACCTGACCATTTCTTGACATTGAGAGCGCTTTATTTTTTTGTTTTTCTCTGATCCGCTTTTTCCTTTCATTTCAATTTCATTAGATCCCTCATTTCCAGCCATACAAACGCTCAAGTCTTTCTTTCTGCCGACATGTCTCTCAATTGTTCTCTCAAGTGCCTCCTTTCATCTCTTCATCTGGCATTCTGGAATCAAAGGGCTAAACAATTTTGTGTCCTTTTGATTTTGCGTAAATACATGCAAACAAATAAAAGCGTACACACCCAGACAGACACAACAAAAACATCTTATCTGGTCGATTCTTTCTTTCTGTATTTGTGATTTCTTTCTGATTAAATAAAAGATGCCTGATTGATATCATATGAATCTGTTGATGGTAAAACAATCCTGATTACCGCTGGTTTATCCAAGTGTGCCAACTTGGATTGGTCGAACAAATGAATGTCTTTTTATATAAGATTCTACAACTGCAAGTAGTTTAGGTTTTTATGGAATAAAATTTACTACAGCTTGATCTACAAGAAGAGAAAGTTTAAAGAAGTAAATGACTCTTACCGTCCACTTACGACAAAACAGGCCACTAGTAAGACCAGCAGCACAGCACCACCAGCTACAGAAATAGCCAAAATGGTCTGCTGGTTGGGGTCTCCGACCGCCAACATATCTAAGAGATAGAAGGAAAAAAGAAGGTTAGAGAATACAGTATATTTGATACAGATTCGTTACACTATTACATAAAATTCAGAGTCGGACAGTGTTTAGTCAACAGTGGTATTTTTAGTTAGACCATAATAAATGCAGTAAAATCGTTGGTAGCTTCTCATTGTGTTTGGTTTAATGTACACTGTCAGAAGAAAAATGGTCAAAAAAACTTTTTGTCTCCATTTCTATAAGATTACTGCAAGCATATAAATAAAAAAAAACTAGCTAGATAAGTTTGTCAGAAAAACTGATGTTGGCTTGAGAAAGCCTGGCCTGAACATTTTAAACGGTTTAACACAAGTCTTTAAGAAGTCTAGTTTAGTAATCTAGCTGGCATTTTTTTTGTATAAAGTTATCATGATTTAACACGAAGGTACCATGATTCTTTGAAGCTAACATGAGTTAACATGAAGCTAACATGATGTTAACATGAAGCAAGCATGAAGCAAGCATGATCAAGAACAAAGCTAACATGATTTTACATGAAGTTACCATGATGTTAACCCTTAAACAGTCAAGAGTGGAAAACGATGAGCAAAAAATCATTTTTTGTATCCTCTGGACTTATGTAGAAGATATGCATTAGAATGTTACCCACATATTCAAGACAGACCAAGGTTTGATAAGTGATATAAGGATTTGATTGAAAAATCTTTTTATGCCCCAAACAAGACACTGAAGAGAGCGTATCCCATGTTGCACGTTGCCTGTTTAAGAAGCTAACATGATTTAGCATGAAGTTAACAAGATGCTAACATGATGGAGCATGAAGTTAGCATGATGCTAGCACAATTTAACATTATGTTAGCATGATGCTAGCACCATTTAACATTATGTTAGCATGATGCTAGCATGATTTAGCATGAGTAAGCACGAAGCTAATATGATGTTAGCATGATTAAGCAAAGTTAACATGACGCCACCATGATTTAACATGAAGTAACCATGATTTATAACTAAGCTAACATGATGCTAACATGATTTAACATAAAGTTAGCATGACATTAACACAATTTAAAACAAAGCTAGCATGATGTTAGCATGATGTAGCACGATGCTAGCATGATGCTAACACAACTTACCACGAAGCAAACATGATGGTAGGCTACCATGATTCTTTGAAGCTAACATGAGTTAACATAAAGCTAACATGATGTTAACATGATTTAACATGAAGCAAGCATGATTAAGAACAAAGCTAACATGATTTTACATGAAGTTACCATGATGTTAATATGATTTAACATGAAGCTAACGTGATTTAGCATGAAGCTAACAAGATGCTAACATGATTGAGCATGAAGTTAGCATGATGTTAGCATGATTTAGCATGATTAAGCACAAAGTTAACATGATGCTACCATGATTTAACATGAAGTAACCATGATTTATAATTAAGCAAACATGATTTAGCATAAAGCTAGCATGACATTAACACAATTTAAAACAAAGCTAGCATGATGTTAGCATGATGTAGCACGAAGCTAACATGATGTAGCACGAAGCTAACATGATGCTAACATGATTTCACATAAGGCTAACATGATTTAGGCTACAATGAAGTTAACATGATGCTAATATGTTTTAGCATGAAGCTAACATGATTTAGCATTAAACAACATGATTAAACATGATTTAACATTAAAAATGCTAATTTACAAGAAAACATGTAAGACGCACTTAGAGGGTTTTGCATCTGATATCAAACTATAGTATGTGCTAAACAATAGCCTAAACTGTGAAAGTTGTAAGAAATTAAAAAGTAAATTCCCTACACCAAAAGGATCGCAATTTTACCGCAATTTGTTACACGGCTCTCTGGAATGCTTGATTCTGATTCCAATATTCCAAGCTTCATCCAGGTACAGTGAGTCATCATGAGTTCCAATTTAATATTTCCAAATAAATTCAATTTAAATATGCATAATCAATAACATACTGTATACTGATTTTATTTACAAATATTACAGTTAATAATGCACGCTCATCTTGTTTGGACTTTAAACTTGTTTTGAAGTCTCAGTATAAAGCTGCTAGGAAATCTTCATTCCATTCAGAAGGATTGCATTTTTTATAAATAAGCTAATAACATATAAAATTAATATATTTAGTGTACATACTGTATATTTGAAGAGTTTGGTTCCAAAACGCGATAAACGCCATTTTTGAAAAAAATGAGTTACTGCCAAAATCAGTATTATATCAGGTCAGTAGTTAAAATTAAATAATTAATTTTACGCAAAATCCAATACCCGCCGTGATGTTCTGTCATCTTTTCTCCCTTTTTTCCCAAAATGCGACAAACGCCACTTCTCCTTTTTTACAGAACGCAATAAATCCATTTCTGATATTACAGCGGACCATTCACGCAATGTAAACAAACATGGCGGCGCGCTGAGTACACGGAATCCTAATTTTCCTCATCTACTTTGTACTTCGTGATCAACAAACAAAACAAAATAATACTTTAATAGCATTGACAAACCTGTGATGGTTTTCTGTGACGGGAAAGAAACGTAAGCCATCAACATCTAATAATTTCTGCGAGAGGCACTCGGTTGCTTGCTCTCCAGACAGCATCAAGCTTCTCATGCTAAAACATTGTGTTCTTAATATAACAAAGTAAGTGTTTTGGTTAATGCCATTAATGTTTATTTTTTAATCATTGTATACCACTAATCAACTAAATAAATATAAAATGGTAAAGATGAATGCACATTTATACATTGATTTAATAGATTTATAGCATTTTGAAATAAAAAACTGTCATGGATTTATTGCATTTTGTGGAAAAAATAATTAGTTATTATAATAAATCTTTGAAAATCAAGTTATGGATTTGAATTTTTTATGTTTTTATAACCTAAAGATGCTATGTGAAAGTTTGTAACAGAAAATAGTGGTTTTCATCACTTTCTTGGTATAGAAAACACGTTTTTACCGAAATTTGTCAAAATGGATTTATTGCGTTTTGGAACCAAACTCTTCATTTACTCATGGCAAGTAGCCTTGTAATAAGCAGGATAATACCGCCACCCGGTTGTTATTGCAGAATAAATCCCGACGCGTTGATCAGGACCCCGATTAACAGTTCCTTTAGTTATTGTCATACTTTTCCTACATTTACTGACTTCAATAACAATGTGCTATCGCAAACAAAAATATACATTATTAATGTGTTTTCAACACAAAAACAAAATGAACGCATGTAATCTAAGCTGAATCTCAAGAGACACTGTAGTAAAAAATAAAAGATTTAAGAAAGCATCCCTCTCTAATTATGCACACAGAATAGTGCCATGTACCATATGGTACAGAAACTATGAGACACAAACAGCGGGGCATCTGCCGACTCTCAGATGACGTTCCTCACACTTCAGAGGAACGCTGACAGAACATCTACATGTTCATACTTCAAACATCCAGGCAAAAGAGAAAACTACAGCGAGCGAGGAGCTTCATCCGTCTCGGGGGACTAATTGAGCGTGTTCACACGTATGAATATTTCACAGCCTCTTTCTATGTGCACAACGGATTGGAAATTCAATCAGCGTTGTGTGAAAGAGAAATAGATGGAACTGACACAGGTTAGGGTTTGATCGAAAGCCCATTTCCAGCACGGCCTTGAAAATTTGGTGGGTTTGGTGGCACCTGCACATTAAGACATTTCAAAGGAAACTATAAAAACTCTGTTTGGATCTACTATTAACAATAAGCCAAGAAGTTAAGGGTCTAAAAATGACTTTATGCACAAACTTGAGTGGCTTGCTTTAATAAAATAAGGCAACAACATCAAGACCCTTATGTTTAAAAGTAATTATTTACAAAGTAAAATCGCAAAAAAAAAAAACGAATAATCTGCCAAGTCTGTTAGCATAACGGCAGGCTGTTAACAGCTTACAAACACTTCAGCACAGTTGATTCATTTGATTCAGTTCAATTGCTATTTTATAGCAACTATAAATGTAGCTTATGCAGATTTTATGGCCATTTTGTTTTATATAGAGATATTTAAATTTATGTATTTGGCAATGGCATTTATGCAAAGCGATTCAAAGTACGTGCTTTATAAGTATTTGTGTTTTTTGGGAATCAAACCCATAACTTTAGCTGTTGACGAAGCTCCAAAAAGCTGATGATAAAAGCCTACAAAGTGATGACTTCACTGTCCATACATGCCATTCTTCCTGGACGCGTCCTGGCCAGGATTTCGGGTTCGTCTTTCGGACGTCGTATTTGTCGACCACATACGTCGTAGGTGATTATTACTATTATTATTACAGAAAGGCAACTGTTAAGTTTTAAGGTAAGAATGAAACTACGATTGTATGTCTTATGTTTTCAACTGAATGGCGTATATAGGCAACAAATACGGCTTCCGGAAGACGCACTGAAATCCTGGCCAGGACGCTTCCGGGAAGAATGGCACGTATGGTCACCCTATTCACTGTTAGATGAACAAAAGAAACATTTGAGACACAATTGGAGAAAATAAACCTCACCTTCATGGCGTGTCTCCAACTCAATCTCCCCCCTGTAGTTGCCATAGCCACCATCCGTGCGAGCTCGAACCCGGAACACGTATGTGGTTCCTGGCTTGAGTCCATCCACGGTCATGCTGTTAGATTTGGTCTTGAGCACCGTGTAGTTCTGGTCATGCTGGTTCTGATGCAGGTAACAACAAAGAAGTTTCTTCAATTAAGTTCTGATAAACGTCCTGGTTCGATCTCTATCACAACAATACTTAACAATTCCCTTGCGGTACAAAAAAAGACCCAACTTCATCCATCATGGATTTGGCTAACATTCAGTAAAACAAATGAAGAACTAGAGAACAAAGCATGCAGATTGGATTCACATCAGTCAATTGCCAATTAGCAATTAGCTCGGATGGTTTCACTGGAATTTAGTGCTCACTCAAGCAGCTCTTGCCAATTGCTAAACACAATGCTTTTCGCATTTCGTCTGATGAAACTAAAACGAAACAGCAGATCTCTGCATTTTTAGGGACCTAACAGCTTTTCGGCTTTTATTAACTGGAATTAATCCAGATTAATGATATTAATCCCATTGACTGGGAAATGTCACCTCATTGTCTGGAGAATCCCATACAGTGTGCACATATTTCACGAATTTGCACGTAAGCTATTCACTTAAAATGCACATGGTGCACCACTTAAATAAATGTTCATGGCAAAAATGTCACACCCTGTGGAGGGATGGCCTTATAGATGGTGCTATAAAATCCAATACGAGCCAAACAGACAACATCAAACAGTCATGGACACGGCAGCGGCTAAGCGCGTCCATCTGTAAGCTCGAAGTCACATAGCCCATAATCACCTGAATAAATCATAATAATTATCAGTCACCCTGTCTGCCACATAGCCCAATAATACGATACAGGAGGTTGTAAACAAAAAAATACTGCAAAGCATTGAATCACTTATCTGCTTTAACTTTACTGCAGTAAGCGTGAATGATGTCTAAATGATGTGTACATTTTTATTGACTGTTTATACTGCAAGTAATGAAATCTGATTTGTTTCTACAGACAGTGTATGCAAGCATCTGGTGTATATCTTCACATGTTACTATAGTAACAAATCTGATTTTAAAGCACATATACGGATCACGTTTTATGTTTTTTTATCTTTGGGCTACCAAAACTGCGTTGAGTTAAACACACCTAGAAAATTGGACTTTTGTCAGATTTCTAACCGTGTGTTCACACCAGCTGCGTTTGAGGCGTCAAATTCACGTCTACCACGTCTAGTTTGCCGCTTCAACATTTTAAGTTTACCTGCTTCATTTGCGCGTGGAAGCCGTGCGTGAAATTTTAGTCATCAAGAGATTCATGCGGAAATTCGCGTCATAGGAGGGGCTTCTGCGACTCCGCTCGCTTTCTGTAATCACGTCACTACTAGAGCAAGCTCCTGAAGCGCACTTTTTTCGCAAACGTTTTAACTCGCGCGTTTACTGCGCCATACTAAACGCATCATTGGCACACAAACATTGACTTAACATTAAAATCACTTGCGCTTGACGCCTCTACCTCGGTTGGTGTGAACGCAGCATTAAAGGAAAACACCACCGTTTTCAATTTTTTACTATGTACTTTTACTATGTTCTTACCTCAACTTAGATGAGTTAATACATACCTATCTTTTTTCAGTGCGTCCTTTTTTGGTCTTTGTACAGTGCTTCTTGAGTTTGTTGGCATTTGGCATGGCCCCATTCATTCCTATGGCTCCAAACATATTTTGTGCCACCATACTTACTTGAGTAGTTACACATGTAACAGTCTTTAAATTGGAAAAACATAGAAGTGTTTGGTGACTTCTAAATTCATCCATGCTTGGATCCTAAGGAATGAATGGGGCTAGGCTAAATGCTAACACATTCACAATGTGCTGTACAAAGATTAAAAGTGCACGCATTGAAAAAAGATATAGGTATGTATTAATTTGTCTAAATTGAGGTAAAAACATAGTAAAATATTAAAAAACAAAACGAATTTGTCAGGCATCACACGTAAGTGTCCTGGAAAATAATGTCATCAAGTCAAATTTTATACGTTTGAAGGGTTTCGGGAGAGACTGGACAGCCATGAATAATAATTGGGTCCAAACGGACCCTGTCTATGTGTTAACATTACAGCTTCTCCCGAGGGTCTGATAAAAGCCAGTGTGCCATATGTCCAATCAGTGCAGATAAGATCCACACAGGGCCAAAAGGTCACAGAGATGATGTTGTTAGTGAGAGCCGGGAGAAAAACCCAAAGCTACTAACCTTTTCATAATAGGTGACCTCATATTCCACAACGGTCCCATCAGAAGGTTCTGGACCGTGCCATGCCAGCGTTACACTGTCGGTGCCCTTTCTTTCCTTTACGATGACACTCACTAAAAAAGAGAAAGAGCAAGATGATGTATTAAGATTGATGTTCTATGCAAAAGGATTAATTACACTTCTAATTAAAGAGTGTGAGAGGTGCGTCGGGGCAGCGTCATTTTTCGGGGGGAGTGATAAATTATTCTGTGTTTGCCGAGAGTAATTTTCACCCGTACTACGTAGCTGGCAAGAAGCCAGGGCACCTTACATTTCTATCGGTACGGCAGCAGTAGATTCACCCGCTTTGAGCCGACAGAGAAGCAGAGGTGCTAATGACGGTGTCAGATTGTGAGTACAAACGAGAGGCTCCCGTTTTGGGCCCCGGCAGCCCGTGATGAATGAAGGCGCTGACGTTTCGATCTTTAATGAGCGAGAAACGAAAAAGTCTTAACCGTGCAATACTCCGATCTGCCTTGCGGCACTTAAGCAGTGACACTGTGAACTAGAGTACACAAACAAACACTCTTATACTGATAAACAAATAGCTACGCTGACACTTCAACATTTGTTTACGTCACAGACGAAAGACAGACTTTAACTCGCAGTAATGAGTGGAAAGCAAAAACATCATAATACAGAACGTGACGCGTGACCGTATAATAGTACATAATGCATAATGCATTTACATTTTATTCAAAACAAATATTAGTGCATTTTTTTAGCTTCAGTACTCTTATCCATGACCTTTGCACTGCTAACGCAATGCTCTACCAATACAGAATTAAATGTGGCTTCTGGGTGATTCTCGCGAAATTAGACTTATAAGGTGTCATGAAACATTTTGATAAAAAAGTAAATGCAAAGTAAGAGTATCAAAATAAGAAGCATACAGTACAAACATCTCTTCATGTACTATTTTGCACATGATTTCAAATGACATCATACAAACTTTTTTTTTACATTTAAGGGGAAAATTGTCATTACCGCAACGTGTCTATGACTGGATTTGGGTTCTTTGACATGGAAATATTTATAATTAAAAAATCTAAAAAATAAAAAGCTTCAGTGCATTTTATAATATAAACATCTACAGTAAAGAAACATGTGATATTTGGTAATCATTGGTAAATGCAGAGACAATAATAAGTAATATACATGTGTCCAAGAAAAATTTACCTCATCCTCCGCAACAATTTTCAATCAATGTTTAAGCCCTCAAAGAACTAACATTTTCAAAAAAAAAAAAAATAATTGTTGGAAGGGACATAATTGACTGTGACACTCAAGATGGCTACCAGGTAAGCAGTTCTTATTTTTTCTCTCCAGATCAAAGTTGAAATTTTGTTTGTCATAGTACATAGACAACTTTTTAGTTCTCATTACCGAAACATGAGTTTGTAAATGCATATATTTAATGTAATATCATGTTGCGGTAATGATATTTTTTGATAATAATAAACTAAAAAATGTAAATAATTCTCTAAAAATAATTTATAGTAAGTTCAGACCTTAATCCTATATGTGCAAAAAAAAATGGCTTCAAGGTTTTTTAAAAAAATCTGATGCTGGACACCCAAGTCTGGGTTTCGTGAGAATCACCCATCTGCTTTCTGTCTGTCATTTATGAAGTCACACATCTGTCGACTTTTTTGATGTATTCAAGTGATTTTTTATTACCTCAAAATCTGCATTTATAAATATTCAGTCTGCCATCAATCACACACCTGCTGATGAAACACGTGCGGCGAAACATCCGTCACCGCACATAACATGCAAATACAACTACTACATCATCCAAGAGCCCTCCTGACACATGGCGAATAGTCTCTTGAATATTTCAAGCAGAGTGGACCCGAGGCCAAGCACTCGAAATGTAGGCCAATCACGGTCACGTATGCCTCGAGATGTCCCCGCCTCTGGTGTCGTTACCATGGTTACAGCCCTGTCAAGTCTCATAAGAGTGAGAGGCTGTTGATCTAGGCATCCTGTGCGGCTCTCATCTTGGACTTCAGATTTTCACCCCTGTTTGCTCTCTCGCTCTCTCTCTGTGTTGATGAGGAGCTGAATCATTGTATACTACGGATGAAGAGCCTGTCCATCCTCTCGACCAATGACAGGCTCCGGTGCAAAAAATAAGTGCGTGTTTAAAGGTCACGTGAGGTAAAACTGAACACACTCGAAGCTATACAGAACTACACTTCAATGAAAGAAAAGGATACAAGATATTTCGTGACTAAAGCCTGAGATTTAAAAGCGTGGGCGAGATGAATGTGTAACATAAGGATGTTTAAAGACCTTGAGTGCTACATAAACCCCGGACCTTTCTCGCAGAGACATAAAAACATTCTGTTTTGCGAATCATGCCGTACAGAATTGTGTAAATGAAAAAGGCCAAAAAAAGGATGTTTTTTTGTAAAAATCATTACTGACATTCTTATGAAACCGAGCATTCCTCCGTGAAAAACATGAATTGCAACACATGTCATCTCACCTGTTTGGCTAGTGGTGACGTTCACAGACACCATTTGACGTGGACTGGGGCTAAGATCCGACACTCCATTTAGGGCTTCTATACTGAAGGTGTAGTTGGTGTGGGGTTGCAGTTCTGTGATCAAAACTCTGGGATGCATCAAGCCGAACTGCCTCGGGTTAAACCGTGGCCCGCTTCCGCAGGGAACACACTTTTCAACATCTCGCCCCATGCCTGTCTCTCCGGAGCACTTCCGGCAGTGGACGCTGTAGGTGACATCTCCACGGCCGCCGTTTTCACGGGGTGGACTCCATTCGAGGGTAACCGCAGTCTCGTTCACCATGGAAACTGGGTTGCCGGGTGCAGAGGGCGGTCCTGATGAACGTGCACATAGGAATTGTACAGTTATCATTCATAAGAGCCTAAATAACCACTATTTATCCCAACAAAAAGATTAATGCTGCGTTCACACCAGCCATGGTAGAGGCATCAAACTCGAGTGATTTTAATGTTAAGTCAATGTGAAGACGCATTGACGTGCGTCTGGAGGTGTCGCGGCGCGAATGAGGCGTTTGGCACGGCGTGGTAGACATGATTCCGCCTCATTCGCCGGTCTAGTTTGCGCTAATGGTGCGAATTGAGCGTCTGACGCGGTATGCGCGAATGGTTCTTTTTGTGCAATTTCCGTTTCACGCGGATTTGCGGCTGACGTCCAAGTTGAAAAATTGGAACTTTGGCGGATGTTCGCTCCGCGTTAACCAATCAGGAGCCTGCTTGCTGCTGTGGCGGCAGCCCCGCCCGGAGTCGCTTGATATTGTCTGTGAGCAGTCACCCGGAGCTATACGACACAAGTTCTTATTTCTATAGAGACAGGAATAAAAAGGACCTCGGTTGGAAAAGTGTCAGTGAGGACATTAGGCAACCTGGTAAGTTGTAAATGCACATTTCACTTTTGAGTCATGTGATGTTTATCGACCCGAAACATTCCTGCCGTTTTTTAAACTATTTTCCCCCTATAGTAAGGTTACCAAATACAAACCGGTAACTCTCTCGATTAATGCACGATCAACATCAGCCATCTTGCAAACAGACAACTGCATAGCACTTGTCCCTCCCACAAGAAGCGGATTTTGCCTCTGACGCGCATCAAATGTTTGCTCTAGACCCGCAAATGCTTTCAAAATGTTTGAGCGGCAAACTAGACGTGGTAGACAAGATTTTGACGCTTCAAACGCGGCTGGTGTGAACCCACGGTAAGATTGACCTGCAAAGAAATTGTTTATTTTTTGCTAACATACATAGGAAGCTTTGCTTACTTGTGCAAGGCATAGAGCGGGGGTCCATTTCGGCCCGGTAAAAGCCTCTCTCGCACACACACTCGGATGCTTTGTCCTGATGGGAGTAACTGTGTGGAGGACACTTCACGCAGTATGCATCCATGGCAGAAGCTTTGTAGAAACCTGACCGACATGCTAGTGAAAAGAAAGAAAAGTTCGATTAGACTTTTAAGTGCACACATACTAAAGAATAAATCGAAAGAAAGCAAAAGCAGTCTATTTCTAAAATGGAGACATCAGTAGTAGAGATAGGAGAGGAGATATGAGAACAATCAAGAAAAGGAGGGAAGTTGGCCTGGATGTTATGCGAGGAGGTTTCCCTTTGGTTCTCGTCAGCTTCTCCAGCGAGGCATAACAAACATCGGCCCGCAGCATTAGACTAACCGTAGGCACGTGGCAGTCGCATTTGTGTGTGCATGGCCTGGGTTATGTTGGAGCAGAGTGAATCAGTGATTGGTGTATGTGCATTAAAGCGCTTCCCCTCTGGGACGCTGTGCCAGACTCCCATGTTGGCCTTGAACTAAAAGCAAACCCCATATTTCTGCAAACACATCCCAAACATGTCAGATCTGATCAGCCACAGCACAATGCCTCCAACATATTTCCCTCAAAGGTGAAGAGAGAGAGAGGCTTTTTCCAAGCGACTAATGCTGAACTTTGGACAGTGCTAATGGAGTGCAGAGTCAAGGCTATTTTTGGAAGCAGGGTTTGAAAGGTGTCGCTTAACGTTTAGATACAGCAAGTCATGCTAAGCTAGGATGACCATAGGTGCCATTCTTCCCGGATGCATCCTGTCCAGGATTTCGGTGCGTCTTCCGGAAGTCGTATTTGTTCACCGCATACGCCATTCAGTTAAAAACATAAGACATACAATCATAGTTTCATTCTTACCTTAAAATGTAATGTTTTTTTTTTCTGTAACAATAATAATAATCCTCTATGACGTATGCGGTCTACAAATACGACTTCCAGAAGACGAACCCCCAATCCTGGCCAGAACGCGTCTGGGAAGAATGGCAAATTTTTTTTTGGAGTGTAGTCGTTTTAGAAGGCATAAGACTGTAATTTAATTCCAATTAGAAAAATGAACTGCATGTATGCATTTAATTTCCTGTCTGCATCACAAACACATTCTTGCACACATGCATGAAAACATTGGGTTGTTGTGCTTAGGTATAGCATTTCATCCCATGTCCTTTATTCCATTATCCTTTTAATTGGTCGACAAAAGGCAACGATTAAAATACAAAATCTGTTTGCACAAGCTAAAATGCACTGTTAAGCATTGCAACGCATCAGCCAGACAATTGCACAAATAATCAATACGGGCAGAATATGCATTACAGCACACTGTTTATAATTTACACTTCCAAGCAGATCCATCTTCACCAATCCATTAACCGCTGCTCTGATTTACCGCCACATTAGCATTAATTAATGACTAAATGTTTCGTGATCAATAGGACAGCTGTCTCTCCGAATGAATTCTTCAGCATCTTCAACTGAGCTTTATTGCCACATTGATACGAAGAGGTGTAAAAGAGGTCACAACATGAGGTCACATCATGAGCGAGTCTGTTACTCATGTCACACGATTTGATTTGTTCCTGAGCCGAGTCAATGTGACGTGAAATAAGTCTGTGCAAAACCCTTTGACCAGAAGTATATTTGGGTGCATTTGGCATTCACCAACCTAAATTATTCTTAGCTTAAACATACAAATCTCTAATCTCAGGGCTATTAGGTAATGCAACGCTGCTAGGTGTATAAAAACAGACTAAGACATGCGGTGCACACATCTCAGACAACATGGCAGTTGTTTCCATCACCTCTGGTGGTCAGTTTATGGCTAGTGCTGTGAGGACCCCGTGGTGGTCTGGAACAAGGCCTGAAATTGAAACGGTGCGCACATGTGTATATATACTGCGGTTTTGCCGTCTCCAAGTTTTCTCACTGCCAAACCAGAGAGCCCTTGGACGTTTGTGGAACCCAACTGGCCAGGGACTTGGCAACAAGGCAATTGTGACTGCAGTTGCTAACCGCAAACGAACGACCATAAGTTTATGGAAACATTGTACTGAAGGACCTATTCAGAAGAAGCAATTATTCCCTTAGTGGAGAACTAAAAAAGGTCATAATTGGTCATAATATATGTCTTAGAGACCATTAGAGCCTTCAAGCTCCAACAAGGCTATAAAAACAAAAGGAGAGCAAGTATGATAGTCTAGCTTTGAAAAAAGACCATAAATTCCCATACTGATCTCATATAGTCTGGTTCATGTGGAATAGCAAAAGACAACCTACACCGATGTTAGGCAGGTCCCATCAGTTCAATATCAGTACCTGACCTAATTGATAATCTTTCATATAAATCCCCATGAAAAAAACACACTAGTGAATAGCCATCCCAGAAAAGCCAACCCAATAATAAAGCACTGTTTTGCTATGCATTATGGGATTTTGTACACCATGCAAGAAAAGGTCATAACAAATTATTTATGGGCAAACAAGGCAAGAATCAATGTCAAAACACAACATCTTATTAGACTGCATCTCCCCACCATGAGCAAAACTGAAAAAACGAGAGCAAGATCTAAGATGGCACCCTTATCAAATATTTACATTGGTGTGATTGGTGTCCCTTCGGCTCTGGATAATCAATAGCTTTTATATATGATACCTTCAGACAAAGAGCAGCACCATCATGGGAATAAAGAGCGAAAAGCAAGTGAGAGAAAAATGAGCAGCAGAGAGCTTGTATAGTTTTTTCCCTGAAAGGCGGCGGATGAGAGGCGTGTTTGGAGAGTGTGTTTAATGCTCTGGACCGTGGGGACGAATGGTTGCTGTTAGTGTATTTTTATATTCCGTCTGCAGTCTTTGGCTCATATTGAATAAGGCAGATCTATAGACCAACCCACCAACAGAAGAGTCTGTTACTACAATATTATCCAAATCAAGAAGGATTTGGCATGCAGACAAACTAATCTTATAGTATTAACTTATTGCTTCATGAATATGATACTTTAGGGTACATTAAAAAATACATAAAACCTTTATCTCTTTAATACCCCAATTGTTTTCTCTAGACAGCATTACAGATCAAGTGCAATGGGGCAAAGTCTGCTGCAACAGATAGCATCTCAATGGAGATGTCTCACATTTGCCAGATCAAAATCTATATGTTCATTTTCCAGCTCCCCTAGAGTTGGATATTTGGTTCTTGCCAGTTTGGAGTCTATTCAGCTGGTCTCCGTGTCTGGCGCTACCACTTTTAGCATAGCTTAGCATGATCCATTGAATCTGATTAGACCATTAGCATCGCGCTAAAACTAAGAGTTTCGATGTTTTTCCTGTTTGAAACTTGGCTCTTCTGTAGTTACATCGTGTACTAAGACCAACAGAAAATTAAAAGTTGCGATTTTCAGGATTGATATGGCTAGGAACTATACTCTCATTCTCGCGTAATAATCAAGGACTTTGCTGCCGTAACATGGTTGCAGCAGGCGGTCTTAGTACACAATGTAACTACAGAAGAGTCAAGTTTTAAATAGAAAGATTCAATGGATTATGCTAAGCTATGCCAAAAGTGGTACCACCAGACCCGAAAATCGGCTGAATGAATTCCAAAACAGTAAAAATCAAATGTTTCACTCTAGGGGAGCTGGAAAATGAGTGTTGCTTTAAAAACAATATCAAACATTTCTCAAACTCTTTCCAGACCAATATATCTGAGCTATACAATCACATTAATAATACAATTCTGTACTCCTGCAGTTTGTTAACAATGTATTGTCATTTCTATTTTATTTAAGGTACACATATAAGACAAAGCCGACATGAGCAAACATTAACATGAGCAAATAAAAATCCATCTATGATCTATCAAATTTTTTGGGTTACCAAACAGCACCATGTCACCAAACCACCATCTGCCAGCAATATGCCATCGCCAGTGTATTTTATGAGGGCAGACCCTACATATGATTCAATTTGGTGTAAAATTGTAAGAAAATGAAAACCTTGTCACTCCAGTTAGATGACATGCTCAGTAGTCTTCGGCGAACAAGATGAAGGGCTTTTTCTCAAATATAAGCAGCCAGCGAGAAGACTTTTTTCTCCCCCGGGGGAAAGTGTGAGAAAGCGCGAGTGACATCCATACATCTAGCATTTCAGGGGCTTTTTCAATTTAGCAGAATCGCAGACTCGCTCATAAAAGGGAGAGCCGTAAAGGTAAGATAGCCGAGCAACCTCAGGGTACTGTCCCCACACAAATACAGCATTATATTAGGAGAGAGGCTTACTAGTTGCCATAGTAACATAATACCAAAATGCTTCCTTCATTGAGTGTGAATCAAGACTTGAATAGTTAAAGGAAAACACCACGGTTTTGTAAAATTGACGGAAGTTTAAGCGAGAGGGGGAGTGGTCAGGAGTGATCATGTTACTGCGCGCCGAGGTCGAAGTGCTGCAAACAAAGTGCTCTTCTGCCATACAATATATTTGTACGTTTTTATCCGCCTAAAAAATTCCCATGTTTTATTTTGGGCCACCATACTTAAATGTGTAACTACTCATGTAGCAGTCTTTAAATAAGGAAAACATGGAAGTGTTTGGTGGCTCTTGCTGCGTCCGAAAACTCAAGGCAGTGACTCGTTGCCTCGCTGCCTCATGAGGAAATGACTTCGGAGGCATGAAGGTAGCTCAGAGAAAGACTTTCGGACACACTTCTAAGGCAGCGTGTTTGAAATTTAAACAGAGAGCGCCTTTGTGATAACTAATCACATATTTGAAAACTACAATAATAATTTCTCGCTAGAAATGCAATTAAAAGGTGTAAAAAGTGAAAATATACCTTTATTTACACTAAATTGGTAGTTCAGTCGCGTCCTTGGCCGCCATTTTATTTTTTCGAACTCGACCGGACTCGACCAATCACATTCTTAATGTACGTCCACGCATAGGTATCTCAGGAGACAGGAAGTAAACCAAACATTGAATTCGGACATGCCTTGATGCCTTGCTGCCTTGGAAAGCTGCCTCAGAAGGCAGCAATTCAGAGTTTTCGGACGCAGCCTTTAATTCATCCCTGCTTGGATCCTAAGGAATGAATGGGGCTATGCTAAACGCTAACACATTCACGGCGCGCTGAACAAAGATTAAGTGCACGCATTGAAAAAGATAGGTAAGAACATAGTAAAATATTGAAAAACAGTTATGTTTTCCTTTAACGAAATTCATCCACACATGAAGGAGGACTCGGCAAAGGAAAACACTTGGAAATCATTACACGGCGCTTCATTACAAACACTCTCACTTCATTTACTTTTTTCCCTTTAATTCTTGCGGCCAACCTTGAGCGGCACGTTTCATGTGCTCAGCCTTGAAACAGACATTACAAAGTTCACATTAATTCATCTACAACTTTTACTTTTAGCCAGTTAAAATGTTTTGAAGCATAGCATAAGGAATTCTCCTTTCATACGTTTACATGGGAATTGATGGTTAAAACAAATGTTTCTACAATAACTCTAAACCTCTAAAAACTAAAACTTCAAGAGGTTTCCCAAAAGACTTGGATCTTTCCTCTAAAAGTCTTGACACTAACTGTCAAAATAAACTTTGAAGCATTTTATTTCTGGTACATCCATGTCTTTCAATATTCATGTAAGCGATGACCTACAGAACGCTTTGACTTTCAAGTAAACAAGTTTTTTTCAGAACTTGATCTCCTCCCCATGAATGAAGGTATTCTGGTGATTATAGTTTTGTACAGACATTTTAAAGTCTGTTTAGCCATTTTCACCTTGGCCATTAGGCAACAGAATTGGTTTTTGAATGAAAGTTGAATAACAAACTAACCGATGCAGGCCATTGAGGGAGGTGACAGGACAATGCAAAACCAGACCAGATGTTCCCACTTAGACTACTGTACAGTAGCTAGATGGTCAATCACAATATTTACACAAATAAACTCTTAAGACAATTCAGCATGTCTTAAATCACCCTTTATAACACACAAAATGAAGAAGACACTCATGGTGCCAGATGCAATTTGGGCCACGCAAACCTGGAAATCCGAAGTCAAGCACTTTGTCTTTTCCAATATCAAATGACAAAACGGCTGCACAAACCTGTTAAACTCAAACTCATCCCTTGTACATGAAAAATACCTGTCCAATTCCTGCGGATGTGTCAGGAGAGGGATTAAAACATCTTCACTTCTGGGTTCCTCCTTTGTCTCAATCTGCTCTCGATCTCCCAAGAGTGCCCTTTCTTTCCAAAGGCTATTTCTCTCCTTTCATCCATCACCCAAAGGATGACAGAGCCAATCTTGCAGACTTTGCCTCTACTAGTAGCTCGAAGCCCCTATCAACCTTGGTGGCATATGACGTCCACTTGAGCCAGAGATAAAATGTCAGTTTAATCCCATGAAACAACGGAGACAATGTGGACAACTTTATCATAACCTGAAAGCGGAGCGCCGCAATTTCCTTTATGTCCTTCAACATTGATTTCCCATCACAACAGATTTTTAACCTTTAAGATGAATCAACCACAAATGAATTTGCAAGCACTTACAACCACTTGCTTGGTGGTTGCCAGGGTGGTCTGAATGGTGCCTGTAGCTACAGTAAGGGGTGGTTTCCCAGACAGCAATTAGCTTAAACCAGGACTAGACCTGAGTTTAATTGGGAACTATAACTTGTTTTAACAAACATACCTTACTAAAAACCATACTTATGTGCATTTTGAGGCAAAACAAAGGGCGCTGATGTATTTAAAGATATGTCAGTGCAAGCTGTTTTGAGTTTGGACAGCTCTAACATTTATTTTAGTCTAGGACTAGTCTAATCCCTGTCCTGGAAACCGGCCATAAGTGTACAATAAAAAAATTGGTTCAACTTTAAAAAGTAAGTTACCTAGTTGCCCTAAATTTGTGAGTTAATTCAATTTGAAAATATTACTTGACACAATACTTTCAGTCAACTAATATGTTTACGTCAAAGCAACAAAATTTTTATGCAAGCAAGTACTGTACACTGTAAAAAAGATTTTAAAATGTGTGTTTTTCCTAGGTCAGCAAGATATGTTGATTGAATGTATTGCAAATAATGCAAATGTGCATATCGCAATAGTTTCCGATAACTGAATGATGTTAATACTTAAAAAAATGATGTATATAATTTTAGATCAATAAATATATTTAAGAGATTGGCAAGACAGAGTGATGCTTTCATATTTCAAAGTTGTTATATCAATTTTAATATAATTTAATATGAATCCAATAAACGTAAAGCATTATCGTATTGCATATCGTATATCTAATTTTTCTTCATTATCGTGCAGCACTAGATGATGTTGTGTTGCTATGCAGTTGCTAGGGTGTTTTATGTGTCAAATCTCTTATAAAAGATCATTAATAAAAGGCACTTGCTATGGCACTGATAATAATGTGGAGTAATTATGAACAGCATAATTTTTTTTATCGTATAGAAATAAAGTACACTCGAGGAACGTCATGTTTGGATTTGTTTCAAGTTCTTTTCAAGCTCACAGGGCTTCAACTTAGTACTTCATTTCACAGAGACTATAATCAGCATGGCTAAAATGAAAAGCAGGTGTGTTTGGAGACCAGCGGTTTTGCTGTTATTTCAGTGGGGTGAGCTACAGAGGGAGCTCGCAGGGCAACTCCGACCGCAGCGTTTGGGTGGAGATCTATAAAAAAGACATTATCCATATTACACGTACAAAGAGTCACAGTAAAAACTAAATTTCAGAGTGAGCAAACTGGGTACAGCCTAACTATATCAATATAAAACGATAGGAATATAAAAGGAAACCTTAGGGTTTCCAGACAGATGAACGGCATCTTTATCATGGCACAGTTTTTTTAAACACAATCTTACTTTCCTCTTTTTAAAATCTGTTTGCATCTGATAAAAGTCTTGTAAGATTTTGCTTGCTTGTAATCTTAGTTTGCTTGACATTTCTCATCCTTAATCTTCTACAGTAGGTCAACAGCAGAAATCCAGATATGCATGAGAGATTTGTTGGTCTATAATCACAAACTGTGCATCAGGCTCTTAAAATTGTCAGTGCCAGACTTTGAGTTACAAGTAACTGGTAAAAGACCGTATGCCATTTTATTGATGGTGGCACACATGTGTAAATGCTATTGGCATTTTATTCCCAACTCTCCTGTGGCGCTGTCTGCTTTAAATCCGGGAATAACCCTTTATAATGAACATGGCATAATCACATTTTAACATAGCAGCCAACCTATAGAAGTTTTCCGACCTCAAAGAACTTCATCCCCTACACTAAATGCGAAACTATTGTACTTTATCAGATTTTTTCTCACAGTAATACCAAAATAAAGTCAATCTTGATATTACGTTCACTATGAAATCTAGAGTCTTATTTCTCGGAAGGCTCTCGTCATCTGCAGCTCGGTGGTTAAATTATTGAGAGAGTTAAAAAAATAAAAAACTGACTGCTGGATGCCACACGTGGAGGTGTGGACACGTGTCTTCTTCCTCAACACACAAAACACACACACACCCTAATGAAAACACATCGAGGTAGATTTAAAACAGTAGAACTGATTATAAAACCAATTTCACTTCAGTATCTTAATATACAACAAGTTATATTCAATATTACAAAGGGGTTGCAATGACAAAATGACAGCGAAATGCAGTTACAGGGAATGACTTGGTTTAGTAAGTGAAAACATTAAAGGGATAGTTCACCCAAAAATGAAAATTTTGTCATCATTTACTCACCCTTATATTGTTCAAAACCTTTATACATTTCTTTGCTTCGCTGAAAACGAAGATATTTTGAAAAATGTTTGTAATCAAGCAGTTTTGGAGCACCATAATAGGTGCTCCAAAACGGTTTGGTGACAGACGCTCATAATATTTTCCTTTGTGTTAGGCGAAACAAAGAAATTAATTCAGTTTTGGAACAACTTGAGAGTGAATAATGACAAAACTTTGGCTGAACTGTCTCTTCAAATCATTTAAATTTGTCTGAATGCCTTGTAGATGTAAATTTTGAACAGTGCTTATTATTACCCAAACCCATTCATCTCTAGTGTAAGCGTCTCACTGTCTGTCACCATCAGTTTTAATCTAAACTACTAAACACATGGAAAAAATAACTAAATGTATCTTGGAAACGTCAGATGAACACTTAAACGAGCAAATGAGTTCTGTTAGCTGTCAATGTCTTTGTATAATTGATGGCGCTCTGTTTTTAACGCCTTGGCTATGGAGACCATATTCCCGTTCCCATTTCCCCTACAAGCGTCCACACCCAAGGACCCAGCCGTCAGAGACGAACCCCATTGCCTACATCTGGTAGCCATCGTGACGTTCTCCAACAGCGCTCACAGCAGTCTCAATTTCAATGCTTTCTGAGAAAGAAAGCCCCAAAGTGTCTGTAAACGCTCACAAAGGAATCGCCCTCAATTTAATACCAGCTATGCGCCGTGTAATCGTCATTAGTGATGGCACCGCTTGTTTTCTGTCAGCGTTTGATTTGGGCGTCATTTATATTTTACTTGCCCACCAGGTCTCAACACGCCAGCAATGCGAAACTGTAACACATTTTGCGGTTTCCAGCGTGACGTCTGCTCGGAAATGAAAACAAGTATCGCGAATTCTCTGGTGTTGTGACAGTTGTGCCGCGCTCTTAAATTTCATATTGTGATTTCTTCATCTGCTGACAGGTTTCTACATGATGTTTACTATCGGGCTGCTAAAGTGTTATTGATCCGGGTGGCAGCTGGAGACACAAATGGACAGATGACATACAGTAGATGGTATGATGGAGAGCAGCGTATTAACAAGATATGACTTTAAAAGTAACATCTGGGAATATACTGCAACTGCTTGAAAGCATCAGTGATGCCTTGACAGCGTACACATATTGACGTACATGTGAAATCATGTGAGCAACAAATCAAAATTATTATATTTCAACATCTTTAAAGTAACAAGTCTTTTTGTACAATCTTGGCATCTTCTAGTCTAAACCTCATGAGGTCTCCATCTGGGATGCTGGATGTTTGTTGGACACTTGGCTTTGTTTCTTTACTATCTAATCCAACTCCTCCATTTCAGGAGAAAGAAATTTGAGTTTTAGTTCTGGCAAGAAATTCATTAACAAGCACAATTACTCTTTGCCTACAAAAACAATTTCGAGCATTTGAAGAGCATTTAGGTTAAACGGTTTTTAAGCCCCATGAGAAGCTAAATTCAGCCAAGTGTGTCCACACTGGTAGTTCTTCCACTGAAAACGTCTGTTCCAGGAGTAATATTACTATCAAGGGTAAATCAAATGGCCATTGCAGATGTCTTCTGTTTTAAAATATCTGCCGTGGCCAGTAAAAACTGCTTGGTTGGAAGAACTTAGACTAAATGCAAGGTTATAGTCATACACTTCCAAATTGGCAAGGAGAAGCTGGCAGATAACAAGCAATATGCCACTGAGGGCTTAAAAACACTGAGAATAGAAAAGATTAGGCCATTGACTCATGAACATATATAGTATACATACACACAGTATGTTCTGTCATATGCATAAACAGGGTTTCCAGCAGAAAATTTGTTAGTTAAGGTGGTAGGGTTGGCCGGGTGGGTGGGGCCGGGGTTTGTGGTAATCAAAGGGGCAGGGCGTACACGTCATGATGAAAATTAAAATATTTTTTATTAAAAACACTTAAATATAACTAATTTTATAATGACAGAAGAAACTATAAAAGAAAATGAACACATACTAGATACCTCTAACGGGAATAGCTGCGTGATGAAGTGAAACTAAAGGGTTAATAAACACAAACTGAAGCAGATGTTGTAGAACGTCTGGCGAACAAAGCACGAAGATTGTAAAAAAAAATGATTATTTCCCACTATTAATTACATCATCTTAAGGGAATGTAACTACTGTAGCATGTAAATAATAAATGGTTGAATTATTTTGGCCATGTGGCGCGCGTGCACACTCGCGGTGTGAAGCGTGTCCGTGCTATTCTCCAAGATGTTTTATTAACTGGCTTGTTATCCTCGGCCTTTTGTGCAGCAATTTTTTGGACGACCTATTTAAGGCGGTAGGGTTTCCCAGCTAAGGCGGGCCGCCTGAACTGCAAAGTGCTATTTTAAATAAGCATTTGCTCTTACATGGAAATTGTTGCTAATGTATGAAAGCCCAAAAACCTAAAAATATCAAATAAAAAATACTGTGATTTTCTCAATTCCTAATGTCCATTCACTATGTAGCCAACAAAAGCTTTAGAGATGGTTTATTATGGGGTTAGAGCTGTGCACGTGTTACATTTAACAAAATCCCTGGCTGAACATAAACCCCTGCAATTCCACCATCATGCTGTCAACCCAGCATGCAAGCATCACGTGTTGAAGATTACACATTTGCAAACCAACGAAAGGTCTTAGCATGCGTTTAGCAAAGCTCCCTATGAAGACGAACAGAACCGGAGAGTGGAAAACCGATGTCTAGTAACTGTGTTAAACTCACCAATCTGCACTTCCAAGTTTAGTTTTAAATAACTAAAAACACAAGAGCTCACACACACACGTTCATTGCTTAAAGCACCCCCACTGTGAATCTCCACCAGGGGTTCTGACAATCTCATGACCCACTTTCCCAGCTCAAATCCTATGGATGTAGACACTCCAGAGCTCCTTGCGGTGAGATTACTGTCACAAAGAGCTCATTTCTCCAGCTTCGGTCCCGATGAAAAGCACTCCATTCAGCCACAACTGTGTGAGCTTAGCGCTGTGTAAAATATGCCTCGGGAGAACGAGAGAGTGCCCATCTCCAGCTGGCGCGATAACAGTTGGGGGGCCATTGGGTCAGACCCCATGCCAGACCCAAACTCAAAGACTAGTGTGATCCATCGGACCACTCAAATGCCATTCAAATCCAACAAAAGAACTATGATTGTACAGCAAAGCGCTTTAGGCTGGAAGATATGGGTGAGAATGAGTGGCCCCTGTGAAGGGACTTCATACAAGAGGGTTTATATCAGAAACAGGTTTTAAGGACACAATCAAAGCGTGAAAGGTTAAGCGAGGATGTAGAGAACGGGACAGACAAAAAAAGCAGTGAAGATGGATGAATCTGGGAAGAGTGTGACAAACAGTGTTACACAAGAACAGAGGCGAACATGAGAGTCGGACCGGGGTTTTGTCGAGAACAAAGCTAGAGAAAAGTAGACAAGAATAAAAGAGATAAATATGAAAGAGATAAATATACGAGGCAGGTCACTGAGGTGAGGCTGTGGGAGAAGACATAGCTAAAACGGTAGCTGTTTTTAGCCATTTTGTGTTGTCTTTCTGTCTTGTGAGAAAGAAAGAAAGAAAGAAAGAAAGAAAGAAAGAAAGAAAGAAAGAAAGAAAGAACAGAACAGAACAGAACAGAACAGAACAGAACAGAACGAGAACAAGACAAGGAGAGAGAACAAACAGAAAGGACAAAATAATGAAAGAAGGAAGGAAGGAGGGAAGGAAAGCAGAAATAGAGCAAGACAGGGAAAGAGAACAAACAGAAAGGACAAAATAATGAAAGAAGAAAAGAACAGAACAGAAGCAAGGAAGGAAGAAAGAATAGAAAGAACAGACAGAAAGAAAGAAAGAACAGAAAGAGAACAAGACAGTGAGAAAGAAAAAAAACAGAAAGGACAAAATAATGAAAAAAGGAAAGAACAGAACAGAAGGAATGAAGGAAGGAAGAAAGAAAGAAAATGGAAAGATAAAAGAAATAAGGCAAGACAGGGAGAGAGAATGAACAGAAATAACAAAATAACAAAAGAAAGACAAAATAGAAAAAAAAAGAAAGAGAGAAAGAAAGGACGGAAAAAAGTTAAAAAAGAAAAGTAATTGTGCATGATTGAAAAATAGAAAGAACAGACAGAGAGACAGACAGAAAGAAAGGAAGAAGGAAAGGAAGAAAAAGAAACGAATGAAAGAAAGAAAGAAAGAATGCAAGACAGAGAGAAAGAATGAACAGAAATAACAAAATAACGATAAAAAGACAGAATAGAACAGAAAGAAACAAAGGAGGGAAAGAAAGAAAAAACAAAGTAATTGTGCAAGATTGAAAAATTGAAAAAACAGACAGACAGACAGACAGACAGACAGAAAGAAAGGAAGAAAAAGGAAAGAATGAAAGAAGAAAGAAAAAAGAATGCAAGACAGGGAAAGATAATGAACAGAAAGAACAAAATAACGAAAAAAGACAGAATAGACCAGAAAGAAAGAAAGATTGCAAGATTGAAAATTAGAAGGAACAGACAGACAGACAAACAGAAAGAAAGAAAGAAAGAACAGAAAGAGAGCAAGACAAGGAGAGATAACAAACAGAAAGGACAAAATAATGAAAAAAGGAAAGAACAGAAGGAAGGAAGAAAGGAAGAAAGAAAGAAAGAAAGAAAGAAAGAAAGAAAGAAAGAAAGAAGAAAGAAAAAAGAAAGAAAGAAAAAGGGAGGAAGACAGGAAGAAAAAAGATAGAGAGTAGTTGTCCAAGATTGAAAAATAGAAATAACAGACATACAGAAAGAAAGAACAGAAAGAGAGCAAGACAGGGAGAGAGAACAAACAGAAAGGATAAAATAACGAAAGAAGGAAAGAACAGAATAGAACGAAGAAATGAAGAAAAATAAAGAAATAAAAAAGAAAGAATGCAAGACAGGTAGAGAGAGAATGAACAGAAAGAACAAAATAACGAAAGAAAGGCAGAATAGAGAGATAGAACGAACAGACAGACATAATGAAAGAAAGAACAGAAAAAGAGCAAGACAGTGAAAGAGAACAAACACAAAGAACAAAATAATGAAAGAAAGAAAGAACAGAACAGAAGAAAGAAAGACATTAATTATGCAAGATTGAAAGATGAAAGAACAGACAGACAGACAGACAGACAGACAGAAAGAATAGAAAGAGAGCAAGACATGGAGAAAGAGCAAACTGAAATAATTAAAGAAGGAAAGAAAAGAACAGAACAAAACAAAGGAAGGAAGGAAGGAAGGAAGAAGACTTAGAGGCTTATAAACTGCTAGTTTTGAAAACATTGCTTTCCAAACACTGACCTGAATTCAGCTGTATATGTAATTCTCTTCTATGTAATGTGTAAAGACTATTAATGTTGTTTTTCACAGAATCTAAAAGCTCTCACAGTATGAAAACTCCAGCATTTCCAGAACCCACCGCGAGGCCGCAAGGTGAAAACAGGCCAAATGCTTCTCTAAGTAATTTCACATGGCAGGGTGCTGTTTCATACAGAGCTGCTGAAGCCAATCAGCAATGAATGTGTTTGTGAGCTCATTTAAAATGCATCAGTCTCTCACTTCAGTCTTTTACTTTGAGCTTATTATTTGCCCAACAATTCGGCTTTAACAAATCAGTTAATATGACTCACACACAGACATCAAGTTAAGAAGGATTACCAAAACCGCCATAGCCTAATTAACAGATAACATCATTGACATTATCTGTACAACTCTATCAGCCGTGGTCCAGACCAGTGAGCATGAATCCAACCCCCATCTCTTCATCTCTCTCTCTAACACACATCTTAGTCATGCCACTCACATCTCTCTTATAACGCTACCCCTGATCTACACTTCCACCCACTAGAAAACAGTCCAGAATGGATGTATGAATATTTAAAAGCTCAGACCTAAGATGGCATGACTAAGTTCTTCAAATAGGGTGATGAACGGCCGGGTTTTAAAAAAACATTCCGAAATGAAAGGACAACATGTGTAAACACAAAATGTTGATTTTTAAAGAAATGTTTTAAGGAAGAAAAAAATGCTTACGTTGGCAGTGACCGTCTACCTCCTCGAAGCCTGGACGGCAGACGCAGCGGCCGATGGGCACCAGCCAACCTCCGTCAGCGCTGCAGAACATCCGTGGTGCCTCCAGTTCTTCTGCATCCTGCACGCAAGCACCACGCACCTCCACCAACGCTGAATCTCCACCCGTCACCGTGTCTGGGAACCGTGCTAAATTGAGAACAGCCAACGGACAACGCTTGTAAAAGACTCGCACCGACACCAGAGCAATGCAAGCGCCCAAGTCCTGGAAAGCAAGGTATAAGCCCTTCTTGTTGAGACCGCTGATGTCCCGCACTTCCGTGTTTAGTTTCATGACACGATCCCCGACGTCGGTCTGCGTGAAGCTCTCGTCGGCCGCGATAGTGTCGATCTTGACGTACTGGCTCTCGCGTATGTGCCGCAAAGGAGCTGTGACAGCGTTGTTGGATTCGTGGTAGTAGACGTTGAAGGTCTCCTTACAAGTTCCAGGAACTCCTGGCAAGCTATTGCAGTCGCGTAGAGTAAACTTGATCTCCACGTACACGCGTTGGGCCCCCTCGCGTTGTATCAGGCCGGTGCGTAACCAGTTGTTCTGATTGGCCTCCATTACATTGCACACCTGGTACGTCCTCATAGGTATGTTGCGCTCGTCCATGACACTTATCTCCTCCCACTGGCAGACACACAGATAACAAAATGATCAATATAAAGAAAAAGATGTATCCAAATGCTCATGTGTACTTACAGGCTTTCACAAATACGAAAAAAATTATAGCTGAGTGATAAAGTACATTACGGCGTAATTTAGCTGTCATCTAGAGAGAAGTGAGTCTGACAGGCAACCAGCCTGAAGTTATAAACTCATTAGTGTCGGATGTTTAGTACTCAAATACACCCTGTCTTGTTGGTGCAGTGAAATTCATATAATTGTGCTTGGATATGTCAGCTGTTTTAGCATAAGTGGTTTAAAACCAACGAAGGCTAAAGAAAACCTTACCCACAGCTTTCGTTCAAGGCAGAAACTTTGTAATCGTAATATTTTACTGCGCACAAATCTTACGTTTCACAGAATCTTGCAACATGCATGTTGCCAGATGTGTGCATGTTTCAGTTTTAGCAGTGCCACATTATAAACATGACTGTTCCAGCTAAGCGCTCGTAATCTAAGTGTGACTACTTGTGCCAAGGCCACCATTACACTCCATCTTCATCTTGTTGAAATGGATTGCAATGAATGAAATGAAAGTGTGTGATGATGGACCAACTCCCACAGAGGAGACCGGAGACGAAAGCTGATCGTTACGCAGCGGGTTGGCAAAGCTGTTTGAGCGACTCTTGCAGGCCCCCGCAGGAACCTTTGAAGAGTCAAGGCACTAAAAACTCACAAAGCAGAGCTGTAGGCCGGTCAAGGTCAAGGACAGTTAAGTGAGGAGAAGATCAGATACTATACTCAATGAAAGTCAGGGGTAGTGGTTAAAGATCTAAACTGGTAATTAAAAGGTTGTAGGTGCAAAACCCACACAGGAGGCCCATGAGTGGACCCTGTTGTACTGCAGCCTTTAGAAAGCCACTTAACTTCAGGACTAAATGAATCTATGCCAATTAGGGCTGTCAAAAGATTAATCGTGAATAAAAGTTTGTATAATATATTTCTGTGTAAAAATAAATAAAAAAATAAATAATTATCATTCGTATTATTATTATTATTATTATTATTATTATTATAAATATATATACATCATTTATTTATAAATAATTACACACAGTGGGCATTCATATATTATGCAAAAACAAACCTTTATTTTGTATGCGATTAATCGCGATTAATCTTGTGACAGCCATAAATTGCCAATATATAGGATACAATAAGGTTATATACACACACATTACACAGTATAATATTACGTTTATATTTTATTTAATGTTTTGTCAAAAGTGTTGCTTTTATAATACAGTTAAGTCTGAAAAGTGTCTGATCAAATTAGGCTACAGTAAATCCAAAACCAGCCTAATAACTCACGGCTTAAAGTTGAAAAGTATTATTTGACTAGATGTTTAAGCAACCTGGAAAATATTTAGCATTTTATGCTCTCTTATCAGGATCCATACTGAAATCCTGGGACAGTGACTTCCTTACTAGATTGATTCCTTAACATTTTGGCAAACGAACACTGAGAGAAAAGCCTGGGGCGGCTGGCACAAGAATAGAGGTCTTAATCGTTTGCTGTTTTTTTGGATGCCCAATCTGTTTGTCAAGGCAGAGTAAAGACTGAGTTTGACAGGTACTCACCCCCTCTGGAGGATACGCTTCCCAACCCAGATCACCTGGGGCGGACATCGAGTCAAGCAAAGTAACTGTAAAATAAAAAGTAAAAGATGAAGTTATTCAAAGTCATAGTGCTCGTTGCAGTGGCACTAAACACAATAAGAATAATGGTTTGGGTATTTTAAACAACAATGGGGAACTGAATTAGTTCTTGCAAGTGTACATAGTTCAAGGTACTTTTGATATGTAAATAGGTTTTCTTGCCCTTATAGTCCTGTTTAATATGCATTTAATATGCATACGACTATTTGCAAGCCATTCGCATATGCATATTAAAAAAACAAATTACACTTAAAAAAAATTCCCAAACATGGTTTCTGTTTCTGTTGTCATTTCTTAATATCATGTAAATGTGTTAAGTTTCTTATAAGTTTGGTTTAAGTTAACAGATGGTATATCTCAGGGGTTCTCAAAGTCCGGACTCCGGTTTGGATCCGTACCCGAAGGGAACTTGATCCGGACCCGCGTCCACTTCATATTACAAGTGCATTAATTTAGATGTGATTGATTAAATGTGTGCATTTGCTACTTAAAAAATGCATATTAAATTTGTAAACCATTCGTTTAGTTTTTTTTTCTTTTTAGATTTAAGAGTATTCATGGTACGAAAATAAAACAAGCTGTAGCCATCACACCCAGATACAGCTACTTCGTGTACTACGCTGGCTTTGAAATCACTGTTGGTTTGAGTCTTTTAAAACATGCATTTGAAAAAGCAACACTCGTCAAACATAATCATCATACATATTCTTTATTATCATGAAAATACCTGAAAAATGTAAAGAACAGCAATATAAATATATCCTTAAGCCATTCCTGGAGCTGCGTGTATATGGTTCTTCGTCTGCAGCGCATATTGAGTTTCTGCACGAGAGCGCCCTCTGGCTTTTGGATGTAGCGGCATTTCATCGTAATTCATTGAGAAGCATAGCAAGCATCATCAGCAAATTTATAGTTCACCCCTAATTTAGGTCAGTGTCATTTGCCACGGTTTATGCATCTGATGAAAAACCATTTCTCTAATTTAGTTGCTCTGTATTTTGCACCTGGTTACCTTTGGCATACTTCTTGTGTTTCATGTTTAAATGAGTTTTTACTTTAAATGCAAAATACACTTGTTATGAATGTACTTTTATAGAAAATACTTTTTTTCCAAACAATTTGTGTTGATTTGTTATATAAACAAATGATTTACATAAAGTTATTACCATGCTTGACAATTTTTTCCAGACCTATGAAAATGATGAAAATTCAGATTTGGACCTTTGAACGTAAACTTTGAGAACCCCTGGTATATCTCAACTGCTTTTGTGTGTTAGTGATTAAGGAAAACAAGAAAATGGGCGGGGCCTTGATGCCACGTCTCCACCTCACGATCACTACTGCGCAGACTCTGGCTCCACATGATGTCATCGGCACAAGATGTCAGTGGATATTTTGGCTTATTTTTTTCATTGGAAGTGAAAACATGCTGTCTATCGTATTTATTGGCTCAACCAATAGCATGAGTTTAGACTATCTATTTATTCAACCAATGGTGGACAGAAACCTTTTTTTAGTAAAAGTAATTTCATATGCAATTCCACTTACAAATTACACTCTTAAATGTGCTTTTAAAACAGGTCTAAATTCAGCTTTGATCATTACAAACATGTGACTGACAGCTCCAGCAATCTTTTGGAAATCTGTTCTCACATCAATTTTTCTCACATTTTTTCTGAGTTTGATGCGGCTATTTATAACCGTCTTTCGATCTCCCAGTGGTCATAGCCTGAACTTCCCACTTTGAGCTCCGTTCCAAACCAATTACAGCCCTGGCAACCCGGGTGATTAATTCTTAATCACATCCAAACCTCAGATGTTCTTCCTCTTTCACGCTGAATATCAATCTCTCCCTCTCCTGGCACATGTGTGTGCCCCTTTTGTGACAATTTTGGAAGAAAGGGGAAGGAAAACTGAAAAATCAAAGACCATCTGGATCCAAATTTTAATTAAAACTGACTGTCAATGGGCTTGTGTGACATACAAACAGTCTGCATTTTTTTCAAACCGCTATTTGATGTTTGGTTGATGGGAAACGGGGCTTGTGTTTGGTTTTATGGGTCGAATACGTAGCAATTGAGCCAGTTTGATGACTTGACACTCTGGAGGAAAAACCAAACAGTTTGTAGAGTCGAAGCAGGATATTACTTCTTAACTGAATACAGATTATGATGCCATTAACCGCTGGTGCATGTGTGGCTGTTTTTTGATGAAGGGGTAAAGCCCAACGGGCCAATATATCATTACACACGATCTGGAAATCATTTTCCCTAGACAGATTTAATAAAACAAACAAATTTATACAGCTCCATGCCACAGCCTATTTATTTAAACAGCAGGTAACATTTAATTCACAGCGAGGCAGAATTTATTGTGCTGAAAACATTGATAGTTGCGTGGAACGCATTTTTTAAGAGCTGGCATTGCTGTCCCAGCATGTGTGACATTGTATGCTTATCACAAGCAACTGGTCTGCTAAAATGTCTTAAATAAAAAAATTTTGCTAGCCAACTGGTCACATTAGCATAAACCAGACTGGACAGGCATGAAAATTCGGGCTGGTCTAAGCTGGTCTTTTTAGCAGGGGAAGTGAATCAACGCCTGTATAGATTTAGCTCTCTAGAGATCTGACACCTGAAGAAAAGGATTGATAAAATGGTCGAGTCTACTTCTCTCTCTCTCTTATACAGATACACACAGAAAGCCTTTATATTCTTTGTCATCCAAAATATAAAAGATTCCTTTAATCTACCTGCCAAAAAGAGAAAGGGGACAGAAAGAGAGAGAGAGAGAGTGAGGACAGAGCGAGAGTGTGTTTCACAAACCTGGAGTTACTTAATGGAGGATATAATCAAATCAGAGCCAACATTCAATTTAGTGGTCGGCCAGTACGTTTAATAAAAAAAATATTCTGGTGGTTTGTTTGCCACCACACCTGAGTATACAGTAATAGGCTTTTGCAACACCGTTATGTTTGCTATGACAGCAGCTGGTTGAAAAGCGGAGAGGCCGGGGTCTTTTCTTCATCATTAGCTCTCAGCTGTGCAGCTCTGGATGCTGGAGATCCAATCCCCTCGGGTGACAACGAGAACTCAACACCTCAAGGGAAAAGTTGAGATTTACCATTAACACCAGGAATAGTGCAGCGGTCAGCAATCACCTCCGACATAAACACCGGACGCAGGGTGAGCAAGAATAAAAAAATGGAGGGGGTCAAGAAAGCGAGAGGCGATGGATAGATAAGCAGCTGGGAAATCGTCCTGAGGGATTAGGAGAGGACAATGAGGTCACTCTCACCCACGTATAGCCACTGTTAAGCTCAAGTATCACCTCTTTAAGCAGAAAATCTGTTCAGGAAGCATATGGGGAAAGAATGATTGATTTTACATTTGAATTTCTAATGGCAAATTAATCAGATACTATTTTTAACTCATCAGAACCTTGCAGGCAGAAAGTACATTTGGATAGCACTTCTCATAAAATCGCTTTTTTGTTTTTGTATCACTTAATACAAGAATCTCCTAAATGTAAAATAATAATGAAAACTTCACATTCTCTTGTATTAAAGGGCACATTTCACAAGACTTTTTTACGATGTCAAATAAATCTTTGGTGTCCCCAGAGTACATATGTAGCTCAAAATACCATATAGATAATTTTGTTAAAATGTTAATGTTAAAATTGCCACTTTTGTGTGTCCTTTTAAATGCAAATGAGTTGATCTCTGCACTAAATGGCAGTGCTGTGGCTGGATAGTGCAGATTAAGGGGCGGTATTATCCCCTTTTGACATCACAAGGGGAGCCAAATTTCAATTACCTATTTTTTCTCATGCTTGTAGTGAATGGTCAATCAAAACTAAGTTACTAAGTTGTTGTTTTTTTTCGCATCTTCTAAGTTGATAGAAGATCTGGGGACCCAATCATAGCACTTAAACATGGAAAAAGTGTGATTTTCATGATATGTCTCCTTTAAAATCAAAATTTAAACCTGCTTTCACTTTTGATTTACACCAAAAAATAAAGCATGGTAAATATATTATGTGTATTTTAATCAGGTTATTAGAGATTTAAAGTTAGGGTGTGTCATCTATGTGTCTGTAAAGACATTTAAACAAATTGCAAAATTGCTGATTTTTTACGCCGTGTTTACACTCTTTGCACACTGTCAGAAAAAAAATTATCCACACTCGTCACTGGGCGTACACCTTCGCACCAAAAGAGTTCATATTAGTACCTCAGGAGGTACTGTCCTTACATATTGGTACCAAACAGTGCACATTAGTTCCTCAAATGTACATATTAGCAGTGATGGGGAAGGTTACTTTTAAAAGTAATGCATTGCAATATTAAGTTACTCCCCCAAAAAGTAACTAATTGCGTTACTTAGTTACTTTTGATGGAAAGTAATGCTTACATTACTTTCAAGTTACTTTTGCGTTATTTTTTCTTACTTTGCAGGTGTTTTATGACTGAAAAGTTCTGAATTCAGAAATTGCATATTTCCATCGCAAAAATGTCAAGCTTTGGTCTGCCATCTCCATTTCTGACTGAAACTGTTCACGCATATAGTGTGTAATTCTACATTAATACGTTCAGTTTAATGTAGTACCTTGTTTTTACATCTAATTTATTAAACTGAAAAGTAACTCGCATTACTTTTAAAAAAAAGTAACTCAAATTTTAATGTGTACATTCATAAAGTAATGCGTTACTTTACTCGTTACTTCAGAAAAGCAATATTATTAAAGCTCACGTAACACACGCTGTTTCTGCATTTCTGATATTAATCTGGAGTACCTATGGGGTAGTATGACATCCTTTATATCTCTGAAGAGTCTTTAGTTTAATCAGATTTATAAAAAAAAGATTAGCTTTACGAATCTTTCCGATAACGTACGAAAAAATGCAGAAGGAGGAGTTATAACACGGGAGGAGCGAGTACGAGTCATACAACACTATACAACACTGTTTTAACTTATGATTCACTACATGTTCGTGTCATTTATATAATATACACGCGCCTATTTCCAACATAAGACAGAAGTCTTACTTACCACGTGTAACTCGTCATGACCCGGTTCTGAAAATCCAGCGCATCAAACACACACGCAAAACTCCGCTGCTCATCCGGATAATAAACTATATCCATTGTTTCCATAAGGCTGGATGTCTTCTCCTTACATCCAAAAACACACTTCATTGTTGACTTTTGAAATTAAACAAGGCTGAGTGGCGTGATAAGCTGTTAGCAAGCTCTAGCGTCTCCCGCTGACTGACGGCTGGGCGGGGTTTTCCGGGGGAAGTTTTCCGGCGGAAGCCCATATAAAGAAGTGATACGTATCGAAAACCCCTGAAACGTCAGTTAGTACCGTAATCGACAAAAAATAGCCGAAACTTGTACGAACCCTGGCGAAGTGCATTCGGGACAGAAATACTCTGAAACACGCCCAACTGCATTTTTGACACTTTGCCTACGTTTAGCATGAGGAAACAACTCTATAACTGTGTTAATAAGTCAGAATGCTTGAAATACCATTAAACCCCCCCTTTAAGTATTGCATGTTACTTGTAATGCGTTACCCTCAACACTGCATATTAGTACCAAATGTATACACATCTGTACCTTAACAGGGGCCCAGTAACAGCTTGGGACAAATTTTTATTTTTTACCATTATTTCAAACGACAAATTGCTTACTTATAGTTGTCTTGGCATATTAAGGTGAACTAGGAAAAAGTACTCAACATTTACTCATTTACCAGACACTTTTATGCAAAATGACTTAGAAAAAAAGCAACATCACAAGCAATTTACCAAACAGCAATTATTAAACATCAAAAATTACACACTTCAGTCTTCTACTAAGTTTCCTGAATATCAGATTTCTTACAGTTCAAATAAAAAGACAAGATTGCTTACACAGAGCCTGCCAAGCCATTACAATTTTCACTGTATCTAATCCAAGCACAGAAAAAGCAAATCTATTGAAAGAGATTGGTATCGTACAGCTCTCCTGGCAGAAGTGGGCATATCTGATATGCAGTCAGCAGGTCCTGTCAGTCACTGCTTGTGTGAGTCTCTACAGAGAGGCCGATAAAATACCTTATATTCGGTCTCAACAGGTCACAGAGATCCAGTCCGTCCTGCACAACCTTCACAGTCATATACTCATGTCCAAATAAGAGACCGCCCATACTATACTAGCTTGACAGCTCTTACTGATCTAATCTCCACTGACGACTCAATGAAGATGTTCTTGCGAGTTTCAAACATTCAAGGATGTTCTAGGAAAATCTGGGTTATAGTAGTTTCGGCCTCCAAGCGTACAAATGGAGATTAATGAGCAGGAGAGTTTACTGACAAGAAGTTATGACCTACAGTTTGGAAGCTGGAGGGACCGTGCAGAGCTGTTCTTCTGTAGCTACAACAAACAGATAATTACATCTTACCTCCAGACACTTAAAATATTTCCAGATAATACCCAAACAGCAGAAGACTCCAGACTGGATCCGCGCCAAAGTCAGCAGTTCTGATGCGGGTCCGGAGTCGTCTGCTGTCTGGGTAACCTCAGTTGAGGAAAATGGTGCTACAGCAACTCAGAAGAAAGAATAAATACACTCAAAGCAGACATTTTACATGACAAAATTAAAAAATTGCATCTCATAAAGTTTCTATCATGTGCACACCAAAGCTAGCATGTTATTAGTAAGATGTAACTGGGAATATACATTTGTGGGAGCATCCAAAACACTTTTTTTAAGGGACACTCCACTTTTTTTAAGCTAATTTTCCAGTTCCCCTAAAGTTTTCGAATCCATTCAGCTGATCTCTCTGGGTCTGGCGCTAGCACTTTTAGCATAGCTTAGCACAATCCATTGAATCTGTTTAGTCCATTAGCATCGTGCCTAAAACAATAACCTAAGAGTTTTGATATTTTCGTATTTAAAATTTGACTCTTCTGTAGTTACATCGTAAAAATTACGCAGCAGCCGAAAATAGTCCCCTTAGGAACTTTCAGTGGCAGGGGACTATTTTCAGGCGCTGCGTAATATCATTGCGCCTCCTACAGCCATGTTATGGCAGCAAAGTCCTTGATTATTACGCCAGAATGAGACTATAGTTCGTAGCCATATTGGCCTAGAAAATTGCAACTTTTAATTTTCTGTCGATCTTAGTACACGATGTAACTACAGAAGAGTCAAGTTTTAAATAGGAAAAATATCGAAACTCTTTGGTTATTTTTTTAAGCGTGATGCTAATGGTCTCATCAGATTCTATGGATTGTGCTAAGCTATGCTAAAAGTGCTAGTGCCAGACCCGGAGATCAACTGAATGGATTCCAAAACGGTAAGAATCAAATGTTTAACTCTAGGGGAGCTTAGAAAATGAGCGTATTTCCAAAAAAGTGGAGCGTCGCTTTAAGGTGAAGCGTGTCATTTTTCCACCACCAATTACTCAGGTTCACATCATTGGTTGAATCAATATTACTGTGTCCGGTTGGTTCCAACACTTATTCAATATTCTGACAGTACCCCTATAAGAGTCACAGTATTTATAATTTCTTCAAACACAGAAAAATAATCGCATCCATCACCTTTACCCAGCAACCACATCAGCTTGCGAATTAGGCCGTGGACCCCAGGGCCATTTCGCAACCTAACAACGTGTGTAATGTGTCAGACACGAATGACGGGCCACGCCGAGGTCTGTTTAATGATGAGAGCTGTAAACAGGTTACTGGCAGAAAGGGCATGAAATCATGACCCGTGTGGGTTAGTTAGCAAAGGACAGCATGAAAGACACTTGGGATGCCTCATTAGAAGCACAGACCACACCTGCTGCATGTATGTCTGCGCAGTCACCCAGTAGTCGAGCTTCACAAGCATTGTAATGATCTACAAGATCTCAAGAGGTTTTGCAACAGGTAACAGCAACACAACAGTAGTCATAATTACGGAGATTAAACAGGGTCGCATTGGTAAAGAATGACCTTTGCGGCTGTTCTTCCTAACAGAAATTTTTAAACAAGAATTCTCAACACATAATGCTTTCTGGGCATAAAAGCTTGGCATTATATGCGTGAACCAACAATCAAATTCTTAATAGGTCTCTAAGCAATTAAACCCAACGTTAACTATTTGCAGGGGTCCGATCCAATAAAACCTCTTAGGAATCAGAGCGGCCAAGCTGCAAACCCCCATGAGAGAAGACCACCGGCGATAAGCACAGCGCTGTTAATGAGATGTGCACAACAAAATTCACACCATCTCATACATTAGACCGCATTAAGGCTAAGTATCGGGCCAGCAGCATGAACAGAGAGCATGTAAATGAAGGTGAAGCACAATAATAACAGATCAAAGCTGTCTGCGGCTAAAAGGGCATTGTGAACACGTCCACGCCGGGGATCCGTTTTTTTAATCACGTCTTATTACCTGACAGAGATGAAGCATCTTAAAAGTAAACACGTAAAACCTTCATACAAAAGGGCGGCTGATAAAACATGATGCCTTGTGACCCGCTGATGGAGAGGTGAGATATCTACTTAAATCGATCCTCTACTTCCAACTGAGGCATTAGTTTGACATGGAGATTTAGATAATGGAGGAAAAATGTACTTTGGGTATTGAAAAGAATCTGACGGTTATGCAAAATAGATACGCAAATGGCAGGTTAGATAAATAAAATTGAAAGGTAACAAGGAACATTTCTCCAGGCGCAGGGATTAACAAAATATGAGAAAAAATTATCCCTACCGTAGCTGTCACTGGGGGTACTCTTTAAAAAAAATCTGGGTTATTTTCAGCCCAGCATTGGGTCAAAAAGGGATAAGCCCAACAGCTGGGTTGTTATTTAACCCATGCTGGGTAAACAAAATGCTGGGTTGTTTTAACCTATTGTTGGGTCAAATATAAACATTTTCTGGGTTAATTTCAACCCAGCTGCTGGGCGCGTCTCTTTTTGACCCAGTGCTGGGCTGAAAATAACCCAGTTTTTTTAGACTGCAATAAGTACCATTAGGTACATGTATATATGAAGAGTTTGGTTCCAAAACGCGATAAACACCTTTTTTATAGTAACCGCCAAAATCAGTATTTGTATCTGGTCAGTATTTAAAAGTAAATTCTTCGTTTTACGCAAAATCCGATATTCGCCGTGTTATTATGATATTTTCCCAAAACACGATAAACGCCGGTCCTCCTTCTCTGCAGAATGCAATAAATCTGCTCAACAAATCACAGCGCACCATTCCACGCATTGTAAACAACAATGGCGGCACGTTGAATACACACAGAGTCCTAGTTTTCCTCATCTACTTTGTACTTCATGATCAACAAACAAACAAAAACAAAATAATACTTTTGATGGCATTGATAAACATGTGGTGATTTTCTGTGGTGGGGAAGAAACGTAAGCCATCAAAATCGAATAATTAACGTGAGAGGCACTCGGGCAAAGAAAAATTTCGGTTGTTGCTTGTTCAATGCTTCCACATTGACCCCGGCGGATCTTATGAAAAACTTTCCATTATTTTACTTAAAGTCAACAAAAATCGAGCAGGACCAAAACATTTTACAGCTGATCGCTGTCAAAAAAGTTCAACGACAACGTCTCAAGGATGACAGCAACAAAGACTGTGTTATTAATATGTGGTAAGTGTTGTGATTAACGCCATTAATGTTTCATTTTTTTCATCAGTGTATACCAGTAGTCAACTGAATTAATATAACATGGCAAAGATGAATGCACATTTATATATTGATTCAATAGATTTAAAGCATTTTGATTCATTTTGGTACCATTTTGTCCTCATACGAACTCTTTAGGTGTAAAAGCATACTTTTTTTACAGGGGGAGGTACCCTTTTAAATCCGAAAAAAGCATTACAGAATAAAACATCAGGTTTGCAAAACTTAGTAGCACAAAAGCAAAATCAAAGCACTCAAAACCTTTATTCTAAAAATGACATTTCATCCCACATATCTCATCCCACCTCATGTCATGAGCCATCTGAAGAGATGGATAACTCCACTTGCATTTGCACAGGTATTGCCTTTTGAGTTAAACAACATACGGTACAGCGTATATTTTACATATTCAACCTAAGCACCACTCTTTATCACGTTGGTAAAAGTCAAAGCTTACCCAACATACAGTAATACACATACAGAATATTAAACACACATCTCTCCTTTTTGAAAATAACCCTTTAACATGTACTTACTCTACTCAACACGTTCATGCAAAGCTTGCATGGTGGGAAGCAGAAATGCTGTGTCGAGTATTGGAAGTAAATTTCTATTTTACATATTTTAATGGCTCGAATGCGCTGAAAAAGATCAAATATATATGAATCGTGTTGCAAATAGCAGAAAACAATAATATTGGTAAGGAATAATTGATGAGGATGTTGAATTATTCAAAAATAATGCACACGCAAGGTGGTAATGCGCCATGACGCAAAGCAATTTTTCCACAATTATTCCGCTTATACCACGGTTACCACAAACATTGCTCTGGTGTCAATTTTTAAGACTTTTAACAGGTAGGGTGTGTGGTTTACAGAAAAATAATCAACACTGATGGAACATTTCTCAGCCAATCAGAATAAAGCATTCCAGAGCCCCGTGGTATAATATACTATATACACCACATACATCTAGCAGATTTTAAATTGAACACAACTTTCACAACTAAAGACACAAGACAAGCACCTAAAGACTGAAATATCCACGTTTTAAACCTTCTTCAACTAACAAGAGGGAAAAATAGCTCATTCCATTAGAAAACAAAACCAAGGCCACAGGTTACACTAATCTACAGACTTCATTAACCCTCAAACAAGATACATGCAAATCCAGACTTCTCTATATTTCAGTAGCTGTAAGGGACGGTGAGAGGAACGGAGCAAGAACGTGAGACAGAGGCTTTGAGTGCAGCTGAATGAAACATAAAAAGTGTTTTTCTCATGCTAATTTCTCTGCCGGAGTGGCGGGCAGGGAAACAAAAGCAGATGAGAAACCGTCACTAAATGCAGTAGGAACGCACACAATGAAGGCGCTAATGAGGGGAACCTTAGTGCTAACTAGCAAAACACGAGGGCAGCTGAAGGTGCTTATTAAACAGATAAAAAAATTTAAACAGCCCAAATTCTTAATGCTGAATGCCATGCATATATATAATTAATTATTATATATAATTATACAAGTAATTATACCTTAAAAGAGCTGGAACATGAATTTAATCATTTATTGCATTTATAACACATTGAAGCTTTTAATACAAATGCTTATATGACACTTCAATATACAGTTACATTCATGCAACAGAGATACAATTTTATCCAAAGTAACTTTTTGATTAAAATAATTTCATAAGACTTTTTATTAGTGTGTGATTTCTGGGTATTGAACCTACAACCTTTGCATTGCTCCCATAGCATGCATTTTAAATAGCATGTAAAATATTCACCTCACTGTTATGTTACTTTCAGATAAATATGATCATTTAAAGCCAAAGTTTTTATATTAAGCGTATTTTTTATTAGCTTAATCACAGCCTCCCAAATGTCTCCTCAGGATACAGGAATCCATAAAGATACAGCCAAGAATCTTTTTTGCAAATGTAGTCTTTTTGGGATGTGAAGGAAAATCATGCTTTTGGCTATTAAATAAGTGTCAACACATTTCTGCAACATCTTGGTCTTTATGAAATCCCGAGGGGTGTAAATATCCAAGCATTGCAGTAATGTAACCCAAGAGCAGAAAATACGCTGTCGGTCATTTGGAATCGGAATGGAAAACCAATGTGGGCATTAGCATTAAACATGTGCTGATCTGAGATGATGTCTTTAAGTTCGGCCAGAGGAAAAAAATCAAACATATGTCGATATAGGGGATCTTTAACGCCGTTATAGAAAATGCTTACAAGGCACAAAAATGCTAGACCAAGAAGTTAATAAACAATGTGCAGACACTCATACATAGATATTAACTTGTACACCAACAGTCACATAACCTGTAGTGAAAATAACCTCAGGGATACCACCAGCTGGTGTTTATGGGAAGTGCATATAACATAAGCGCAATCCCAGTTACACTTGTACATAAACCAAACCCCAAACCTCTGTGAAACCAGGACTTTTGACTTCTTTCTTTACCCGCAGACATCCTCACTAAATACTCTATACAAAATCCCATCAGACATTTTGCCTAAATGTGTATTAAATCCACCATTGAACAGTCCTTTTGACAACAGCACAATACATGACTTAATCCTAATCTCGAAACAATGTGAAGTAAACCCATATTAATCCAGTGAGGTTAATTTATTGTCTGATATTTGAGGGCTCACTTTGTGTTTCTAAAATTCAGTCATCCTGTAAATTTTATCTTATAAAGTCAGGTGCCATGTCAATCATAAATTACTGTATTATTGCATCTGATGTCATGACATAACATTCCAAAACCTTTACTGTCCCTGACCTATTCATTTCACCGGTCACTTCTTTAGAAGAAAATAAAGATTATAATTGCTCATATAAATGATTTCCCTCAGTTTAATAATGTGCTTTATGAAGTCTTTTGGGGAGTTTTGATCTTTTATAATTCATTGTTTATTAAGCATTTTGGGTGTCATATGCATTTGGCATTATGGGTCTCCAAAACGACTCGCAAACCTTAACCCACTCAACACTAGTACACTTGCTTACAAATAAAGCTTGTTTTATGTCCTGAAACTACTTAAAGCCTCATTTAAGTTAAAAGTTTTTGCATATTTAATTATTTCAAACATACATTGAGTGTTTTCAGCACTTGCGTCCTTGACAAACTCCCTAAACTGAGGTCAAGAACAGTTTTTCCCAGTAAAAAACTCCTGTTTTTACTAATTTCAACTCGTAGATTTCAATTTTAGCAATGTAGATACAAATTATTGAATTATTTACAATGCAAAGGAATTGTAAAATCGTTACAGCATAACAAAAACAAACAGAAGATCTCCATGAGCATGTTGAATTCAGCACTTCGTGTTTAATTGATAAATGTTTAAATCTAACTCTAAAACATATAATTTACTTAAAGAATTCAGTTTTATAGACAAACGCACATGTTGTCAAACGCATTAATAGATTCCTCATATCCCACAGCAATCCACGCGCGATCAGCGTACGCATCCAAAGCTATATCTATATGACAGCGAATGTTATACAGCTTACCTTCATTATCCGGATAAGTCCTTAAAGCTTGACCCAAAACCAATAAGTGAAGATGAATAAAAAATGAATAAATCCTAACGAGACCCATATTCAAGCTGCTTTGCGCGCCCGCATCCCTGTGCGTAAACTTGGGCTGGAGAGCCGGAGAGCGCGCTGGAGAGGAGCGATGAAACAGCGCGACTACGAGCACGAGAGTCAGATACTGAAGTGAGTGAGAGAGCTGATCTGTGTCCATGCACGATTGATGAAGGGGGCGTCACGCGTGTGCAAGCATGCGTGCGTGTGCGTGCGTGCGTGTGTCAAGGCTGTGCGCGCGCGCAGCCGTGCGTCAGGGGTGCAAATGTAAATAAGCAGACTTGTAGTCTTAGCAGTCTAGGTTATTATAAAATTGTTGAACTTTTATGCATCAAGGCTGGTGGTGATTAATAGTTTAAAGGGATAGTTAAGTACAAAAAATGTTTTTATGTTGTTTATAGCCTACCTGCATGGCTTTAATTTATACGTAGATTAATAATATCACATATGGGCTAATGATGCGTAAAGAGATGCATACTTTTTATAAAACAAGTGGCTCTTTTCATCCTTAAATTTTCTTTATGCATTCATTTTAAAAAAGATGTTAAATGTTTCTGTGAACCCATCTCTTTTAAATCAGGGCCTTTAACCAGAAGGTTACAGGTTCAAGACCTGTATATAGAGCACATCATATTAAGCCTTTCATATGGCACTCAACCCCAGGTTGCTTCAGGTGGATTGTCCCTGTGACTGTTCATTATTGGCTTTTTGCATCGATTCCCAGTGTACCGCATTATAGTGGCTTAAGAGCCTTTTGTTTTCCTCAACCTGTGTGTAGACTAGCAGTCGGTTGAATGTTTCAGTTTGCTTTAGCGTATGAGTTAAGTGCAATTTTTCTGCACCAGTGAAGACCTTGGATTACATCACCCGTTGTCAGGTACAATTACTTGTGCTCAACTGGATCGGAGAGGTGGGTCAAAGTCACATGGTGCTACATTCACCTCACTCCGCCAGACAGGAAGTCGCGTTACGGACACAGGAACACAAACTGAACAAACACAACAGGCCCCATTAAACCAAACCCCAATGTTTGGTATTTGAAGATGAAGGTCAAATCAATACTCTTACTGCGTTTGGAAAAAGGCCACCATTTTTCCCCTTTGCCAGCTGGTCCTCCCCACGCAAGAGCTCGCATAAACCGTGTCGCCTACCAAAAAATGACATTACATTTCACATGTCTGAATGTGGTGGCAGGGAGTGTAAATGAGATGTCTCTACTGTGTAAGCCGCCTCCAACAATGGCTGACAGACAATCAGGCACACTGCCTGGGGTGTGTGAAGAAGTGTGGGGGGGTGTTTGTGATGGCTTGCCTGTACACACAAGAGCTGAAATAGAAATGCAGGAGAGGTTCACTACGTTTTCCCTCCATCTTTTTGTCTGTATTTGTCTCTCTGTCTTTCTCTTTATATATCACATCTCTGGTGACAGGACATCTTCGGGGAATATCTGCCCGCTCTGTGCATGCAGTAACTGACATAAGTAAAAGTGAATAATTTATAAGGATATACATTTTAATGCAACAAATGGAAAGCTTCCTACACCTTTATATTTTCCTTTTGCTTGAATCTTAAAGGCAAAAAAGGAAAATGCTGTCATTATTTACTCACCCTAATGTCATTTCAAGGACTTTCTGTCTTTCATGAGACACAAAAGCACAATTGTTGATAGATATAATTTCTCCTATGCAATCACATAAATAGGACGTTTTAAAGAGCACCTATTTCATTGCTAACAAACAACGTTATTTGTGTATTTGGTATAATACAATGTGTTAGTGTGGTTTATGGTTCAAAAAACGCAATATTTTCCACATACCGTACATTTTTGTAGCTACAGATTTCAATATCTTACTGAAACGCACAGATTTTAAAAGCTCTGTGTCCCTGATTGGCCAGTTAATCTGTACATTGTTATTGGCCTGAATATCTCTGACGTCAGCCGGAAATGTGACGCTTCTTACAGCCCAGTCTCACGAAATTACGTACCTATAGGCACGTAATTTTTTAATTCTTTTTCGTGATACTGCCACGAATTTCCGTGTTTTTTCGTGATCGTATCACGAAATTCTGTTTATGTGTCATTGTAATGTATTGGTTACTCAACTGTTTTTCCTATTTTCTTACCATTGTCGCTTCGATTTAGGATTAGATTTACATAAAATGACGTCCTTACCCAAAATCAACTCTAACATTAATGCCAGACGACAATGGTTTAAAATTTGGAAAATATTAAAAAAATCTGAAAAAATTGTATAAACCAATACTTAAAGTGACATCCTAATGCAAACACCAAATCTAACCCTAAACCGAAGCGAAAATGGTTTAAAAATAAGAAAAAGCATTTGAGTAACCAATACATGACAATGACACATAAACAGAAATTTGTGATACGATCACAAAAAACGCGGAAATTCGTGACAGTATCACGAAAAAGAATAAAAAAATTACATGCCTATAGGTACGTAATTTTGTGAGACTGGGTAGCTCCTTGCTCCTTGTCCCTTGCTTTTGCAGACCCCTTAATCTTTTTATTTGACCTAATAATCCCATAATTATATATATTTAATAAATATAGACTGTCCTTAACATGCTGAGAGAGTTTATTTATGTAATTTTCTTTTTATTCCTTTTTTAAACTTTTTTTAAATGTCTGGTCCTGGCAATTGCCCTGTCCCTTTGATCATACATGGAAGTTGAACTGTGTACTTATTATTTAAAACCATGTTTTTTATAAAACAAATCTAATTTACATGTACCTTTAACCCTGTATGAATTTACTACAACACTAAAATGGTAAAAATACACTATTAATATGAATAATATCAAATAAATATTTGTCCCCCAAATTTATGTCATTGGTGTTACCCTACCCAAAGACTTTTATTTTGAAACAATGCATCAGCTCTTTGAAGTTTTTCTTGGGGCAAGAGGTCAGTGGAAGAAGTGCAGTGGAGGAAGTCAAAAGGTTTGTGAGATGTCTTACCTTTTTTGTTTAAAATATCATGATATATCTAAGAATTTTAAGATAAGTTTTTTTTGGATGTCATTAGTGTTACTCTTTTTTATAACTGGGAGTGTTAAGATCTTTACATAAAAATACATTATACTGAATAAATATGTGATTGTTACATCTCTGATGAAATAGCACATGGCTAATGGCAGCCATTTTGTTAATGTTTGTTTTTTCTGTAAATTGTCATTAGTGTTACCGTCATTGGTGTTACCGTCTTCTCTAATGAGTACTTCCTAAGCACTAATACTTTAACTGACCAACATAAAAGCATACAAACAAAACAAGATGGAAAAATATCTCATATTCATTATCTATTATTATATTCTCATTTTGTCAGATATTGAAGATACAACGTTATGGATTATTTATTAAAATGTATTAAGAATTAAACATAGATTAAGCTCCCCGTTTTGCGGATTCATAGATTTGACAAGTTAATTAATGCTATTATAGAAGTTTTGGGTGTTTTGAAAGAAGTTCATTTAAGCAGATTTCCATCACCCGAATTCCACCTTTTCTGTAGAATGACCCAGGAGTTAACAATCCATGTGTTTGTTGTAGTCCAAGAAAAGAGATTTACATTGGAGACGATAACTCGCGTCATTGTTTACTTTGGGGTTTGTACCTTTTGCATATCGTTAACATGTACCAATACACACACCAATGGAAAAGAAAAAAAGAAAATGGAAAAGAAAAATCGTGAATCGGACAATTGGTGCTCTTTAATGCCTCAAAAATGAACATTTAAAAAAAGTGAAACACTTTTGTACCTAAAAGGTACATATTGGTACATCTAAGGTTGGTACCTTAGAGGTACATATCTATAAATGGTACATACCCAAATTCATTCTTATACTCATTTGAAGCCATACTTTAGCTTTAAGTGAGAAACCAACTAAAATCTCAATTTATTTTGATAAATAAAGACTTTTTTTTCACGTAAACATGTATGATTGTGTTCCCTAGTGGATAGAAGTAAAGACCATTCATTTAAAATTCAGTCCTCTCTACTAGTAAATAACAAAGTGCCTGCTGAATTTTTAAAATTACCCCCTTTAACCCCGTTCACCTGCATGCATCAGTGGCCCTGTCAGCTGAAACTTCATATTTGGGGAAGTTGTGGTCTACCACAATGTCTCAAACTGCACCACATCCCTAACATAACCCCATTTCATTATTCAGCGCAGAAGAGAGAGAGTCTGTATCCATCACTCAGTGAATCCAGAAGCAAGGTTAAATCCATGAGCTCCATGCCTGGTCTTAATAATGAACCAGGCTGGACTTGACAGGTGTAACAGGGCTGACAAATACATATCAACCTTCAACCTAAGACCTCCCGTTGGTTAGTGCAGATAGCCTGAGACTAATGAGGGTAGCTGGCAAGCCTCAGAGGCCAGACAGAGCATCAATGATCGTGTCGACTGCTGCTGAGAGCCACATGCTTTTATATTTGTCTATCACGGATGTGTAACCATGGTGGGGGTTTGAGCTCTTGAACTTTGAGCAGCGGCCCCTCTGGATCTCTAGAACCCTGCCGGTGCCGCATATGGGAAGAGCGTTTAATATAGAGAGAAACACCAATGAATGGGTCGCAGCGGCTCAATTGTGTCGAGTAAGCTCTTCCAAAAAGCTTCGAACCTCCTGCTGGTAACCCATGCTGCTTCTTGGACTATAAATTGGATTCAGTGACGTTTTTAATAAGTGTCTGTTATTATTGAAATGATTGAAAATGACATAATTAGAAGCAGAAAATTGAAATGAAAATTATGAAATTGCATGTTTAAAGTAAAAATAAAATACAATGAATCTCATTTCACACGCATTTTAGGACGTGGCTAATTTGTATTAATTCGTACGACCACACTCATACATTTTTGTACGTTTTGGTTTCTCTCCTGTGGTGTTGTGGTTAGTGGTGGGATTTCATTTTTGTTTGATAATTATACGTTTTTGTACAATTCACTTCATACAAATTTATACGAATTAGCCAACTTGTAAAATATGTACAAATTCTCCCAAGAGATCAGGCTGAAAAGTAGGATCAAAGTTATACATATATACACTCACCTAAAGGATTATTAGGAACACCTGTTCAATTTCTCATTAATGCAGTGGTGTAATGGTGTGGGGGATGTTTTCTTGGCACATTTTAGGCCCCTTAGTGCCGATTGGGCATCGTTTAAATGCCACGGCCTACCTGAGCATTGTTTCTGACAAGGTCCATCCCTTTATGACTACCATGTACCCATGATGTCTACTTCCTACAGGATAATGCACCATGTTACACAGCTTGAATCATTTCAAATTGGTTTCTTGAACATGACAATGAGTTCACTGTACTAAAATGGCCCCCACAGTCACCAGATCTCAACCAAATAAAGCATCGTTGGGATGTGGTGGAACGGGAGCTTCGTGCCCTGAATGTGCATCCCACAAATCTCCATCAACTGCAAGATGCTATCCTATCAAATGGGCCAACATTTATAAAGACCTTGTTAAATCAATGTCACGTAGAATTAGGGCAGTTCTGAAGGCGAAAGGGGGTCAAACACAGTATTAGTATGGTGTTCCTAATAATCCTTTAGGTGAGTGTATATAATAGTGGAAAACCAAAGCAAATGCATTCAGTTTGAAAGTCTATTATTATTATTTTTTATTTTATTTTTTGGAGATTTGGTAAACAACAATATTACATTTCAGTGCATACTTCTGTAGTAAATGTAAAAGTTAAAATTAAGTTCTGCTGTTTTGTGAGGGAGAAGTGCTTAACTTTAAAGAATGGTCCTGCCAAAGACTCCCCAAAATAACATAAGAAACAACAAACGTGATTACAATCCCTTATCCTTAGGCTTCCTGTATTTTGCTCATTTAGTCCCTGTGTGTCAGTGAGCAGGCACTCATTTAGAAAGCTATATAACATCAACAATGCCTCAGGTAAAGCCAGTGCAAACAAATAAACATAACCACCGATCGTAAGTCAAGCAAGTTTCCTGCTTGCACTAAATTCTTTGTTTTTGGCCTTTAAGATTAACTCTGTTTTCTGTTGCAACACATTCGAAACAAGCTTTAGATGTTTTCAACCCAGTAGTCCTTTTATTTAAAGTAGCTTAGTGCATGTTCAGTGCAACTTTACTGCATAAATTAAACCGTGGCAACTTTAAGTAACCTGCACATACAGACGAGAACCCCCGTCTGTTTTCTGCACCAGACACTTTTGTAAAACGGCACAAAACCAAACCAAAAGAAAAAAGCTCTTTTGTGCTGGCTTGCGGTGTATGACGACCGCATGCTGGCTGATTGACGGGGGCCTAGGCTCCACCCACCAGAGGTGAACAGGAGTGTGGGAAGAGGCAAGTGCACAATGCCTGCTGTTTGGAGGGGAGGGAGGGATCGCGGACCTGGCCTCCGCTCCGTGGCAGACAGGCCAATGCTCTCTTTTACTAGACGGAGCCCCAGGGTCAGTATGTGGGGCCCGGCAGAATCGGATCTCTGCAAAGTGGCACGGCCCACGCTTAACCCGTCCCAGATGGCTCTGTTGTGTAGGCACCACACAACAAGTAAACAGTCTGCAAGTTCAGTCTATAGACCAAGTTCAAAGAAAAAAATCCTTTTTTTTTTTCATTTTTATAAGTTAGTTTATAAGGCAGCTTTAAATGACTTTTAGTACTATAAGCTTTAGTGTTTTTAATAAAAGCACCACAACTTGATTTAGATTTCTAAAGAAGATGTGAGTTTGTACATATCTCAAAAGTTGGTTGTGGGGAGGTAAATTGTGTATATGAATTAGTGCAAAGATTAATCACGATTAATCGCATACAGTGAATTTTTTAATCATATATGTGTCTGTGCTGTGTGTAATAATTATGTATATTTAAACACAAACACATACATTTCAGAACATTTTTATTTATATATCCATTTTTTTTGTTTATATATAATATAGAATGTATAAAAATGTATATATATATATATATATATATATATATATATATATATATATATATATATATATATATATATATATATATATATATATATATATATATATATATATATATATATATATGAAGAGTTTGGTTCCAAAACGCAATAAACGCCATTTTTGAAAAAAATGAGTTACTGCCAGAATCAGTATTATATCAGGTCAGTATTATAAAGTAAATTCTTAATTTTATGCAAAATCCAATTTCCGCAGTGTTATTCTGTCATCTTTTCTCCCTTTTTTCCCAAAATGCAATAAACGCCACTCCCCCTTTTCTACAGAATGCCATAAATCCACTCCTCCACAGATTACAGCGCACCTCACGCAATGTAAACAAAGAATGGCGGCGCGCTGAGTACACGGAATCCTAGTTTTCCTCATCTACTTTGTACTTCGTGATCACCAAACAAACAAAAACAAAATAATACTTTAATAGCATTAATAAACCTGTGATGGTTTTCTGTGACGGGAAAGAAACGTAAGCCATCAACATGTAATAATTTACGCAGAGGAACTCGGGAGACCGGTGCTTGTTTGGCCGGGCTGACAGCATCAAGTTACTGTCATGATAACACATTGACCCCAGGGGATCTTATGAAATACTTTCCATAATTTTACTCAAAGTCAACGAAAATCGAGCAGGACCAAAACATTTTACAGCTGATCTCTTTGAAAAACGTTAAGCGAGGACGTCAAGTATAACCGATGACTTCTTAATATCACAAAGTAAGTGTTTTGATTAATGACAATAATGTTTATATTTTTAATTAGTGTGTACAACTAGTCAACTAAATGAATATAACATGGCAAAGATGAATGCACATTTATATAGGCGATTGATTCAATAGATTTATAGCATTTTTAATAAAAACTTGTCATGGATTTATTGCATTTTGTGGAAAAAAGAATCCGTTTTTATAATAAATCTTTGAAAATCAAGTTATGGATTTGAATTTTTTATGTTTTTATAACCTAAAGATGCTATGTGAAAGTTTGTAACAGAAAATAGTTGTTTTCATTTTGTCACTTTCTTGGTATAGAAAACACGTTTTTACCGAAATTTGTCAAAATGGATTTATTGCGTTTTGGAACCAAACTCTTCATATATATATATGTATATGTGTGTGTGTAAATGTTTCTTAAATACATACATGAATGCGTGTGTATTTATATATACATAATAATAACACACAGCACACACTTACACTCACCTAAAGGATTATTAGGAACACCATACTAAAACCCTTTCGCCTTCAGAACTGCCTTAATTTTACTTGGCATTGATTCAACGATGTGCTGAAAGCATTCTTAAGAAACGTTGGCCCATATTGATAGGATAGCATCTTGCAGTTGGTGGAGTTTTGTGGGATGCACATCCAGGTCACAAAGCTCCCATCCACCACATCCCAAAGATGCTCTATTGGGTTGAGATCTGGTGACTGTGGGGGCCATTTTAGTACAGTGAACTCATTTTCATGTTCAAGAAAATGATTCGAGCTTTGTGACATGGTGCATTATCCTGCTGGAAGTAGCCATCAGAGGATGGGTACGTGGTGGTCATAAAGAGATGGACATGGTCAGAAACAATGCTCAGGTAGGCCGTGGCATTTAAACGATGCCCAATTGGCACTAAGGGGCTTAAAGTGTGCCACAAAACATCCCCCACACCAGTACACCACCACCACCAGCCTGCACAGTGGTAACAAGGCATGATGGATCCATGTTCTCATTCTGTTTACGCCAAATTCTGAATCTACCATCTGAATGGCTCAACAGAAATCGAGATTCATAAGACCAGGCAACATTTTTACAGTCTTCAACTGTACAACTTTGGTGAGCTTGTGCAAATTGTAGCCTCTTTTTCCTATTTGTAGTGGAGATGAGTAGCCCATCCGCCTCAAGGTTGTGCGTGTTGTGGCTTCACAAATGCTTTGCTGCATACCTTGGTTGTAACGAGTGGTTATTTCAGTCAAAGTTGGTCTTCTATCAGCTTGAATCAATCGGCCCATTCTCTTCTGTCCTCTAGCATCAACAAGGCATTTTCGCCCAGAGGACTGCCGCATACTGGATGTTTTTCCGGTTTCACACCATTCTTTGTAAACCCTAGAAATGGTTGTGCATGAAAATCCCAGTAAATGAGCAGATTGTGAAATACTCAGACCGGCCCGTTTGGCACCAACAACCATGCCACCCTCAAAATTGCTTAAATCACCTTTCTTTCCTATTCTGACATTTAGTTTGGAGTTCAGGAGATTGTCTTGACCAGGACCACACCCCTAAATGCATTGAAGCAACTGCCATGTGATTGGTTGATTAGATGATTGCATTAATGAGAAATTGAACCGGTGTTCCTAATAATCCTTTAGGTGAGTGTATATCTTATGTAAAAAAATCACTTTTATTTTGTATGGAATTAATCGCAATTAATCTTTGCCCAGCACTAATATAAATGTGTTTGTATGACAATAATTCACAAATTTTTACCTTTGGCCTGCTGAAAGGTGTGAATCTAATTGCTTAGACAAGTATGACCCCTAAAGTATACACTAGTAAAGTAAAAACGGCTGGGTTATTTTTTTAAGCCATGTATAAATATTGGACAGAACACACCGCTGGGTTAAAATTGACCCATTGCTGAGTTGTTTTAACGCAACTTCTGAGTTATTATAACCCGTGGTTGCATAACAACAACCCAACATTGGGTCATTTTTAACCCAGCATGCACTCTAAAAAATGATGTGTTGGATTTACTTAAAATATATATGCACCATTTTTGCATCACACTTTTTAAGTATTCCCAACTTTGATAGTTTTACTTAAAATTAACAAGAAAACCTGTGTTTTATGTACTTACATTTTTAAGTAAAGAATGTTGATGAACTCAAATATTTAAGTTCATATAACACATATTTTCTTGTTTATTTTAAGTAAAATTATTCCAAGTTGGGATTACTTAAAAAGTGTTATGCAAAAATGGTGCATATATATTTTGAGTAAATCCAACACATATTTTAGAGTGAAGTTGGAGCAATTTAGTATATCCAATTCAGCTAATCTGCATGTTTTGGACTGTGGGAGTGTACACAGAAAGGTCTCCTGAACAAAGCCTTTGTCTGACTTAGCTCTTGCTTGAATCAGACCTTTTTGCTGTGAGGAAATAAAGATGTGTGCTAACCCACTGTGTTGCCCTCTACACTGAGCACACACTTCTCAATCATGGTAACAATGAACAAACATAATTTTTTAAAAATAACTCTAAATACCACAAATAACTAACATTAACAACATATCAACATAAATAAACCCAGCAAACATTAAAACAGTCATCTTTTTTAGTAAATATTAACCAAAGAAGTGAACATGAATGAATGAATGAATGAAGCTTTATTTGTCATTGTACAAGTGCAACGAAATTACAGCCATCAACCTGTCAACAGGTTGACAGAGCATATGCATGCTGGGAACTTTTCAGACCTTGTTCAGATTACTCAATTTGGCAAGTTGGGTAAACAAATTGGACAAAAACTTAAAACTCCAGTCAACAAATGAGTTGGATTTTTTTACAGGGCATGTGCTTCACAAAATGGCTACGACAGATGTCATAATTTTTGGCTGGAAAGGCATCATGGGAAATCACGTGGCTCTATAGTTACTTAAAATGTTATGCTAGATTTACTTAATTTTGATGCAATTGTTAAAGTAGTTAGCATTACTTATGTTTTTTCATTTTATTTTTGGATACATTCAAGTTCACCTGGTAACTTAAATTTTTGTGTTACACATACTAAATATGTTAAGTAGAGGTTGAAAAGTTATAAATACTAAGTTTTTTGTGTTTAATCCAATTACTTTCATAAGTTATGGTTGTTCAGCCAACGAATCGTTTTTTAGAGTGTGTGTTTGGTTCAATATATACCCATTATGGGTTAAAAATAACCCAGACGTTTTAGAGTGTAAGCAAAATAAATACTCATGCTTGTCTTAGCAACCAACACAAATGACCGACTGCTGTATTATAAACAAGTATTGTGAATATTAAGGCTATTTTTCAAAAAGAAAACAATTCAACACTTTATTATGGTCCATTAAGTAATTTCTGAATATATTTATACTCTTTTCTTTCTGTTCAACTTCCTCAGACACAAGCACAATCCTGGAAGAACAGAAAAGTGTCAAAGTTGTTTATTTCGTAATGTCTCCAACTACATCTTCTTCTACAACACTTCAGAGGGCACTTGATGCCTCTTTGAGATCACAGACGAGAGAAAAGACTAACGCTCCTCTGGTGTGGTTATATAATAATCTAGAGAGAGTGTTTTTTTCAACACTGACGTTGTCTTCTCTCTGGTTTGCCGTGTTTCTGCATCCGTCAGGAGCACAGACCGCAAACCTGCTTCTCTCCATTTCTAGACAGAAATAGATCAAACACAAATCAATCCGTAATGCTCCTGCATGGATTAGTCTTTACAATTATTTGTGATCTCATTATCAAACAGCTGCTCTCTAATTGAATCAATATTTAGAGATAAGATATGCGTTCAGCCGCAGAGAGGAAAGACATTAAACTGGCTGTAGTCGAACCATCTTTGTAAGTAGGTCAGCATGCAGGGTTTTCCTTTGGTGTTATGCAACTACAGGCTTCTGGACTACAGCGATTCAAATGCTCAGGAGAATGAGGGATATTTTTAAAAATTGTGTACTGCCTGGGTTGTGAACACCAATTTTTTATTGCTGCAATAGAGTTAGATATATTGCGTCAGCTGCTGTTTTGTGTTAACTGTTCCTCTGTAACTCAATTGGTAGAGCTTTGCGCTGACATGGCAAAGGTTGTGGTTTTGATTCCCAGAAAACACAAATGTTACTGAAAAACATACACTGTAAAAATGCAGCATGAAGTTAAAACAACTTGGTTTTGCAAGTCAATTCAACCTATTATTCAAAGTTTTGACCTGTGATAAGTTGACATAACTTAAAGGAACACGTTGAAATTGTTTAACTTAATTTTTTTAAGTTACAGTAACATAAAATATATTCGACAGAAATGGGCATTTTTTACAGTGTATATATTTAATGCAAGTTGCGAAAATGCCAAATGCATAAATGTACACTGTAAAAAAAACGTTGCTGCCTTAAAATGTTTTGTTAAATCAACTCAGATTGACAAGTCATGTCAACTTACTATTATTTATCTTGAAAAGAGATGAGTTGGTACAACTTATAAAATGAAGTTGACTTTTTTCAACTATATTTTATAAGTTATAACAACTCACCTGTAGTTATAACAACTCATCTCTAGTCAAGATAAATAAATAAGTTAAAATGACTTTTTAAGGCATTTTAAGGCAGCAAAGTATTTTTTACAGTGTAGGATACTGTAAATGTAGTCTTTTAAGTATTTGTTTTTGACTTATACAATCTTTACTGCTTAAATATCCTGACGTATACTTATCCAGCTCTGCTGGGTTATTTTCAACCCAGCTTTGGGTCAAAAAAGGGATAAACCCAACCTGTTGGGTTGTAATTTAACCTACAGTATGCTGGGTTATTTCAACGCAAAATGATGGGCTGTTGGGTCAAACGAAACATTTTAACCCAACGAGTTAATTTAACCCAACAGCTAGGTTTGTCCCTTTTTGACAGAGTTGAATTAAAATAACCTAGCATTTTTTGTGTATTTTTTCTTTTGAAACCCATAAATTAAATTTTTCACATGAAACGCAAAGAAGTTAAAAGCAGAATGTCTAAGCTGCCTTTTATTTTATACAATGAAAGTGTATAAATATTAATAAATCTCTCTCTGGTCTGCACACAAATCTATCATATGGCTTGGAATATAGCACGGCACTCATATGGACTACTCGTATGATTTATTATAGGGCTTTATTGTCCTGTTTACAGTTTGACAGCCTAGTCACCATCTGCTTTCACTGTGTAGAAATTGCATCCATCTTATTTGGTGTATTACAGTCGAATTAAAATCATACAGGATTTGAATAATATGATGGTAAATAAATGATAACAGAGGGGTTTTGAATGAACTATCCCTTTAACTCTTCACCATACATTATTTGGGATTCTCTCCACTCCCTCTCCAGGGATGCCAATGTTATTTTTTGGCCGTATGTTGACTTTATTAACGCCCTCGGTTCCTAAACAGAGCAGGTCCCTGGATAGAAGTCGGGTCAAACCCCAAATCCTCATCATATAGACTGTTTTCTAATCAGAGGCACACAGCTGGGCCTTATGCCTCTGACCTCAGTTAACCTCTTTATTTAAAACACAGAAAATCCTTTAAGCAAACTCTATCCTATATCTCTTCAGCGCAGCCTCTTAATGCTGGCCTTAGGAAAAGAGTTTTAGAAAGAAGATAAGGATACCAAAACATAATCAATGGCAGCAGAGAGACTCTTAAAGTATAACATCATCTAATGAAGCCGTTTAGGCAAAGAAATGGAAACTTTAGGGGTTTTGAGCTAGTTTTGTTTTTGCATACACTTTAAGCATAGGTTTGGCATTCCCGGGGTACAAATGCATAGATCTATATGTTCTACCTAAGTGAGCTGGGAGAAAATGATGAAGATCATATGCACTGGATTATACTGCATCTTTTGGCCTGTGTGAAAGGTCTCTGTATTGATCTACTATAAATGATTGGTATTCATAACCTTCAATGACAATGATCTCTCTGGGGTCTAAAATATCAAATAGGGCAACCTATGTCCTTATGGTGGTGGTTAAATGGGGTTTTATAACCGCAAACTCTGGATGGATGGATGGATACGCTCTAAAAATGCTGGATTATTTTTAATCCAACGTTGGGTCAAAAAGGGACAACCCAGACCGTTGGGGTGTACATGTAATTTAACCTTTTAAGCGTCACCCCACCCTTTTGAGTTAAATCTACACTCTTGGACCTTTCAAACAATATACCGTTTGTCATGATTAGATAAGAATTCATATGCAAACATTGAAGTAAATTTAGTCGTCCTGCTGGTGGGACAGTGACATTTAGCAGAAAATAAATGTTTTGAGGCACACTCTCTTCATAAATGAATCAATTACTCTCCCTACATAATTTATTTTATAAAACACTGTTGAAATGTTTATTCTGGAGGCTTAGACCTTTCCAACGATATATAGTTTGTAGTGATAGATTCAAATTTACATTAAAAATATTGAAGTAAACTTAGGTGTCTCGTATACGGGACAGCGACGCTTAACAGTTTTTAACCTATGCTGGGTTTGTTGGGTCAGATACACTCTTTGAACGGATGTGTCAAAAACAACACATCAGTGTTAGTTTAGGTAAACACACTAAATAAATTGCCCCGTAATCCACACATCACTATCACTATTACTTTTAACACAACTTGTGTTTTATTTCAACACAAAATCAACACAAAATGACACAAAATGTGTTAAAGGATTAGTGAATTTTCTTTAAAAAAATACCCACCACCATGTCATCCAAAATGTTGATGTCTTTCTTTGTTCAGTCGAGAAGAAATTATGTTTTTTGAGGAAAACATTCCAGGATTTTTTTCATTTTAATGGACTTTAATGGACCCCAACACTTAACAGGTTTAATGCAGTTTAAAATTGCAGTTTTAAAGGACCCTAAACAATCCCAAACGAGGCATAAGGTGTTTAGCTAGTGAAACAATTATCATTTTTGGCAAGAAAAATAAAATATGAATATACACTTCATAACCACAACTTCTCGTCTTCCTCCGGCTGTGTGACTAGCCTCGCGTAATACGTCATCACATCAAGAGGCACGGATGACGCATCGAAACGTTCCGACGTTGTTGTATGTCGAATGATACTAATTAATGTCTTTGTGTCAGTTTATGATTTAAAATGGTATGCAAATGTGCATTTCATATATGTAACACGTGACTTTTCCATGTTATTACGCAATTACGTGAGGTCGCGCTGGGGCGTCACACAGCCGGAGGAAGGCGAGAAGTTGTGGCTTAAAAGGGCTTTTTTTATTGCCAAAAAGACAATTGTTTCGCTAGATAAGACCCTTATGTCTCGTTTGGGATCATTTAGACTCTTTTGAAACTCTAATTTTAATCAGCATTAAAACTGTTAAGTGTTGGGGTCCATTAAAGTCCATTAAAGTGAGAAAAATCCTGGAATATTTTCCTCAAAAAACATAATTTCTTCTCAACTGAACAAAGAAAGACATCAACATTTTGGATGACATGGTGGTGAGTAAATGATTTGGATTTTTTTAAGAAAATGCACTAATTCTTTAAAAAGCATAACACTAAACATTTTCTGGGTTAATTTAACCCAACTGCTTGGCTCGACCCTTTATGACCCAACGCTAAAACTAGCATTTTTTAGGCAGATAGACTGACAGACAGATATATAACAGTGATCTTATAGTAAAAGTTTTGTACTGTATAATCCTTCTGGTATTGTTAAAGAATCTTGCAATGGTAAACTCTCCATCGCCCATCCACTTTCTTTATTTCTGAGTGTGGCGGCCATATTGTCCCTCTGACAGGGAGCAGGTGTGTTTTCTAGTGCATTATACACACACTGACGAGAACACAGTGAAGCAGCAGGTGTCTAATTTCACCCAGCCTTCCTTCTTCACACACGCACACACATAAATGTACACACACACACACACACACACACACACACACACACACACACACACACACACACACACACACGCTCCAAACACCAGTGAATGCTCCACACACTGCTTCCATACCAAACCCATACAAGTTTCTTTCAAATGGTTAAAGAACATATACCATGAGATGGAGGCAGACAGTGAGACAGACAGGAAAGCAAAAGGCCAATAGCCCTGAGTCATAAAGAACTCACCACAAACCAAAACAAAAACCATGAGTTGCTTTAACTTCCTGTTCAATATAACGTCTTCTCAGAAACCACTTGAGAAAGGATGTGTTACATAAAGGCTTTTATTTTGACACTTTATGGCATAATTGAATCAAACATTAAATCATTATATAACATTGTTGCTATTGCATAGCATAAGAAATAGTTGTTATAACACATTTATTACTTCTGTATTACTTGACTGCGGTCAAATAGGATATGATAGTGCTGCTGATACAGTGCATGCATTATACACTATAAAGGATCTGGCTGGCTTGGTGCAGGGATATGAAGACCCAATATTTAGTTTTAAATGGTCTTATGACTTTTGACTCCCCAATCCTAAATGTGTTTACACTCCGTCATGAAAGTCTTTTTTATAAACATCTATTAGCCATACAAAATCAACAAAATATGTTCATCAATATCATGAACTATTAGTGTGGTACCAAACAGAAACATCTTGATTTGACTCTGTTAAGAGATATAAAATAGCATTACACTAGGTAAGGGAGTCAATTTTCTGTCATATATCCCCTCCTAGTGGTCAAAATTAAAGCATTTTCAGATATGATTGATAAACAGTCCAAACCCTGCACTTTGTTCTGCTTATTTAGGTCTTAGGCCGGAAATGCCGATTGAGATCCAGAGATAATCCATTATCTGCTTTAAATGAGTCCTCCTAAATTAAAAAGTATTGCCCAGGTGTTCATAAAACAGACCCGACACAACGTGACTTTGTAAAACATTTTTTTTAATACCAAAGTGTCTGCACAGTTCTGCACAAAATTAAATGTATTAACTTATAATATAATTATATATGACATACAATACGTAAAAAAAAGACATTTCATAAAACACTAGGTGGCATATTACCCTAACATATTTTAGATTAATCCAGGACTAGGCCTTAGTTATGGGACATTTACAAATATAACTTATGAAAAACAACCGTGCATCTTGAGACAAAACAATGGCACTGATATATGTTAAGACATGGCAAGATGTTTTTAAATTAAGGCAGTTTAAACATGCATTTTAGTCTGGGATTAAGATAAACTCTGTCCGGGAAACAACCTCTTAATTCCGAAAACATGTAAAAAACATAAAATATATTAATTTCAGATAAGGGAAGGAGAAAACTGCAACTTTTATCATAAAACAATATTTTAAATATTTAATATAGAATATTATAATTTTAGGTCCAATTATAAACCAGCTACACAGACCAAACTATACTTTAAAAATATTATTTTATTTATGTCTTTTTGTTTTTCCTCTGTTTACGGCCTTTTCTACCATTTTTCTTCTGACGTTGGTCCGGCGAGGCTTTTGGGTTTTGTGTTGTCCGAGTTTTCCTTTTATCCACCGTCTTCATGCCATTTTTGGCACAGTCTGACTCTGGATCACAACATATTTTTTTCCCCTTTATTGAAATCAAGCTAGAGTCCAAACAAAATGAAAGAGAAAGGTAGAAATGAAGAAATCATAAGATTAAAAGGGGAAGCATTTCATTCTGTATGACTTTAAGATCCGGAGCTCCAGGATCTGAGCACTAGTTTTACAATAATGTCTGTTAGTATCTGTTAACTTACACAATGGCATCGATCTGGCAAATTCCTGCTTTCTGGATCCTATAATCCTTCACTCTTCTCATGGGTATTTTGTTGTTATTTGTCTTTAAACAGCAGCTTGAAGAATGTTGGCTTGTTACTGCATGGCAAAAAGAAAAAAAAATTATGTATTTTTTTAAACTAAAAAAATGTTTCAAAAAAGTCACAGTATTATTTATGCATAAATCATGTTGACTTATTTACTGCAAACAACTTTTCTTCATTTTACATTTTCTTTACATAACTTTTTTACTTTGACTCCTGGTCTGATTAAGGTCTGTGTGCCTTAACAATAATAATAAAAATAATAATAATATTAAAGTAAGAATAGTAATATAATAATAATAATAATAATAATAATAATGTATTATCCTCTTACACTTACACCTGGCAACATCAATAGCTCACAAGGCGGACAAAGTTAGACTCACCTGCATGTAGACAAATCAGGATTAGCGTCACGCAGAAAGGAAGACAGATCGTCGGCTTCATTGTAAGTGTGAAGCGAGCGGATAGACACTGACTAAAAACTACTCCTTTCACAACCTAAATATTTCACACTTTCATTTCCTCTGTTCTGACGTGCGCACACACATAGCCCTCAACCCTCAACACAAAAATGGAGAAAGTATGTGTGTGTCTTAAAGTGAGGCGAGCTATCTGATGAGCGGAAAAAGCCGTCACTATTCATCTCCCGGCCTGTGGTCCTCCACCCCCGAAGCCCACCGCAATGTGGGTGCATCGACGTGAATTTCGTTGCATTGCAAGAATGCGCGTCCAATTATAGAACAGCACTGTAGATGGGGGAAGAGTACATGCATTTAAATTTGTGTTGTGGCTGATGTCAATGACTCATAAAACTTCTACACAAAGGCCGAAGACACAAAGCATTAGGCCCTACACCTTCAATATGCTGTACTGTACATTAATTCCTTGCAAATGGTTGTAATGGAAATTATAAATTATTATGTTGGTCTCTACTGGTATGTGTTGGGTTATATTGGTGGGATGTTGGTTAATGGGAACCAACAGAACACCATTAAATTCTGCAGAATAAGAACCAAAACACACTATATTAAATAATTTTGTAATAATTTTGTAGGAACACTCCTACATTTTGAGACTTTAGCTTATTCACCGTATCCCCCTGAGTTAGATAAGTCCATACATACCTTTCTCATCTTCGTGCATCCTGTAACTCTGTCTGACACAGCCCCCACTAGCTTAGCTTAGCTTAGCACAAAGACTGGAAGTAAATGGCTCCAGCTAGCATATTGCTCTCAATAAGTGACAAAATAACATTTTCCTATTTATGTGTTGTGATTTCTATACTCACACCATGTACAAATAACAAGTTCATATGAGACACAGCCATCTTTTAACAGTATACATACTGGGAACTATATTCTCAGAAGGCCAAGCACTGCTACTTTGGCGGAGTGATTTGCTCGCAGCACCCAAGAAGCCCCCTGGTGAGGAGCCGAGAGTTCGGTCAGAGTTGTGCACATCACTCCGCCCAAGTTTTTACACGGTGTGACTATACAAATCACAACACATAAATAGGAAAATGTTGGCGTTATTTCGTCACTTATTGGGAGCAGTATGCTAGCTGGAGCCATTCACTTCCATTCTTTGTGCTAAGCTAAGCTAGCAAGGGCTGCGTCAGACAGAGTTACAGCACGCACAGAGATGAGAAAGGTATGTATGGACTTATCTAACTCTGGGGGATACGGTGAATAAGCTTAATTCCCAAAATGTGGGCGTGCTTCTTTAATGATCTATTGCTTTTTCATGATGTTCCTCAATATTACCGTGACTGTGTTTGATACAAAAGAAGAGGATGTGGTCCAAAAAGTTTCTGGTGTTGCTTTATTTTAGAAATACGAACCAAGCGAACAAAAATAAAAAACTGTTGCCGATAATATTATACCTTGCTTCTCAATATTACCTTGACTGTGTTTGATATAAAAGAAGAGGATGTGGTCCAAAATGTTTCTGGTGTTGATTTATTTTAGAAATACAAAGTGAACAAAAAAGCGATCCCACTGTCAGAAATGTCCTAATATGTACCACTTAAGTACAGATCTGGTACCATTATTTACCTTTGAGGTACTAGCACTCTTTGGTACCAATATGAGGAACTTTTTAGGTACTTTTTGAAAGGGTGCTGCCCCAGTGACCCACAGACCCTGTTTTTCTTACTGTGTACTTGCAACTATAGCGAGCAAACAAACAAGAGATCTCTTATCTCTTATCATATATTTTGCTATGGTTGGATGTATAGATGTTTTCAAGTGTTTTAAACTAACAGTAGTGTTTAGACAAAATGCTTTATTTTAAAAATATGAAAAACTAGGCTACATGTGTTAAAGCAAGGCAAACATATGTTAGATCATCAGGCCTGATAAAAAAACGAATGATGTCAAGAGATTTTTTCTGGTTTGATTTGTCACCGTCATCCCAGACCACAGAAACCTGACCTAGCTTTCATTAACCTCACTGACTTTTGCCCTTATACTGTTGTAAAACAGAGATACATGCAAAGAAATACACAAATAGACACTGTTAACTTGACTAAAGGCTAACATAATGCTTTAATTTACATGTGTTCATTTCGAAAATGCTTTTGCTAAAGCCACTTCCAAATGAGCAAGCGTTTAACCACAAATTTTAAAATGTACCACTACTGTAAGTAATTAAGTTCAACTGCATTTGAGACACAATGAGCAATGACTTTGTATGGAAAACACTCACGTAACACATTGCCCACCAACCTTTTCAGTGGCCCCCACATGTTCTCACCAATGCCATCTTGTCATCATACCCCACCTCTTCTGAAACCTGACTGTGGAGAGCATCATGCACCGTACACGGGGACGGGCCCTCGCAGAGGAGTTGCTCAATTCTTTATGCATTTACTGCTAGAATTTGATTTTTGGAAATGCATTTTAAACATTTTAAATGCATTCATTTATTTAAGTGAATTCTGGTTGCAACTGTTGGATTAACAGTAGAATGAAAGGGAAAGAGTATTGAGGTGTTTAATACGCCTAAACCCACAGTTGTTCACACTTAGGTTAACAGCATAAGTGTGTATACATGCTGACGCACACACACACATAGTGTACACTAACCCACACTCTAACAGAAAACTTAATATCTCTTTATTGGTGGTCTGCTTTGACTTTCCATTGATATAAACTGTTAAAAAAATTGTCCCTTAGTTGTCACTGGGGCAGTACCTTTTCAAAAAGTACATGTTTGCACCAACATTCATATATTAGTACTTCTAAGGTACAGAGAAATGTACAAAATTGTACAAAACCCATAAGGTTCTGTTAATATAATATAACGTTGTATCTTTTGGGATATATTACTGTACCTAAGACCTAGTGTGGTAGCCTACAGTTCAATGTTTTGTACCCCTAACATAACTGGTACAAGGGTCATTCTACAGAAAAGGTGGAATTCGGGTGATGGAAATCTGCTTAAATGAACTTTCAAAACACCCAAAACTTCTATAATAGCATTAATTAACTTGTCAAATCGAATCCGCAAAACGGGGAGCTTAATCTATGTTTAATTTTTAATACATTTTAATAAAAAATCTATGACGTTGTATCTTCGATACCTGACAAAATTAGAATATAATAATAGATAATGAATATGATAAAACTTATAAACTTAAATTTTTTTCCATCTTGTTTTGTTTGTATGTTTTTATGTTGGTCAGTTAAGGGAATAGTGCTTAGGAAGTACTCAATAGAGAAGACGGTAACACCAATGACGGTAACACCAATGACGGTAACACCAATGATGGTAACACTAATGACAATTTACAGAAAAAACAAACATTTTAACAAAATGGCTTCTATTAGCCATGTGCTATTTCATCAGAGATGTAACAATCACATATTTATTCAGTATAATGTATTTTTATGTAAAGATCTTAACACTCCCAGCTATAAAAAAGAGTAACACTAATGACATCCAAAAAATCTTATCTCAAAATTCTTAGATATATCATGATATTTTAGACAAATAAGGTAAGACATCTCACAAACTTTTTGCCTTCCTCCACTGCATTTCTTTCACTGACCTCTTGACCCAAGAAAAACTTGAAAGAGCTGATGCATTGTTTCAAAATAAAGGTGCTTTGGGTAGGGTAACACCAATGACATAAATTTGGGGGACAAATATTTATTTGATATTATTCATATTAATAGTGTATTTTTTACCATTTCAGTGTTGTAGTAAATTCATACAGGGTTAAAGGTACATGTAAATTAGATTTGTTTTTATAAAAAACATGGTTTTAAATAATAAGTACACAGTTCAACTTCCATGTATGATCAAAGGGACAGGGCAATTTTCAGGACCAGACATTTTTTTAAAAAAATTAGAAAATTATATAAATAAACTCTCTCATCATGTTAAGGACAGTCTATATTTATTAAATATATATCATTATGGGACTATTGGGTCAAATTAAATGATTAAGGGGTCTGCAAAAGCAAGGGACAAGCATTTCCACCTTTTTTGTAGAATGACCAACAAAATGGTTCCTTTAGGGTACACAATAGGACCTTGTGGTATAATTTTGTCCCCTAAAAGGTACCTTCCTGTACACCATTTTAATGTGTTGTACCCATTAAGGTACAAAAAGGAACCTTTGAGGGTACCAGCGACAGAAAAGGTACTGTTTTAAACTTTTTTTTTAAATACAAGTTTACATATTTGTACCAATGGTCAAGCCTGTTAGTACCTTAAAGGTACATACTGTATAGGGCACCACATGAGTTTCGTTGCAAAACGAGATAACTCAGTTTTTAACATTTTTGTCAAACACATGTTTATTATTATGTTATCATGTTATTATTTTGTTTTATGGTGCTACTTAGCTGTATTTTTTAAGTTATGAAGGTTTAAATCAAAACAAACCAACTGTAGTTGAATTGATATTAATGGAATGCACAACCAAAAACCGAGATTTCTGAAAAATTAAAAAAAAAACGGAGTTATCTCGTTTTGCAATGAAACTCTTCACATATCTATAAAAAAATATGACACATGACCTTCATAAAGGGTCCTGTCAAATGTTGAACCGTTGTCAACTAACTCTCATTAAACACATAATTTACTTTATTTAAAGAGGACATCTCATTAAACTCAGAATGACACTCCATGTTTAAGTGCTGTAATGGGGTCCCCAGTGCTTCTATCAACCTAGAAATGGTGAAAAAGTACAACTCGGTAACTTAGTTTTGGTAAACCACTCTCTACAAGCATGTGAAAAAATAGGTTCTTGAAATTTGGCTCTCCTTGTGATGTCAGAAAGGAATAATACCGCCCCTTAATCTGCGCTATCCAACCACGGCACTTCCATTTAGTGTAGAGATCAACTCATTTGCATGTTAAAGGATACACCCAAAACAGCTAATTTTTGTTTACACCTATTTTAACATGTTATAATAAATTATCTATATCATATTTTGAGCTTAAACTTACATACATCTGGGGACACCAAAGTTTTATTAGAAAAAAGTATTGTGAAATGTCCCCTTTAAAGAGCATTTTCTTAAATAAGGACATCCTGAATGTCCTTCAAAACGATTGTGTCTGTTGTAGTCCACTTATAGAAAGAAACTGTCGACAAAGGATGCTTGAGTATACAACGTTTATTGAATGAGCTCCAAACAAAACACATACTGTACACACACAACAAGGCCAAAGTTGTTTGTGAAAGAACACTATATTGTATTGTAAAGCCAGTTATGGGTTATCCATTTACTCTTTTAAAATAATTGATCTTATTTTCTAATACACATCTACTGGCATGCTCAATGCACATTGCATTAAGTCCAGATTATAACCTGAGAGTTGCTGGTTTAAGTCTCAGACCTGGCAGGGTGCGACTGAGATGCCCTCGAGCAAGGCATCTTAACCCCAATTGCTCCACGGGTGCTAGATATAGCTGCCCACTGCTCCGGTTGTGAGTGTTCACTTTTTTGCGTAAAATAAAAATATACATTCACGTATATGGCCTAAATTAACCAAGTGCAAATACATTAAGCACCAGCACAATATATATGTTACAATAAATGCATATATATATTAATGCATTATGAAATAACATAACTTTGCATTATTATTGCAGACACCATGCACCACAAACATGTTCATCAGTTATTAATAACATTTGACATGTAGAAAAGAACTGAAAGAACTAAAAGGGAAAATACATTCATGAATATGATTTAAATTAACCAAGTGCAAATACATTAAACACCAGCACAATATATATATCATATCGAATAATATGTTATTTATGCTATATGTTAAAAAAATCCATATTTCAGGTAAGACGACTCAATTCTTGCAATTCTTTGCTGTACTCCTTTGTGATCCTGTGTTCAACCCTAATGCTGTTTTTAATGTTGATGTGGAGTTTACGGGACGTGCTGTGGGTTTAACTGGTTTCTTTTTGTTGTCCAAATATTCCACGGCATTCCTCACCCAAAGCTTTCGTGGATTGGAGCAAACTATTCTGTTTTTCGCTGTTGTGAATCTGTGAATACAATAAAATATTAGTTAATAATTGAAGGAAAAAAAAATGTATAGATTATAGCACCAAAATGTAATAATTGACTAATTTATTGAGTCAGTGAGTCATTAATATGGTTCCAGAAGTATCCTCAAAGTGCTTTATTGTTTTGAAATCTGCTCTGGTATCAAAATTATGATCAAACTGAACATAATGCTTGACCAAAAGAACGCAGACTTATCTGCCCAGATTGTGACTAGTCCAGGTCTACAACAACAAAAAATATTGTAAGGTATATATAACTTACGCAATGGCATCAATATGGCAGACACCTGCTGTTTGTCGCTTGTAACTTAAAATGTTTTCCTTGCGTAGAACAGTGTTCGATGTTTTAAGACAAGGGCAGGAGGAACGAGCATTCACTACAAACACCAAAATAAAAATTTTAGTTAAAAGTCCTTAAAAAATCAGTTTCAAATATTAATTCAAACAGTAATAAAATAGAAAAGAAAACCAGTAATAAAAATATCAATGCAAAGCTTCTTACTTTGGCAGTTGGCATCGCCAAGCAGCATTGCTGCCATGCACAGCAGAAGAAATATCGACGCAGACCTCATCTTCTCTCTTTCGAGCTTGATGTGTAATACCTCATAGCCCACCACAACTTGCACTTTTATAAACACTCACAAGGGGGAAAATAATCATCAGAAGTTCCTCCCACAGCAGTGTCACCTGTATGCATGGAAACAATAGCCACCCCACGTCTACACTTACTTACACGACCACCATCTCACAGTCTTCCGCTATCAACGACAGACACACATCATTTTGATTAAAGGTCCACTATTGATCGAGAGGATGAGGTCACTCTAAATATAGGCGTATACAACGGAAAGTACCAAGATGTACCACAGTGCAGTGAAACGAATAAGAAATTAGCTTCACACATGACAATGGACAAACAAAGCCTTATTATAGAATAAATTAGCTCTGTTCTTGAGGCTCATTAGTAAAGCATTGCATTTAAGAAAGACACTCACGAATCAAATGCATATCTTAAATGCACTGTAAGTTGGGATGAAATTGTCTATCAAATGCATAAATGTGGATAAACTCAACATATTGCATGCATCTATTCATTTTTTTTTAGATGTTAAATAAAAATAGACCATAACAAAACAATTTTTGACATAAATTAAGATTATAAAGTTAAATAGTATGGATCAAATAATTTGACATTTAATTTTTTTTAAATATTTGAAGTAACTGTAGTATAAAATCTTTATAGATTTTTAATTGAATATTTTGCATGTAGGCTAATTGGGACAAAGGTTCAAACTTGGTTAAGATCTCTTTCTAGAGACTCCGGATCTTGACTACAAGACTTTATTTACTTTAACATCAATTAAATCTCACTTCTGTCTAAAAGAAACAATTTAGAAGATTTCATATTGATAATACATAATTGTTACAAAGAGTTAAAAGCAATACTGTAACCATGTAAACATTGTAAAAGTGGTCTTTATGTGTTCATTTTGACTTTTAATACTGAAAGTGAGCATTGGTTTCCTGTAGCAAGGTGTGGTTAGCGTTTGAGAGGGGCTGCTGTGTGACAAAATTTATTGTGGTCATTCGGTGAAGTGGGGGGAAATACGTATTTAACCTACAGCCTTTTTCCAAGTACAAAGGACACAATTTCTAATAATCAAACCAGGCGATAGGTTATTTGGAAATATTTAATGTGATGGTTATTTGGAAATAATTAATGTGATGATGAATGTTCACCTTCACCTCTGAATGTTGCATCAGCTCCAGAAAACTAAACCCTCTTAGTTTAACATTAAAATGCACTAACATTATTAGACCTTCATTTCTTATATAATGCATCAACAAGGCCTTTAATCCAGAATAAAAAGTGTTTTCTGTTTTCGTTCATCACCTTTTTTAACACACTAACACTTACAAGTCTGCAGTGCGTGAGGCGGGTGCATTAACAGCTTAAAAAAAATCTTTTCATATGCACATCTACAGAAGCTGGGGAAAGTCATTGTGGTGTACTGCAAAATCACATGACTTTTACTGTGCCCTGTGTAAAGATCCCTCGATGTCTGGTGGGGGCTGTATGGGCCTTTATGAAACCTTTCCTTGCTGTTCGTCTGACTACAACCGTAAGAACAACATATTCATCACCAGAAGAAACAAGCAACAAACAAACAATGATTCAACCAATTATCTAAACTGTAGAAATGATGTGAGGCCTGATACAGTTCAACACCACCACAGATCTGTTATTTCCGGGGGTTTCGATTGCTTGTTTGATGGATCCAAAGATAGATATGCTTTATTGACAATTCAAGGGAAATTCTTGTGAAGCAACACACGCAATATGCAGCCAGCAGGTGCAAACAGTTAACTAGATAACCTTGACTCATTGAATTAGGAAGGATGTTTTGGACTTCTCATACCTTTTAGAAAAACATCTACACAGTAACTTAAAGACACCTGTCTGTTGTTCCTGGCTTATCAAAGTGAAAAAAGCTTTATTTTCTATTTCATTTTTGCCAAATATTCAAACTACAACAGGTCCAAATATTTAATTGTCAGGGGGACTGAAAATAACCAAGCCTGCAGGTGTCAAAAATGCTTCATGTTTATTGATGTCTTATTTAACCAAATGTTATTTACTATATAAATTATATTCCATTTTATTTTTATTAGTTTAGTGCACCAAACTAGTCGTGTGATAATTTTTTATGTAGTTATTTAAAATTGTATAGCCTAATATAATACATTAATTTTAAAATTATTTCAAATAAAATTGTGTTGATTTCATACTTAACGATTATAATTGTTACTATTAAACATTTATACCTACTGTAAGAATGAATCAAAAGCAGGCAGAAAATGTTGCGTTTCATTGTTTTCATTACGTTTCATTGTTTTCAACAGGTTATGTCACCATGCTGACACTGAGCCTCCAGAAGATGGCGACATACACCAACTACTTGGTAAATAAAACATCACTAGGTGGCGCTAATGGACTCATGGATGCTGCTATCCAGACATAATAGTGCACAAATCTAATCATCATTCATTCAATGACCACATTTTTAAATGTAAAAAAAATGGTCAATGATAAAATAATACAGTTTAATTCACTGTGTATGTTTTGATCTTATGTCTTGTAAGAGGGATTTGCCTAATGTACACTTTAAAAACAAACAGTGCTAAATGGCACTAAAAGTGGTTCTTGGCTGGTAATCATAGAGGAACCATTTTTAGCACCAGTGAAGCACCTATGAAAAAACGTACGGGGGTCATATAGCACCACTATAGCACCACATATGGTTCTATATAGCACTATATGGTTCTACACAGTGCTTTACTGGTGCTATGTGGCACTAAAAATGGTTCTTGTATGATTATGAGCAAAGAACCACTTTTAGTGCTATTTAGCACCATTTGTTTTTAGAGTGTTGGTTGCAGGCAGTGTAACCTACATTACAAAAAGGATTTCTTGTAATTCTGTTTGCTGACACTAATGGCACTTAAACGTAAGGACACACTTTATATTTTGTTGTATATATGTAAGGACACTAAATTAGCCTGTTTTTTAAGTCTCAATACTGAAATTTCAATATAACATTTAAACTGTGGTAATTTGGCACATATTTACCAGCACATTCAAAAGAAACATATACAAAAATCACTCCCATGTAGAGACAAAATATTTTTTAATAATATACACCATAGGTGAACAGTTTTATGTGGGAGTAATTAATGTAATACAATATGTTAAAATACAATTATACAACAACTTAACTTTTTAGGTCAGTCTGAGTAATAAACTGGTTTTATAGTTTATCAATAATAAAGAAAGGGATGTATTCTTCAATAATGACGACTGCAAGGTATTTTTCACTATACATCATCAGGAGCTTTATTTCAGATTAACTTGACAAGTTTGAAGCAAGTATAATACAAGTGTATCATCTGTTCACATGTCTAGACTTCTTGGGAAATCACCTGACCTTTATTGAGCTCTATGTAAAGTTCTTATGATGTCTTTTGCTTTCCTTGCTGCTGTTCTGAATCCAACTTAAAGAACAACATATTCATTACCAGAGAGAAGAAACAAGCAATAAACCAACATTAATACAATATATAATTTAATAAACTGTTGACCTGATGCTAAGCACAATCACAGTTCATATATTTATAACTTTCATATATTTATATATATTTTATTTTATTCTGATGTTGATTTCATTCAAAATGTACCTGTCATAATTATTAATAAATAAAAAACTGAAGAAGAAAAAACGTGCTCTTAAAAATTAACCCAATTTATCTATTTAATTACTATGAATTGTTCATGGTTTTAATAGGTTAGGTAATCCAAAATTACAGCTTTACAGAACACAGGGTGAAACTATAAATTAACAAATTTGCACAGTTCAGGTGAAGTGGCCGTTTATGCAGCCTGATGTAAACCAGTGTGATTTTGTATCCAGCGTTGATGCTAATTTTAATCTGGGACGTGTTGTCGATTCAGTTGCTCTCTTACTGTCAACAAATTCTGTGGCATTTCTCACCCAGGGCTTTTGTTTATCCAGCGTTGATGCTGTTTTTAATTTTAATCTGGGACATGCTGTTGATTCAGTTGCCTTCTTATTGTCAAGAAATTCCATGGCATTTCTTACCCAAGGATTTTGTGGATTGGAACAAACAATTTTGTTTTTAACCATTATAAATCTGTAAATACATAAAAGTGACATAGACCAACGCATACTGTACAGTACAGATTATAGTATAAAAATAAAATTCACTAAGAAAAATATATGAAATATCATAACTTACACAATGGCATCAACACGGCAGAACAATTTTGTTTGTCGCTTGTAACTTAAAATGTTTTCCTTGCGTAGAACGGTGTTCGATGTTTTTAAACAAGGGCAGGAGGAACAAGGATTCACTACAAACACCAAAATAACAGTTTCAGTTAACATTCATTAAGAATTCGATTTCAAATAACATCATATTTTTTATTCAAAGAGTAGTAAGAGAAGAAAAGAAAATCAGTATGAAAATATTAATGCAAAGTTTCTTACTTTGGCAGAGGACATCGCCAGGCAGCATTGCTGCCATGCACAGCAGAAGAAATATCGATGCAGACCTCATCTCAATCAAAACCTTCTTTCGTACAAGCTTGATGTGCAATAACTCATAGCCCACCACAACTTGCAATTTTATAAACACTCAATAGGGGGAAATTTTTTAGTGTAGCACATTTAAAGTGACACCATGTAATTTTTCAACCTTCATAATAAATTTTCAAGACCCTTGTGATAGTACATTGACTTTAAATAGGTTGAATGACATGTCTAGCCTGACGGGGTCTGTATCACTTTTACTCGTATTTTAAAACTTAGGGTTTCTGGTAGTAACCAGAGCACAAAAAAAACTACAAAATTCGACTGCTTTACGGCATACGTCACTTCCTCCACACAATTTGTTTTTAACGTGAATTTTGCTGGAGGCTACTTAAGGAGTGTAGAGAGCAGTTTCTATTATGTGACTCTGTGGCACAGTCTATAGTGTCACGGACCTATGACACGGGCGACCTGGGTTCGATTCCCCTTTAAGGCAATTTTTTATATAAACTGTTGATTCATACATAAATGCGATGTTCTTTATAAATTACGGCGATTATATTGCATATAGTTCCCTGTATTCAGATGCTGTGTTCACGTATTTACCTTTCTTTTTACTGTGTCTATGATATTTACATTACAATCCAGGATGCTATAGCACTCAAACTTGCTCACAGTGTAAAACCAAACCCTATTCATTCACCAATCAGATCCGAGCGTTTCTCTCTTCTCTCTTCCTCATTTGCTGCGTTCCGCTGTCACTCGCGTGACGTATTACAAAGCGGCAGACCTAAACGCATCGGCTTACTTGGATTTGGGGCGATTTTCACACAAAAAAGAGGAATAACGAGCGCCATTGCGGAAAATCCTGGTGGCGAGGGAGAGAGAGAGGATGCAACAATATTTGTTTGGAAAAAGGCAAGGAAAAACTTCTGGTCGTTTCTCAATTGGAAGGCTGCAGCCTCCGGAGGTCAAATATGCAGGCTGCACACGTCATCAAGCCTGGGTTATTAAGGTAAACTGAGCATTACATTCGCAAGTCATAAGCATAATGCAAAAATTTACGATTAACTAAGTATAATAGTCAACTTTGTAATTGTTAATATTGTGAAGTAAGACAGTCTTGATGACGTATACAGCTTAGAAATACGACATCCGGAGGCTGCAACCTTCAGATTAAGAAATGGCTTCTGCCACGACGAGTTCCTCATCAGAAAGTTGTAACATGACTGCGTTTCTCCCTGTTGTCTCAAAATGTTGATCGTTAAGCATTTTAAATGTTTAGTTTTTAGTTTAGTTTTAAGGTTGGCCAGTTCCTTTCCTTTGCGACAGTGCTGCGGTGCTTGTGGGCTCTAGGGGCGCTAGAAGTGAAAAATACGTGTCTAGCACCCCCTAGTGGCCAAAAGTTTCATGGTGTCCCTTTAAAAACAACAGATGTTGACCAAAGTGCTTTACATACATAGCCTTACATAGGCAAATATAATCAAAACATGTATAAAACATGATGAAATTAGTTTCCACCAAATGCAAGAGAATATAAATAAGCCATTAAATGAAATTTAAATGCATCAATAGTAGCACAAGATCTGACATGGAGAGGTAAATTATTTCATAAATGAGAAGCTGCAACTGAGAAGACCTTTCTCCTTCGGATTTTAATCGAGACTTGGGAACTGGTTGAAATCTTTGTCTAGATCATACAGGCCTAGAAGTATACAGTATTGCTGAAGAAAATCACTAATATAACCTTGTGCCAGTCCATTTAGGTCCTTAAAAGAAATAGTAGCAATTGCGTCCTAAATTTGACTGGAAGGGATGATAAAACCAGTGTTAAAGACCGGTGTATAAAGACCTTTCATTATGAACCGTTATTTTTTTTTTACCTTAGAATGAGATGTCTTTTATCTTCATAGGTCCCCTTACATGGAAGTCACCATTTTGTGCCGCCATGTTTCTACAGAAGCTCTAAGCCGTTGGTTGCAATGCGCAACCTCACCACTAGATGCCACAAAAATGTACACACTGCACCTTTAAACTTTTTCCAAGATTCCAAGACACTATCACTTCAGTCTTGGATTCATCCAGGTGAAGAAAATTAGCTGCCATCCACTTCTTTCTACCATTAATACAATCAAAGAGAGCATGTAAGGCCGATTTATCTCCCATTTTTATTTATCAAATAAAGCTGAGTATCATTAGCATAAAGATGATAGCATACATTATGTTTCTGACAAATCTAGCCAAAGGAAGCACATAAATAGAAATTAAAACTGGACCCAAAATTGACCCTTGCAGAACCCCACACTTTATTAAAGCAGAAAAGGATGAAAGGTTTCCTAAGTCAACAGAAAAGGCTCTCTCAGAGAGATTTGAACTAAAATAGCTAATCCACGGTCTATAAATAATAATAATAAAAAAACTTGCACAATGGCATCAGTATGGCAGATGCCAACTGTTTGTCGACTGTAATTTAAAATGTCTTACTTGCATAGAACAGTGTTTAATGTGTTAAGGCAAGGACAGAGGGAAAGACCATTCACTCCAAACATCAAAATAACTAAATTAATTTATTAACACATTGCCCCATAATATATTTGAAATTTGAAAATTATAAAAGTCTCTTTGTGTTACCTACAACATTATATATTTTATATACATTACAGCGTTAAGGGGGTCGCACACTGGATGCGCAGCTCAGCGCTGTGTCGAGTCGCGTCTAGGACAACTCTGAGGTAATCAGATAGCGTCTACTTTAAAATGCAAAATATACGTTAGCGCCAATGTTAATCTCTAAGGATTTGGGACAAATATGATGTTATTTAATGTTAAACTATGTGAGTGGTGGTCTGTGGCGCGACAGGGATTTGAACAACTTCCTGAGTCGTAGCTGGGCGCCGCGGGCAGCGCACACCTGGTGTGCGTATACTCATAGAAAACAATTTGTTTGATTTTTTTTTAGAATAGCCCAGCACGGCGCTGAGCTGCGCGTCCGGTGTGTGCCCCCCTTTAGACTAGAACCCTGAATGGCTCTAGTGGAAACTTTTATAATAGAAACTGATATATTCATAATAGCCTAACTGTAAATGGAGATTAAGTTTGTGTGGGTTCATATTAAGTTTATCCTAATTGTTTTCTGTAGAAACTATGGTTAACACAATACCATTGACGTTCCATTTTTATGTATTTTCTTTTGTGTCCACTATTATCATAACACCTTTGACGCCGTCTGACTCTGGATCAGCATATTTTCTTTTTCTTTCTTTTCAACAAGCTAGAGATTAAACAAAAAATAATCAGATAGGTAGAAAAAAATCAATTAGAGGAGGAAAGTGTTTAGATGTGACTTTGCTTTAAGATAGAGCTCCAGGATCTGAGCACTAGTTTTATAGTTAGGTTTGATTATCTGTTAAAGATGCAATTTGTAGAATCCGCAGAGGAAACACAATCAAAATAATAACAATGACATACACTGACCTAAAGGATTATTAGGAACACCTGTTCAATTTCTCATTAATGCAATGGTGTGGGGGATGTTTTCTTGGCACAGTTTACTGGGCATCGTTTAAATGCCACAGCCTACCAGAGCATTGTTTCTGACCATGTCCATCCCTTTATGATCACCATGTTCTGTTTAGAATGGCAATTTTCTCATAATTGTTTTATAATCTCATAATCTTCATTTTAGAGATATTGTAAGTAATCAGCTGGATAAATTTTTAAACACTGGCCTTGTGGTTTTTTTGATATGTTACTGCAAATATCTTACAAATTGTACCTTCAACTTACAAAATAGCACTGATTGGGCAAATTCCGGCTTTCTGGATCCTATAATCCACCATTATCCAGGTATTATTATGTCTTTTGTTTTCATAGGAACTTGACTTTCTTCAGTGAGAAAACAAACAGTGGTCAATAAAAACTGTATTTTTTAACAAACTTTACAATATTATATTTTACAGAATGTATGCTTCCGATGTGTATTAAAGCACATTAAAACTTTTATCCAAGCATCAGGAATATAAACAAAACAATGTGAGACTCACCTGCATTGAGACAAATCAAGATTAAAGCCACACAAGAGGACCGATAGTGGGCTTCATTGATAGACACTGACTGATCTTAATATTTCACAATATTTCTCCTCCTCTTATATACGCACACACATGCACAAGCATACAAGTACACACAGACCCCTCAACGCAGAACTAGAGAATATGTGTGCCCAAGAGTGTGTGGATGCAGAGGTTAAGATTAGGACAAAAAAAATTGCAAAAGACCAAAGAATGTATGCAGCTCACTCATCTCAATAAAAAAGCCAGTTTGGGTTTGAGACCACTGATTTAGGAAATACTCTCATCTAATGCTACTTATAACAAGTTGAACACTTCTTACACTCTGAGGCTATTTTAGGGATTTCCGCCTGAATTTGGCCTACCCAATTTCAAAAGCTTCCCATACCCACATGCAGAGGTGTGTACATACAAAAGTTTGGTATAATTTTACAGGAAACCCTTTGAAATTACATAAAACACTGTTGAAAGTGCTAAACATCGTTGTATGTGTCATCAGATCTCTAATAAGCACAAAAATAAATAGGCACTTTTTGATGTATGTATTTAAAAGTGTATAACTCTGGCCCTGAGTGGTAACAAAACCTGCACGCAGTTTTGCACTGTAAAAAAATCCGTAGAAATTGCGGCTGGGTTGCCGGTGGTTTGCCGTGGATTTGGATTTATGTTATTTACTGGCAACATTTTGTTCAAAGTTAAATGAACATTTAACATTTACAGGTCTTTGTCTTTACAGAGTAAAACTAAAAAACAGCATCAGGCAAAACATTCTGGGAAACAAAATCTAAGGCAAAAAACTGAAAAAGGTTGATGATGATTTCTGGTTCCCAGAATGCTTTGCATGAGGTTGTTATTGTATAGTTTTATTCTGTAAAGATAAAGACTTGTTAATGTTTAAAATGTATTTAACTTTGAACAAACTCTTGCCAGTAAATAACATAAATGTAAATCTACGGTAAATTACCGGCAACCCAGCTGCAATAACATTGAAATTTTTACGGACTTTTTTTACAGTGTGTTTAATTCCAGCAATTGTCAGCTTACAGAGGAAAAAGGATTTTTTTCTCTATCATAATCTATGCAAAAGTAATTCTATTCCAACTGAAGGGAGAAATAATACTCTTTTTGTATTTCATTTCCGCCTAAAAATATTTGAAGTGTCCCCATAAGCACATACAGTGGAATAAATGCAATATCTTTATATAATTTTTACAGAAAACCCTTTGATGTTGCATAAAAAGCTGCTGTTTTTGACAAATATTGTTATTTATGTTGTTTTTCATATGATGAAACACCAAATTGTCTTTTTTTATGTTGAAAACACTGTCTTTGAAAGTGAATAACTCTGGTTCTGGGTGCTCTAGCAGACTGCAGACAGTTCTGGTTGTTACCAGCAGCAGACCTTAAACACCCAAAAAAAGAATGATCTCTTCAAAAGTTATTCTTATTTTACTGAAGTTTTTTTTGTTTTGCACATATAATAAATAGCAAAGGATTATTCATGCACACAACCAAAGAAAATGCTGTGAATGGACTAATTTTTTAGAGTAGGACCTAAGATAAAAGATGGTGTGGCATTTATGGCTATCTGTGATATCTGAGGCAGTTCACGCTCAAGTTTCACATACGTTTACAAAAGATTTTTTACCTCATTATTCATTCGACGATTGTTGAATATGTGTTGAAAATAGATAAAAAATAACGATGTAGAAAAAAGAACTTATTCCCGAGAGTGAGAGCTTTCATTTGATATAAGACTTGCCCATGTTTGTCATACTTGAAAAATATGAAATATTAAATGCTATAAAAATATGGGGGGGGGGGGGTGTGATAGTGCAAATGAACTGTAAATAACTTTCTTACAGTAAAATATATCTCAAAGTGATGCATATTCTGCAGAATCTCTACTATCTGCAGAAAGTAGAGATTCTAAGCTTTCAAACAGTATCTCAAATGTGGGACTGGGTCCATGACCATTAAAAATTAAAGGAATATTTTATATTAAGTCATGATAATTGATTCTCGACCCGGTACAGGGTCGACCCGGTACAGGTAAATTGGGACTGTCTGAAATGAAGTAAAATGTACTAGTATGAATTTGATGAGACCCCATGAGAACGACTTTGTATGGAAAACACCCATGTACACACATTGCCCACCAACCTACAGTATTCAGATTGACTGTGAGGGCCCCCATATTTTCTCACCAAAGATATCCTGTCAGCTAACCCATCTCTTCTGAAACCTGACTGTGGTGAGCACAGAGGAGTTACACTAAAATGTATCAACTCTTTTATGCACATTTACATCTGATAGTAATTAATTAAAATATATTGATGATTGTTTGATGACTGGTTGCTACTGTTTAAGTATAGTGAAAAAAGAAATACTGTAGATGTAGATTCAGTACATCAAACATACAGCATCGCAACAGAAGTATCCAATGTATTAATTTGAGGCCAAAGAAACAAATCAACAGATTCCCAAATCTAAATCCCCAACTGTTTCTAACATGTAGGCCTATACACGTCACACATTGCAGACTTGTACACTCATTCACTCTAACAGAAAAAAACGTCATCTCATTGAAAACCTTCTCTCATGTGTGCTCGATGCGTAATACCTCATACAGTAGCTCACCACAAATGTATGAACTGACTAAATTTAAACATGAGAACCTTTTCCCACAGCGATAAAAGCAGGCCCCTTTAAAGCCACATCTACTTTTGTTGAATCTCACAGGAACATTTACAGCCCTCAATCCTCACTTAATGTACTCCTGTAGCTCAGCGGTAAAGCACTGTGTTAACACAATAAAAGGTCATGAACACACATACTTACAAAAAATGTATACCTGCTATTGCATTGTAATTTTGAATAAATGTAAATGTTAAAGACACACATGACTCACTTCTACACAGACCGCAAGGAAAAAACAAAATGTATAATAATTTATGATGTATATATGTCATTATGCGAAAGCAACAGTAACTACATCTATCAGAAAAAAACACAATATGCAGTAAGCAGGACTTACTTCCAGAATAAGACAGAAAGCTAAACTGTTTAAAAAACATGTTTGTTTCTAAATCATCAGATAAGCAGTTACAAACAAAGTCTCAAAAAACTAATCAAACTAAAAAATGACAAGGTGACAAATTATAAAATGTAGATTTGATTTTTTGTAAGTTAGCTAATATTTAACATATTCATTAGATTCAATATACTTATTTATAGGTTTAGCTTCCCTGTGGCTGTAATCATCATTTTTTTAATCACATTCTGTGAACATTCTGTGAAAAATAACAGATTTTTTGCTTTCATTTTTCATGCTGACACTGAGTCTCCAGCAGATGGCGGCATACACCAGTTTTCTTGGTAAATACGACCATAAGGGGGCGATATTGAGTCATTCAATATTTTGGTCATCGTTCTGCACAAATTATAAAATTGGCAAAGCAATTTTTTTAAAGGTGAGAACATTTGTCATCATAGTGATAAAAATTACAGTTTATAGTCACAAAGTACAGTATGTTCTTGTTCGTGACTTAATTCACCTTCATGCAGAATATTTCACACATACTAACATAAACGCCCTTTAAGGAATAATGTGGGTCGAGTGTTTTGAAATTTAAAAAAATATTTTTGTATATTAATGTCAAAAAGTATTTCTTATGCAAAATACATAATTTAATTGTATTTTTATGTAAGAACAGCTACATTTTATTTCATAAGGCTCCATTTACAGCCCTTACTGTATGTGCATGTGACATGGTAACCATGGTTACTGTAGCCTACATTCATCGTTGTAATACTGAAACTGTATAGAAGTAACTTGGTATTACCCAACTCATTAAAAAGATTCAAGCTAATAAACATGCGATTTGAAGAACCCATAACTCTATTGGTAACTGTAGTAAATATGGTAAATATTTATAAAGAACAAGGTGCCTCAGATTAAATGTATAGCATAGGCCTATGCAAAATTTAAGACTACGTCCACCTACGGTCAATACAAATAAATCCATTTACATGAACACAGCATGATGCGACAGGTGGATGTCTTTTTAGTTTCACATAGAGATCTGTATTCTTCAGTTATTACAAAAAAAATTTTTTGTTTCTTATTCTTTTTAAACCATTGAGTCATAATAGTAATGATTATTAAAGGATTATAATGTTGATTGCTAAAGCTTTTAGGTAATCTAAAATAATAAAGTAAAATATATAACCTGTGAATACATAGTCACACCATTTACATGTTTAGACATGTCTTTTTCATGTAGGAATATTTCTGTTTTCTTATCATCAGTCTCATCTGTGGTGTAGATGTGCTAACCACTAATCTAAAAATCTTTTCAAATGCGTTGGCTGTGCCACATGTAACATGTGTTTGATGTTTAAATGGGTTAATGCACAAGGAAGTGACATGAACAATTGTACTGGCATCAAATAACATTCACAAACATGCTGAATAAGTATTTTGCTAACACTGTTAATCGCTAATATTGTTAATAACATTGTTAGTTACCTAATCAACGCTTTTACAAAGTGTTACCGTACATTTATTTTCACAGACCTGATGACTAATGTTCAAACACTTTAAAACACTTTAAAAATATCTATAAGGTTAAATTGGGTGTGGGCCCTATAAGTAAGTAAAGTATTTATAATGATTTCATTTTGAATGCGTTGACTTCCTGAGCTGTGGTTTCTTGTCTTGTCTTGCTATCTTTGCATGCATCACCTAAACTTCAGCTGGTTTACCAAGAAGCATTACATCTCGGATAAACACAAGGGTCACTCACTAAGAAAGTCTGATATGTTATTTTTCCAGAACATCACTTTTTTTGGCCATGTGACATTATCGTCAGGCTTAAGGGTGTAGCATATTACCCAACAACAACATGACTAAACACTTTAGAAAGCTGAATAAAATATGTAAACCAGAGTGTGACCCACTTCCACTGCTACTGACCTTTACACTGTGAAATTCCAATAAATAGGAAGACAAAAGATAAATATCAGTGTCCCTTCACACTATAATCATTAGGCTACATCTTCCATCATCTGTTTTTTTTTCAAGAAGCACTGCAGAGACATCAAGAAAAAACATAGAAAGTAATAAAAATTGTTACAATTATTTAATTTTAGAAATAGGTACTGTTCACAACTATGGTATGTGAACTATGTGATCATTTTTATGTTATTTTTGCTTTTTTTAAGCATACTGTAGCAGATGTACAGGCAAGTTTAAAATAAGCCAGGAGCAGCCCTTAATCTTTATTTTTTACGGAGTGAGCCATGTCATAAATTTGACTCAAGTCCATTTCGTGTTTTTACTACTTTCGCCTGCTTTATTCCCGTGACACAACAAGGTAAACTTTTAAGCTTTAGGCTATAAAAACAATTGTTTAATTAAACATCACGAGAATACAAGAAATGGGCATCTACTCCATTAAATGTTATGGACCACACCCACAATTTTTTTCTTCTGACGCCTATGCAATGTGTTATGCTATTTAACACATTATTTTTCATTTTAACACATTTTGTGACTTTCTGTGTTGATTTAGTGGTAAAATAAATAAAAGTGACAACACAAGTTGTGGTCAAAGCAACCCAAAATGTGTTAAAAATATCACTGATTGTTGTTTTTAACACATCCGTTTTTAGAGTATTGATGATGTGTCATAAAATGAGACAAAATTCCCTTATTATTTAGAACAGTGATCTCCAACATGGTGCCTGCAGAGAGTCTGTGAGATGCCCGCAAAAGCACATTTTATTAATAGCCTCAATTTTAAAATGTATTTATTACTTTTTGTAGGGCTGTCAAAAGATTAATCGTGATTAATTGCATATATATATAATTTTTTTATTTGCTTTTTTATATTTATTTATTTAGATTTTAATATATATTATATATATATATATATATATATATATATATAAATTAAAAATATATATTGTATTTATGTATGTATGTATGTATGTATGTATGTATGTATGTATGTATACTTAATAATTACACACACAACACACACAAATATGCAAACACAAACTTTTATTTTGTATGCAATTAATCGCGATAATTTTTAATAATAAATAAATAAATAATAAATAAATAAATACTTTTTATTTTTCGCGATTTTTTATATTAGCTTATTGGATATCAAATAAAATCATATAAAATCAACAAGTAAAACAAAAAAGTTTTGCGTATAGACTATATAAAAAAATCGCCCGCCCTGTTTTATCAATTGTGGTAGCCCTTGCTCACAAAAGGGTTGGAGACTTATTTAGAAGTTATTTATTGATTTTTTGTTTGTTGATTATACAACACAAGAAAATAATCTTTTGCTATACACTATTAAAAATAAGGATATGCCCACTGGTACGGAGAGATCACACTAGCAATACTGTGCTTTGAGGTCAAATGTAATCGGGTATGGTATAGTATGCATAATGTGAGTACACCCTTCGAAACCCTTTTTTTTTTTTGGTAAGAAAATTTTGCGCAACAGGAAGGTTCTGGATGTTAACGGTTCTTCATGAAACCACACAAGACCTTTATTTTTAAGAGCGTCGGAGCAAGAGGATATGTTTGGTATTTTTATTAATCATTTATAAACAATGAGGGAGTTGTAATTGCTAATTGTGACTCGAGGGTTACCTCCTATCAGTCTATGTCTCGGTATGAAAGATAAAGCCTTTCTCAATTTTAAAATGTATTTATTACTTTTTGTAGGGCTGTCAAAAGATTAATCGTGATTAATTGCATATATATATAATTTTTTATTCGCTTTTTTATATTTACTTATTTAGATTTTAATATATATATATATATATATATATATATATATATATATATATATATATATATAATTACACACAACACACACAAATATGCAAACACAAACTTTTATTTTGTATGCAATTAATCGCGATAATTTTAAATAATAAATAAATAAATAATTTTTATTTTTCCCGTTTTTTATATTAGCTTATTTGATATCAAATAAAATCATATAAAATCAACAAGTAAAACAAAAAAGTTTTGCGTATAGACTATATAAAAAATCGCCCGCTTTTTTATCAATTGTGGTAGTCCTTGCTCACAAAAAGGTTGGAGACTTATTTAGAAGTTATTTATTGGATTTTTTGTTTGTTGATTATACAACACAAGAAAATAATCTTGTGTTATACACTATTAAAAATAAGGATATGCCCACTGGTACGGAGAGATCACACTAGCAATACTGTGCTTTGAGGTCAAACGTACTCGGGTATGGTATAGTATGCATAATGTGAGTACACCCTTCGAAACCCTTTTTTTTTTTTGTAAGAAAATTTTGCGCAACAGGAAGGTTCTGGATGTTAACGGTTCTTCATGAAACCACACAAGACCTTTATTTTTAAGAGCGTCGGAGCAAGAGGATATATTTGGTATTTTTATGAATCCTTTATAAACAATGAGGGAGTTGTAATTGCTAATTGTGACTCGAGGGTTACCTCCTATCAGTCTATGTCTCGGTATGAAAGATAAAGCCTTTCTCAATTTTAAATATGTTAAAGCTGTGATGACACTTCTTGCAACACATTGTCATGTGACCATGGGGTTTTCCTGTCCTGGCTGTGACTAACTCACGAAAGCTATAACGGTCCATTACTAGACATAAAAATAACTCATGCCTGGAACATATTGCACCTGTGGCTAATTTTGTATGTGTCATGGGTTCTTGTTCCATACATGAAGTTGACGGGGATGTGACAAGACATGTTAGCAATCTTACAAACACGTTTACAACCAAATAAGGTAACAGTGTGTAATGAAGACTATAGGGCTGGTTGCCATGTATACACTCATTTATTTGATTACATGTTGTTGTTTTATTATTTGTATGGTACTACTTACATGTGACCATTTGTTCCATATAAGGTATTGGGGCATGTTGTCAAAAAGGACATAGTTCAAAAGCTTTCTTGTAGCCAAAATGTATGTATCCATACAAAAATGGCTTAACATAAATTACGACACCATTAAAAATGTTCACTACTGGGTTTAATATTAAACATTTACTTTTTACTGAATTATTTAAAGCAGAGGCACTCAATCTTTTTTAGGCCAAGGACCCCTTAATGGATAGAAGGGGACCAGGGACTTGAATTAATTATTAGTTTTCAAAATAAGAACCCTTATTTTTATAAAGTTTTATTTTTATTATTAGCCTATTAATGCATTTTTGTTTGATGCCTAATTTCATTTCATCAAATATTGTTTGACTTCAAAATCATATTTTTTAAGGACACCAGGTTATACCACCACGAACCGAGGTTGCAACATGATCTCACAAAGTTCTGTGGGATAGTCACGGAATTTTGTGCTAATTTTTTCGTGGCATTCTCACGGATCTCCGCATTTTTCCGTGGCCCTGCTACGGACTGTCTTTTTCCGTGGCACTCTCACGGATTGGTTACTCAACTGCTTTTTCCTATTTTCAAACCATTTTCACTTCGGTTTAGGGTTAGATTTGGTGTTTGCGTTAGTATGTCACTTTAAATATTGGTTTATACTATTTTATCTGATTTATTATTTTATATTTTCTAAACTTTAAACAATTGTTGCCTGGTGTTGGGGTTAGAGTTGGGTTTGGGCTGGGATGTCATTTCATGTAAATCTAACCCTAAACCGAAGCAAAAATGGTAAGAAAATAGGACAAAACAGTTGAGTAACCAATCCGTGAGAATGCCACGGAAAAAGACAGTCCGTAGCAGGGCCATGGAAAAATGCGGAGATCCGTGAGAATGCCACGGAAAAATGAGCACAAAATTCCGTGACTATGCCACGGAAATTTGTGAGATCAGGTTGACGAACCGCCATGGGACCCCGTGTCAAAGAGGCATGTTTTCAAGTAATCTATAGAACAAAATGACTGAATACAGTTTCCTTTTCTTCTGTTACATTTAGGTGAATGCTTCATCGTCAGAAGAATTGTCAAACATCACATCATAAACATAGATCAGTGAAAATAACACACTTTAATATTACTCATAAACAACCTAAAAAATGTGCATGTCATCGAAAAGTGATTAATCATGGCGTAAGTTATTCCAAACGCTTTATTCATAAGCATGACCAAAGGTGTTGCGAAAGCTTCCTCTTATTAACGTTTAAAAAGCAACAGACGTCGACAAGCAGCATACGATTTAAGGATTTTTACAGCATTCGGACTTTACTGCAAAGATGCGTCTGTCTTTGGGATTTCATCAAATTTTGTTTCTTTTTTGTTTGGTCATGTTGGTCTGTGCTTTTACATCGGGAGGTGAGTGTTTTTCTCTATTATATACTGCTAGAGACATACAGTAGAGGGGTGAGGACTGGGCCAGCAGATCTGGGGACCCTACAGTATTTCTGTAAACTATTTTATAATGTACTGTAATGGCATTTTTATATGGCGGTGCACACTGGATACAAGATTGCATTTGCTAGAATACTTAAAGACTGTGCAGTGTGTCATTTTTAAACTTGATGTTCAATTCAAATGAAAAATATTATTTCAGATTTAATTCAACTAATTTTAAGACAAATGGCAAACAGATGTATTTTTGATTTGCTCTGCAGTGACTTCTCATGACCCAATCAAAACAATATGTTGTAAAGTGCTCAGAAAGAAACCTGTTCAGAGCAATATCACAAAGTGTTTCTTAGTGTCTGCAACACCGAAATGCCGTGAAGCTGTAATGTAAGTCTCTTCTCTTTATCTCAAAAAGGAAAATACATGTGCTTCTGAACTTTTTCTTTCTCTCTCTTTCATGTACAAAATGTAGTATGACACTTAATCTAAAAAAATTGTACTCTACAGATTAGCAGACAATAGAAGGATGTACTGCATCGATCCAAACGCTTCATGGCTCAATGAGTTTCTGGAAAAGGTTTGAATTTATTTTTTCATAAAAATCTTTATAAATGGGCACAATATGTACAGTATATTTGTGTTCATGTACACTGCATTAACAGCTCAAAGGTCATGGGTTTGATTCCCAGAAAACACACACATATGGATAAAAGGTCATGGGTTTTAAACACAGGGCACACACATACTGACAGAAAATGTATACTTTGTAAGTAGCTTTAGATAAAGCGTATGCAAAATGTGTAACTTTAAAACACTTCAAGAGTATACAATTTAGGATGTATACATATGGACATATTTTAAAGTTCAAATGAAAATATAGACATGTTAATGAATATTGGACCTACATTACATTTACAATAAATTTCTTCTGTTCTTTAAATCTACAGAAAGAGTTAATATGCCACGACAAAAGGAAAGTCTTTAAACCCTGATGTCAGCACGGATTATGCGGCTCTTCTTTCTGAACTTAATCTTCACCAAACCACAACAGCAAGATCTCGATTATTTAAACAAGACACCCTGTATTACATATAGCAAACCGTAAACATACAAGACTTTACTGCAGGGGAAACGCCAACTGAAATATGTTGCAAAAAGGAAACCAGCTATGTTTTGCTTTCACACTTATTGTAGATGCTGAGCAGTTTACATCTGTTTATTCCTTTTTTATATATTTTGATTTATTGATGAAGTTTTATTTAACGAAAACATGCAATTGTTTATTTATTTATTTGAGTATTTTATTACATTTAATATGATATTTATGGTGAAACAATATGCTATGACTTGCTAAATAGTGTGGTATATGATATGCAATAAAATTTTTCTTTTTTAAAACAGAAAATTATATGTTTCAGATTCCTTTTTGGAAAGATAACATAATTTTTGCTCTCTCTCTGCTGTCTGCATCGACTGGCATCAGCTTGTAACCCAACTTTTATTTTGAAAGATTAAAAAAAGAATTTTTAAAGAGTTTAGATTTATGTGGAATTTAAATTAAGTTTATTTAGGTTCTTTTTGTGAAAACCTTTGACTATTGTAGCTGTAGTTTGTTATCAACAACCATTTTCTTAGTACATTTGTGTAAGGACTGCAGTGTGTGATGTTGTATTCAGCACTGATGGTGTATCAAATGTTGACAGGATGTTTCAGAAACCTAAAGGGTTTTTTCAGGTCTTAAATAGTCTTAATTCACCTTGACATTTGCCCAACATATTGATGTAAAAATCCAACATTCACCCAACATCAAAATCAGAGGTTGATCTGACATCAAAATCAGACACAAGTGGATGCAGTAATCGGACAACATAAATGTTTTTTCCAGTATATAGATCTGTGGACATTTATTATGAAATATTAGCTTACAACCTAAAGGGTTTCTGCTAGGGCTGTCAATAGATTAAAATATTTAATCGCATGATTTCATGAGTTAACTCACGATTAATCGCACATTTTTATCTGTTCTAAATTTACCTAAATGTAACATTTTTCAAGTTTTTAATGCTCTAATCAGCATGGATTTGGATAATATATATGCTATATGCATATATATATGCTATATGCATTTTCAACACAACCATCAGCCATAGTTTTATAAATGTTTTTTCCTTTAGAAGACCTTGTTCTTTCTCCATTTCTGTTTGCTGCTGCATCATTTGTGACCTGTGCTGGCAAATTGAGTTGGAATGAGCAAATTTTCAAAAATGTGTTATTTATATTTTAACATTCTCTATTAAGAAACTTCAAAACAATTGGAACAATTGTTGGAATCTGACAAAGCATGACAGAACTACACATGTTAACGCAGAGCAAAAAAATATCAATATATGTTACATATATGTTTTTCTTTTATTGTTTAATTTTGACATTGAGACAGACCACTTTAAGATGGATAATGCAAGGGTTTAATATAATGACACAACAGATACTTTTCCTTAACAGTTAACCAAACATTCACTTCAGATATAACAGATTATAGGTCATGCCTGCGTGAATTCTTGTCAAAACAGATATTTTAAACCTGTAATTTTGTGTTAGATGTCTATATATATCAGGGTCACGCACTCGCGCGTTTGTGTGCATGCGCTTCAGACGTCTGCGTCAGACATCGCTTTTGAGTCTTGTCACTCTTAATAACTCTTTTAACATCAATCAGGTCCCGAACTTTATCTCTCTTAATAATTATTTTAACATCAAGAAAATCCTGCAGTCTATTTTCTATAATTTCTGAATGCTTTAAAAACGAAACTAAAAAGTGAAATAAGACGCATCTTTGCTTTATATGGATTTGGGACGGTACACCTCACAAAAAACGTGCAGATAAAGAAAACTGCACGTGCAGAAATATGCATTTTAGATGTTTAACGACTATTTAGAGCATTGGATTCGCTAGACGAGAGCTTAATGTTCTTATTTTTATGAAAAGCTCCAACTCATCTAGACAGCGCTGGTCACTTGCTGCGTCTCAATTCATCCAGCTGTGGGTCAAACAGAAATTGCGTGTTGCGTTAATCGCGCGTTAATAAAATTAGTGCCGTTAAAATGAATTTGCGTTTACGCGTTATTAACGCGTTTATTTTGACAGCCCAGTTTCTGCAGATATTAAATAGTCTTAATTTACATTGACATGACATCTGCTCAAAATTTGGTATTGATGTCAAAATCAGTTTATTAAATCAAAAAAGTTTTTCAAATCAAATCAAATCTTGCTTTCCGGCCCTTCTCACAGGTACTGTGCCTCTCCAAGTCAAAAGAATAATGAATAATCTGATTTGTCAAGCAATAGCCATCCAAAGGAATATTGGGACTAACGGGACAGTAACTGTTCGTGGGAAAACCTGGGCTTGCGGTCCTACAGGTAGTCTGATATAGAAGCACAAGCAACGTCACCGCTGCTATTACCAGACAGTAATGTTAACGATAACTTGACCATTAGTGCCAAGTACTAGCTAACCCTAATACCTTCACGAGTCTTTTGATCTTAAAAATTTTAGAACAGAATTTACTTTTTATCCTATATCTTTTGAAAATTTCAGTGTTATAGATAAAATAATGTGACAAATGTATCCCCAAACTTCTATGTTATCTTCTCCCTCTAAAGCATGCAGGCACACACACTTTGTACTAGCAATATCTAAGGTCTCCAATCCAGTATGTCCAGCAGATGTCGACATACACCAGTTGTCTTGTTAAATACGATCATTAACACATTTTCATGCAGAATATTTGACACATCATTATATAAACAGCATGTAAGGAATAATGTGGGTTGAGTGTTTTAAAATGTAAAAAAATATTTTTGTAAATTATACAAAAAAAAATCATTTAATTATATTTCAATTTTTTCTGAAAGAACAGCAAACATTTTATTGCATAGTGCTCCATCTAGCTCTTATTAAAAATATGACATGGTAACCAAAGTTACTGTTCCAACATTCTGTGTTACTGCAGTACTACAATGTTACAATGTACCATCAAGACGATTATTATTCTCTTTATATCATTGATTCAATCTATAAGATTTCTCAAAAAAGGTTTAGGATAATAATGTTGATTGCTTATGCTCACTAAAATAATCATTAGAAAACCTAAAATAAAAAAGTAAAATGAACCTACACACGTGCAGTCACACTATTTAAATATTTAGACTTTTTCATGTAGGAATATTTCTGTTTTCTTATCATCAGTCTCATCTGTGGTATAGATGTGATAACCACTCATCTAAAAAATGTTTACAGCTGTGTTGGCCTGTTAAGTAAAGCTGATGAGGTTTACATTCACACCAGCCATCTGGACCCTGTTTCTTAAAAATAAAATACACTCTTAAAAATAAAGGTGCGTTAAAGGTGCTTTACAACAATGCCAGAAAATTACAATTTTCAGTCAAATGTTCATAAATAACCATTTTTTTATATTTTTAAATGTGAAGAACCCCTAATTTCACTACAAATGATCTTTTCTTGAAACAGAAAAATCTTTAAAATGTACAAGGTTTTAAAATGGAACCATTTTAAGAGTTAAAATAAAACTTTTAGCCAACCTTAAGCTTCTTAACTTTAGCATTTCACAAATTTCACAAAATAAAATTACTTTGATCTTAAACATTAATTAGCGAATCCCTGCAATACCGTTTTTTTAGCTTGTTTTCAAGGTGAAGAGTAAATTAAGAGACGCTTCGCAGTTGGAGCCGATGGTGTAGCGTCGCAGCCAATGGTGTAGTGGACGGTGCTCCGACACATGGTGCAGACGCAATTCTGGTGGCCCGAGTTCGAATCAAGGCTCGAGGTCCTTTGCCAATCCCATGCTTTCCTGTCATCTCCTTAAAGGCGGAGTCCACGATGTTTGAAAAACGGTTTGGAGAAGGAGACGGGCCGACTACCAAAACACACTTATAGCCAATCAAATCAAATCAAATGCCGGTTTGCGTATGTGTGGGGCGGGTCTATCAACAGAAGGTCCAGATTCTATTGGGGTAGAGGCGTGTTTGTTTAGGTGATTTCAAATATCAACATTGGCTTTCAAACATCATGGACTCCGCCTTTAATTACGGTTTATCTAATAAAGGCAAAAATGGCCCAAGGGACTAACATGAACAATTGTACTGGCATCAAAAAAGATGCTGAATAACTATTTTGCTCATTGTTAGTTCCAATTACTAACATTAACGCTAACAAATACAATCATATTGTAAAGTGTTAAAGTAAATGTATTGTCACACACCTGATGACTTATGTTCACAGACACTTTAAAAATACATATATGGTTAAAGAATGCGTGAGGCCCTAGAAGTGCAGACACAAGCAGAGCATTTATAATGTCTGATGATTTCATTTTGAATGCTTTGACTTCCTGAGCTGTGGTTTCTTGTCTTGTCTTGCATGCATCACCTTAACTTTAGCTGTGTATACCAAGAAACATTACATCACAGATCAACACAAGGGTCACTCACTCAGATATTCTCAGTATGTTATTTTTCCAAAGACATTAATTTTTTTGGCCATGTTACATCGTCATGCTTACGGGTGTAGCATATTACCCAACAACATGACTAAACACTCTAGAAAGCTGAATAAAATATGTAAACCACAGTGTGACCCACACCTTCCACTGCTACTGATCTGTACAAGGTAAGATCCAGTGAATGGAAAGACAAAAGATAAAAATCAGTGTCCATTCACACCATAATCATTACATCTTCCATCATGTCTTTCAAGAAGCACTGCAGAGACATCAAGACAAAACATAGAAAGTAGTAAAAATTGTTACAAATATAAAAATTTAAATTACAATATGTGGCCTATGTGACCATTTTTATGTTATTATTTTTTTTAAGCATACTGTAGCAGATGTACAGGCAAGTTTAAAATAAGCCAGGAGCAGCCCTTAATCTTTATAAGTTAATTTTTAAAGGTATTGGGGAGGATTTTCTTTTTCCGGGTGGATCATCAAGACTATTGGTCCTCCTAGTTGTCAATCAGGAGTGTTGTGCAATTGCATTCGAGAAGGCGGTTCTTTTCTAAAATTAGAGAAAATCCTCCGCTATACATTTAAGTTAGTCTAAGTAAACTGGGTTTTTAAAAGACAGATTAAGTATACAGATTAATCAAACATGGACAATGGAGACTTGAACTTGAGTAAATAGGATTAATTTCAAACCACTTATGTAAATCAGAATGAGATCCAAGTTTTCTATAAAACTAAAACGTTTAAAAATAAAGATTATATTAAGCCTTTTCTGGAAAACTGCCCATTTATGCACTGCCAATTGTAATTGGTGATTTGCTTGATTCTACATAACTTGACGACACAAGTTCTGTTTAAGGTAACACAAAATCTGTTGTTTCATTTATAACACTGATTGTGTTGTTTTTAACACATCCGAGTATTGATGAATAAAATGAAACAGAATTCCCTTGATATTATTTAGAAGTTATTTTCTGATTTTCTCGTGAGAAAATGATCTTGTGCTAAAGACTCTTATAAATAAAGGGTCTGGATGGGTTCTTGTATTCTTGGGTTCTTCGGGTACGATACGGTACACATAATGTGAGTAAATCCTATCTTTTGGTAAGAAAAGGTTCTGAAAGGTTATGTGTGGATGTTAACGGTTCATGATACCACACAAGACTTTTATTTTTAAGAGTGTAGGAGCAGGAGGATATATTTGGTATTTGATTTGAACATTAGGGGTTTTCATTAATCATTTATGAGTGGGTTGTAATTGCTAATTTTGACTTGGGGGGGTTACCTCCTCCCAGTCCATGTAGAAAACTACGCCTCGGTATAAGAGATAAAGCCTTTTCCAATTCTAAATATGTTAAAGCTGTGATATTGCTGCATGCTGTAGAGGTAAAAATGTGAGAACAAACTTTATGTCACTTTTGTCACGTGATCAAGGGGTTTCCTGTCCTGACTGTGACTAACTCACATTTAGGAAATCTATAACTGTCTATTACTAGACATAAAAATAACTGGAACATATTGCATCTTTGTATCCGTCATGGTTCCTTGTTCCATACATGAAGTGATATGACAAAATATGTTAACCAATAAGGTAACAGTGTGTAATGAAGACTAAAGGCCAATCTCGTCTTACCCCTTCCCCTTTGTCTTCATATTCCCCTTGCCCCTCGAAACCGAGTGACAGACAGATTTTAGGTCCTCTAAAAAACGAGACACCAATTGATTACCGTTTGCGTCACCTTCCCTTGCCACTAACTAGCTGCTACGTCAACCGACAAGCATTGACATAAACAAAGATGACATCGTCTCAGGTTGTGGTATTGATTGCCCGAGCTGAGCTCAACAAATAGCGTAACTTAGCTGCAAGCTAGCGGCTTAACTAGCGATTCAAAACAAAAACATTAAAATTAAAACCGCTTGAACATTTTATTAAAAGTATCATAAAACATGAGTGTTATAATATAATCTTAATTAAACTGCCAAAAATAACGTTAGTTTCATTTGTGTGACTTCTTGACAGTTCGACGTTCAGCCATAAAAAATCTTGATGCTCTGTTAACGTTTACCGCTCTCTTTCAAGCGTGGTCCTTATCACACTTTGTATCAAGGGCTATGTATCCCTACACCTTTTCCCCTTGATCAAACTGAGCATTGAGACGCCACTTCGCCTCACATGAACGCTCAAAACCGAGGGGTAGGGGAAAGGGGGAGTGGTAAGACAGAAAAATGAGACACACTCGAAGGCTTGTTGCTATATACTCATTTATTTGATTACATGTTGTTGTGTTATTATTTGTATGGTACTACTTACATGTACATGTATGTGACCATTTATTTCATTTAAAGTATTGGGGCATGTTGTCAAAAAAGGTCAAAGTTCAAAATCTTTCTTGTAGCCAAGATATCTGTATCCATACAAAAATGGCTACATAAATAACAATTCTTTTTTTAAAGCAGAGGCGCTTAACCTTTTTAGGCCAAGGACCCCATTAATGGATAGAGGAGGAGCAGGGACCCCCAATATATGTATCAACATAACATTTTTGATTTTACTGAATAGATTTTAACATGAGAGTCTTCGTCTTTATCCAGTTTTAATTTCTATTATTAGCCTATCACTGCATTTTGTTTGATGCCTAATTTCATTTGATTAAAAATAATTTTGAAGTCAAACAATATTTGGAGGACCCCAGGACTATCACCACTTACCCCTAAGGGGCTCCAGACCCCATGTTTTCAAGACCCATTATTTAAAGCAATCTACAGCAGAGCAACATTTGTTACATTTATGTGTATGTTTCATCGTACAGAATACTTGTTAAACATCACACTATATACAACGTCACATTCACATAATTCCCAAATATGTCAAACATCAAGCATTTGACCACCAATACAAAGTAAACCTATAGATCAGTGAAAATAATACACATTAATATTACTCATACACCAACTCTTGCGCATGTCATTGCAAAATGATTAATCATGGCGAAAGAAGTTATTCCAAAAGCTTTATTCATAAGCATGACCAAATGTGTTGCGAAAGCTTCCTCTTATTAACGTTTAAAAAGCAACAGACGTCGACAAGCAGCATACGATTTGAGGATCTTTACAGCATTCGGACTTTACTGCAAAGATGCGTCTGTCTTTGGGATTTCATCAAATTTTGTTTCTTTTTTGTTTGGTCATGTTGGTCTGTGCTTTTACATCGGGAGGTGAGTGTTTTTCTCTATTATATGCTGCTAGAGACATACAGTAGAGGGGTGAGGACTGGGCCAGCAGATCTGGGGACCCTACAGTATTTCTGTAAACTATTTTATAATGTACTGTAATGGCATTTTTATATGGCGGTGCACACTGGATACAAGATTGCATTTGCTAGAATACTTAAAGACTGTGCAGTGTGTCATTACATTTTTAAACTTGATGTTCAATTAAAATGAAAAATATTATTTCAGATTTAATTCAACTAATTTTAAGACAAATGGCAAACAGATGTATTTTTGATTTGCTCTGCAGTGACTTCTCATGACCCAATCAAAACAATATGTTGTAAAGTGCTCAGGAAGAAACCTGTTCAGAGCAATATCACACAGTGTTACCATGTGTTGGCAAAAGCGAAATGCCGTGAAGCTGTAATGTAAGTCTCTTCTCTTTATCTCAAAAAGGAAAATACATGTGCTTCTGAACTTTTTCTTTCTCTCTCTTTCATGTACAAAATGTAGTGACACTTAATCTAAAAAAAATTGTACTCTACAGATTAGCAGACAATAGAAGGATGTACTGCATCGATCCAAACGCTTCATGGCTCAATGAGTTTCTGGAAAAGGTTTGAATTTATTTTTTCATAAAACTCTTTATAAATGGGCACAGTATGTACAGTATATTTGTGTTCATGTAGCTCAGTACACTGCATTAACAGCTCAAAGGTCATGGGTTTGATTCCCAGAAAACACACACATATGGATAAAAGGTCATGGGTTTTAAACACAGGGCACACACATACTGACAGAAAATGTATACTTTGTAAGTAGCTTTAGATAAAGCGTATGCAAAATGTGTAACTTTAAAACACTTCAAGAGTATACAATTTAGGATGTATACATATGGACATATTTTAAAGTTCAAAGGAAAATATAGACATGTTAATGAATATTGGACCTACATTACATTTACAATAAATTTCTTCTGTTCTTTAAATCTACAGAAAGATTTAATATGCCACGACAAAAGGAAAGTCTTTAAACCCTGATGTCAGCACGGATTATGCGGCTCTTCTTTCTGAACTTAATCTTCACCAAACCACAACAGCAAGATCTCGATTATTTAAACAAGACACCCTGTATTACATATAGCAAACCGTAAACATACAAGACTTTACTGCAGGGGAAACGCCAACTGAAATATGTTGCAAAAAGGAAACCAGCTATGTTTTGCTTTCACACTTATTGTAGATGCTGAGCAGTTTACATCTGTTTATTCCTTTTTTATATATTTTGATTTATTGATGAAGTTTTATTTAACGAAAACATGTAATTGTTTATTTATTTATTTGAGTATTTTATTACATTTAATATGATATTTATGGCGAAACAATATGCTATGACTTGCTAAATAGTGTGGTATATGATATGCAATAAAATTTTACTTTTTTAAAACAGAAAATTATATGTTTCAGATTCCATAACATAACAAAGATTACATAATTTTTGCTCTCTCTCTGCTGTCTGCATCGACTGGCATCAGCTTGTAACCCAACTTTTATTTTGAAAGATTAAAAAAAGAATTTTTAAAGAGTTTAGATTTATGTGGAATTTAAATTAAGTTTATTTAGGTTCTTTTTGTGAAAACCTTTGACTATTGTAGCTGTAGTTTGTTATCAACAACCATTTTCTTAGTACATTTGTGTAAGGACTGCAGTGTGTGATGTTGTATTCAGCACTGATGGTGTATCAAATGTTGACAGGATGTTTCAGAAACCTAAAGGGTTTTTTCATGTCTTAAATAGTCTTAATTCACCTTGACATCTGCCCAACATTGGGTATTGATGTAAAAATCCAACATTCACCCAACGTCAAAATCAGAGGTTGATCTGACATCAAAATCAGACACAAGTGGATGCAGTAATCGGACAACACAAATGTTTTTTTCCAGTATATAGATCTGTGGACATGTATTATGAAATATTAGCTTACAACCTAAAGGGTTTCTGCTAGGGCTGTCAATAGATTAAAATATTTAATCGCATGATTTCATGAGTTAACTCGCGATTAATCGCAAATTAATCGCCCATTTTTATCTGTTCTAAATTTACCTAAATGTGTCACGGTTTATGAATACATTGTTTCCTTCTGGTTCACATGGCTGTGTTGTGTAGTGGTGTGTGTGTGTGTGGGTGTGTTTGGCACTTACCTCCAGCGCACCTGATGATCATCACTCGCTCCAGCTGCAGCTCATTTGACTCACCTATTTATACTCACCCAGTTCTCATGTTCTTTGTCAGATCGTTCGTGGATGTCAGTGAGGTCTCGTGTCGTGTGTTCCAGTCTGCTGTATTTCCTGCTCTTGTGTTCGTGTTCGTGTTGGATTTGTATTTGGATAATCACCGACCGGATTCATCTGTCTTCACGCTGGCCACCTCTCATGCCTGTGTCACCCGCTCAGCTGTCATCATTTATCAAACCATTCTGTTTTCAATAAACATCTTTACTTGCATTTGCTTCCTCTCTCATTTCATGACAGAACGATCTGACCAAAGCATGGAAGCAGCAAGTTCCACCATTACATCCATGGAGGAGTTTTTCAGCAGCAGCAACCGGCGTCTCGAATCCCAGGAACGTAATCTCTGCGAGACGGGTCGCGCTGTTCAGGCGTTGGTGGCACAGGTGTCAGAGCTCACCCAACAATTTCAACAACTGCGAGTTCCCGCTGCGCCGCCCACTCCGCCCGCTCAACCCATACCACCGGAGAACAACTCACACTCGGAGCCCCGCCTACCCGTTCCTGAATCATATGCTGGTGAGCCGAATTTTTGTAGAGCGTTTCTAACACGTTGCTCTATGCATTTCTCTTTGCAACCCAGAACCTTCAACAATGAACAGACCAAGGTGGCATTTGTATTGACTCTCCTGACGGGGAAGGCGGCGCTCTGGGGAACGGCGGTGTGGGAGAATCAAGATCCATGCTGCGCCTCATTCCAGACACTCTCGGCCGAAATGAAGCGAGTCTTCGACCGAGCGCTCTCTGGTAGAGAAGCGGCTCGTTTACTGGCAGAGTTAAAGCAAGGGGAGAGATCGGTTTCTGATTATTCAATCGAGTTCAGGACATTAGCCGCGGAGTGTCAATGGAATGAGGAGGCGCAGTGGGATATGTTCCTGCATGGGTTGGCTGACCGCGTCCATCAGGAGATCTACACCATGGAGTTACCCACTACACTCAACGGGCTCATTGAACTGGCGCTACGAGTCGATTCCCGGTTGTCTCGAGTGAACCGAAGAGTCATGCCCAGACCCGGCGTCAGCGGAGCGGAGGGGTTTCGGCTCGCTGGCGGTGACACGGTCAGTCCAGTCAACGATCCCGAGCCCATGCAGGTGGGTCGAGCCCGACTCTCCCGGGAGGAAAAGGAGCGGCGGAGATCCCAGGGCCTTTGTTTGTATTGCGGCGGTACTGGTCACTTTGCATATAACTGTCCAGTAAAAGGCCCAGCCCGGTAGTAAGTTTGAGGCTACTATCGGGCGGGGTCTCAGCCGAGAAGTCCTCATCTACATCCACGTTCCTCCCGGTGAGACTGAGGTGGTCAGCACATCATCACGATTGTCAGGCGTTGGTGGATTCGGGTGCAGAAGGTAATTTTATGGACCATTCGTTTGCTGTCAGACACAAGATCCCTCTCAAACCACTTTCGCACCAGATTTCTGTTCACGCACTCAACGGTCAAGATCTTCCCACCATTGTTTCTGTCACGGAAGACATTACACTCGTCACGTCTGGCAATCACACTGAGATCATATCTTTCTACATTCTGGATTCACCCCTGGCATCTGTTGTACTTGGACATCCTTGGTTAACATTACACAACCCCAAAGTGGACTGGCAAACCAATTCAGTGTGTGCTTGGAGTGTAAAGTGTCATGAGTCTTGTCTTGTTTCTGCTTGTTCGTCTGTGCCTTTGTCTGTGTTTCAGGAGGAGGCAGTGGATTTATCTAACATGCCCGCAGAGTACCATGACCTGAAGGAAGTGTTCAGTAAGTCGCGGGCTGCTTCTCTTCCTCCGCATCGTCCCTATGACTGTGCTATAGAATTAATGTCAGGTAAGTCTCCGCCTAAAGGCAAGTTATATTCGCTTTCGATTCCCGAAAGGGAGGCTATGGAGAAATACATTTCTGATTCTCTAGCAAACGGGTTCATCCGCCCTTCCTCTTCTCCAGCAGGGGCGGGGTTCTTTTTTGTGGGGAAGAAGGATGGTTCTCTGCGACCTTGTATTGATTACCGAGGGCTGAACAACATCACGGTTAAGAATACTTATCCTTTACCGTTGATGTCTTCAGCTTTTGAGAGGTTGCAGGGAGCATCCATTTTCACAAAATTGGATTTACATAACGCTTATCATTTGGTCCGCATTAGGGAGGGGGATTAATGGAAAACTGCTTTTAACACCCCTCGTGGCCATTTTGAATATTTAGTGATGCCTTTCGGGCTATCTAATTCGCCGGCAGTTTTCCAAGCACTCGTCAATGATGTGTTGCGAGATATGGTTGACCAGTTCATATATGTCTACCTGGATGACATATTGATTTTTTCTTCATCTCTCCAGGAACATGTGCAACACGTCAGACGAGTGCTTCAGAGGTTGCTAGAGAATGGGCTTTTTGTCAAGGCGGAGAAATGCGAGTTTCATGCACAGTCCGTACCATTTCTGGGGTACATCATCTCTACTGAGGGAGTGCGTATGGATCCTGAAAGGGTTAAGGATGTGGTATATTGGCCAAGTCCAGATTCCCGTAAGGCCCTGCAAAGGTTTCTGGGGTTCGCCAATTTTTACCGGCGTTTTATTAGCAATTTCAGCCAACTATCCGCGCCTCTGACTGCCTTGACCTCTCCACGAACTACGTTCAGGTGGTCAGACGTAGCTGAAGCTGCGTTTGCCAAACTGAAAGGTTGCTTCGTTTCAGCCCCTATTCTCATTTCCCCTGATCCTTCACGTCAGTTCGTGGTCGAGGTCGATGCGTCAGAGGTGGGGGTAGGAGCAGTGTTATCCCAACGCTCTTCCTCAGATGACAAGATGCACCCTTGCGCGTTTTTTTCACATCGATTGTCCCCTGCGGAACGTAATTACGATATTGGTAATAGAGAGTTGCTGGCAGTCAAGTTAGCATTGGAGGAATGGCGCCACTGGTTAGAGGGTTCCGGGGTACCTTTTATTGTTTGGACCGATCATAAGAACTTGGAATATATTAGAACTGCTAAAAGACTGAATTCCAGGCAGGCTCGGTGGGCACTTTTTTTCGGTCGTTTTGATTTTTATCTCTCGTATAGTCCGGGTTACAAAAAAAACAAACCCCATTATTTTTCAAGCATTTTTTATCGTTACCAACGCCTGTCTACAACCGAGTGTATTTTAACAGATAAGATATTTATCTCTGCACTCGTATGGGAGGTCGAATCGAGGGTCAAAGCGGCTCTAGAAGGGGTAACGCCTCCGGTCGGGTGTCCACCGAACCGTTTATTTGTGCCGGAGAGGTTAAGGTCCAATGTTATTCAGTGGGGTCATTGTTCCAATATTGCTTGTCATCCCGGAGTAAGTCGAACCAGATTTTTGGTCAAGCAACGATTCTGGTGGCCACGTATGGCTCGAGACATTCACAGTTTTGTTTTGGCTTGTTCGGTTTGTGCCAGTGGTAAGACTTCCAATCGTCCTCCTGATGGGTTACTTCAACAGCTGCCTGTCCCTTCGAGACCCTGGTCCCATATCGCTCTAGATTTTGTTACCGCCCTCCCGCCCTCCCAGGGCAACACGGTTGTTTTAACCGTGGTGGACCGATTCTCGAAGGCGACTCATTTCATTCCCTTGCCCAAATTACCGTCAGCCAAGGAGACAGCGGTGATTGTCGTAAACCACGTCTTTCGCTTACATGGCCTCCCGACAGACGTGGTTTCCGACAGGGGTCCCCAGTTCGTGTCCAAATTTTGGCGTGAGTTTTGCAAATTACTAGGGGCGACTGTTAGTCTTTCCTCAGGGTTTCATCCCCAGACCAATGGTCAAACCGAGAGAGCCAACCAAGATTTGGAGAGAATGTTGCGATGTCTGGTTTCCAAGAATCCTTCATCCTGGAGTCAACAGCTCTCTATGGTGGAGTACGCCCACAATTCTTTACCGGTATCATCTACGGGCCTATCGCCGTTTCAGTGTAGTATAGGTTACCAGCCACCTGTTTTTCCCAGTCTGGAATCCGAAGTCACGGTCCCCTCTGCTCACGCATTTGTTCAGAGGTGTCGTCGCACCTGGACTAGAACCCGGGAGGTTTTACTCCAGGTGCGGGAGCGCACCAAGGCCAAAGCCGATCGCCACCGGTCTAGGCCTTCGAGATACGTCGTTGGTCAAAGAGTGTGGCTTTCTAGCAAGAACATTCCTCTCCGATCCGTATCTAATAAGTTAGCTCCCAAATTCATTGGCCCGTTCAAGGTCACTAAAATCATTAATCCAGTGACTGTCTGCCTTAGTCTTCCTCCTGCGTACAGGAGAGTTCATCCCGCCTTTCATATTTCCAAAATTAAACCTGTGTTTTTGTCACGCCTTAATCCGCCTGCCCCGGTTCCCCCCCCGCCTCGTCTCGTAGATGGGGTGACCACGTATTCGGTAAATCGTATTCTGGACTCTAGGCGGAGGGGACGCGGTTTTCAGTACTTGGTGGATTGGGAAGGTTACGGTCCGGAGGAGAGAAGTTGGGTTCCTGCTCGGGACATATTGGATCACTCTCTTATCGAGGAATTCAATCGACAGGTAAAGGAGTCTGGGAACGCCAGGCGGCGTTCCTAGGAGGAGGGGTACTGTCACGGTTTATGAATACATTGTTTCCTTCTGGTTCACATGGCTGTGTTGTGTAGTGGTGTGTGTGTGTGTGGGTGTGTTTGGCACTTACCTCCAGCGCACCTGATGATCATCACTCGCTCCAGCTGCAGCTCATTTGACTCACCTATTTATACTCACCCAGTTCTCATGTTCTTTGTCAGATCGTTCGTGGATGTCAGTGAGGTCTCGTGTCGTGTGTTCCAGTCTGCTGTATTTCCTGCTCTTGTGTTCGTGTTGGATTTGTATTTGGATAATCACCGACCGGATTCATCTGTCTTCACGCTGGCCACCTCTCATGCCTGTGTCACCCGCTCAGCTGTCATCATTTATCAAACCATTCTGTTTTCAATAAACATCTTTACTTGCATTTGCTTCCTCTCTCATTTCATGACAAAATGTAACATTTTTCAAGTTTTTAATGCTCTAATCAGCATGGATTTGGATAATATATATGCCATATGCAAATGTATGTCTACAACAGCCTGTTTACATTTTCAACAGAACCATCAGCCATAGTTTTATAAACGTTTTTGCCTTTAGAAGACCTTGTTCTTTCTCCATTTCTGTTTGCTGCTGCATCATTTGTGACCTGTGCTGGCAAATTGAGTTGGAATGAGCAAATTTTCAAAAATGTGTTATTTATATTTTAACATTCTCTATTAAGAAACTTCAAAACAATTGGAACAATTGTTGGAATCTGACAAAGTGTGACAGAACTATACCTGTTAACACAGAGCAAAAACAATATCAATATGTAACATATATGTTTTTCTTTTATTGTTTAATTTTGACATTGAGACAGACCACTTTAACCCCCTGGGGTCCAAAAACGCGGGGCCGCGTTTTGACGCATTTTTTCCTGTTTCCTGTGACATCCACTTAAAATACTCCGTCATTCATAATCATACACATACATGTAATATCACGCAAATACGTGACTATTTCACGTATGGACCAACGTGAAAATGACGCGTTTTGCCGCGTTTGAGCGTGGGCATGTCGCGTTTCCTTTTTGTGTCACTTTCACGTTTTGGTTACTCAACTTTGTTGTCCTAATTTCTTACCATTGTCGCTTCGGTTTAGGGTTAGATTTACATAAAATGACATCCTTACCTAAACAAACTCTAACCCCAACTTCGGGGACAATTGGTTAAAGTTTAGAAAATATAAAAGAATAAGTCTTGTATCTTTTTTTTTTATAAACCAAAACTTAAAGTGACAAATACTTAAAGTGACATATAACAAAAGCACCAAATCTAACCCTAAACCGGAGCGAAAATGGTTTGAAAATAGGACAAAAAAGTTGAGCAACCAAAACGTGAAATCGACACAAAAAGGAAACGTGACATGCTCACGCCCATACGCGGGCAAAACGCTTAGGTTACTCACGTAACCCCGGTTCCCTGAAATAACGGGAACGAAGCATTGCGTCAGTTAGCTGACGCTATGGGGGGAAACTCCTGTTTACTCCGTGACTGAAGCCTATTGGTTAACGTCTGTACAAAGTACAGACCAATGACGTTTGAACCCGCGCGCGGGATGCACACGTCCTTATATAAGCGCGGTTCAAGCGTCAGGAGCTCATATTATTCGACTGAAGCGCGCAGCCGAATACACTCGCTGCGTAGACGTTTGTAGCACGGCAAGTGACGCAATGCTTCGTTCCCGTTATTTCAGGGAACCGGGGTTACGTGAGTAACCTAAGCGTTCCCTTTCAATACGGTTCACTTCGCATTGCGTCAGTTAGCTGACGCTATGGGGGAACGTAATCCCATCACGCCGTGCATACACAACGTACAGAAGTGCCTTACCGGAGAGACACTGCGTGTGGCCCTATACCCGGCATATTCACAGCTTTAAGCAATGTGTAAGCACCATATAAAATGTTGACGCGCACACGGTGGGGTTTTAAACGCACCGGGGGCACATAACATAGCACAAGACGGCGAGATACCGAGCGCGCCGCGGGTGTGCGAGATAAGTAAATTCAGAGTCACGTTGGTGAGCTCGCTGAGCGCACCGTGGTGTACACATAAAACGCATGAGCGTGCATGATTAAGCCGAGAGAACCTGCGCTCGTAGGGCAGGGACGTCTAAGCTGTACAATCTGACAACGTAGACGGCGAAAACCAGCCGGCCGTGTAGCAGATATCAAATATAGATACCCCTGTAGACCAAGTCCATGAAAAAGCCAAACTCTCACAGAGTGGGCCCTATATAGGACATAGCTCAGAGGGGCGTGAGCCAGTGCGATGGTTTCAACGATCCATCTAAATAACCACTGTAAGCAACACACATACATAGTGAGTGATCTGCGAAACTCACGAACGGCCGATCTGACTATTATATGCGGCAGAACGGTTCGTAGCGTGGGATTATACAGATACCACAATAGTGTGAACCCAGGTGCGCCCTCGAGCGCATCGGGATGCATATAGATAGTATTATAGTGCACAGATCGGTGAGCTGTCCAAGCGCGCCGTAAATGTGTATTGACTATAAATTGCACGGGCACAGGTGAACACTTGAATACATCGTGAATGCATATAGATGAATCAGAGTGTTATAATGCACAGGCCGGCAAGATTCTCAAGCGCGCCGTCATGTGTTCTGATAATAAGTTGTGCGCACACGGGTGAACCCTTCAGTGCACCGTGAATGCGTATAGATAAATCAATGCACAGAACGCGCCGTGAATGTGTACAGATATGATTGATGAACGTACGGTGGGCACTCAACGCACCGTGAACGTACACAGATGAACAACAATGTATGTATGTGTCACAGCCGTGTATACAGATGAGCTTTTCCGAGCGCATCTTTAGTGTATACCGAAATGTTATAGCGTGCATATGTGAGCTTCTCTAAGCGCACGGTGGACGCATATAATTAAAACCCATATCGTGCATACAGGTGAGCTTACGCGGCGCACCTTTAATGCAACAAACCTCAGTAGTGCGCGAAGCAGGGATGTAGAAGCTGTAAACTGACAACGTGGACGGCGGGGACCAGCCGGCCGTGTCACAAATGTCAAATGAGAAACTTCTAAGACCATGCCCGAGGATCTAATCCATACATGGAGTAGACTTCATTGTCACGGGAGGTGATAACGTCAACGATCCATAAATAACCTGTATTGACAGGTGCGCTAGTGAGTGATCTGTGACGCCGATGAACAGCTGATCGTCTGATGTACGTCAGACGTATCTGTCATACAGGACCTTGGACAGCTCCAGAGCGCTGCGCCTCGGGCACCGTCCGCATCTGAGAAATGACAGGCTTATGAATAAAGTGAATGGTCGGTCATAAAAGCGTGGTTCGCTGTTATCACCGCCACATATATATACGCAGGGGGAGAAAGCCGCCGTGCACGAGCCTCTGTAGTGAGGAGAAAGCTGTTCCACCTACAATTCGCCGGGGGAAGACTCTCGCTGTCACTAGACAGAATAGATCAGACTTTGCATAAGGACGCCTCGCGAAAGGGGTCCTAGCAGCTCGTGTCAACGTGTTATAAGGCACGTAATGTAGGTTGTGTCCCACGGATGCAATCTCCGCACGCCCATCGTAACGGGTTAATATGTCTGCATCTTGGTAGTTAAGCACGAGATGCGTATCACTCTGATTGAACATAGCTTATAAAGCGATGCAATGAGTTTGTAAAGGAGATGACTCGCCAGCTTGTACAGGGGGCGAGATCTCAGTCTGGTTCGGTAAATAATGAAACCACCGTAGTTTGCCCGACCGTATTATCACAATAACATGGTCGAGAGTGCTGCAGTGCTAAAATCATCCCCTTAATGGACCGTATGTACAGTACAAGGTGATTGATATGAGACAAACGGGCGTTCCACGCGCCGAAGGCTGATTGCCGTCGTAAAGCGTGTTCAACCCACAGCAGATGCTGGCGATCTCGTAATGGTAGCACTTCATGCAGCTGTGTGTAACTTAAGCATGAGCTTCCCGGCCGTCAGCTCGGGGCGGGACCTTTGCTTAGTCAAACTGAAGTGGACTTATGAACAGAATGCCACGATATTCAGTTTTCTGAGGCTCGTTAGAGGGGTACGTGAGCCCGTCTTAAACGAGATGCCGCGCGTCTGTCTGTGCGCGCGCTTTGAGTTTTGAAACTTATTGTGGCGGGTAGCAAGCTCACTTCAGGTTGATATTACCCTTAATATCTCCGAGTATTGGAGCAGAGCGGAGGTGTGAGCGTCTTCGGATCCGCTGATATAAATCAGCTGTATGGCCGAAAAACGTCATAAACCGCTTGGCTGTAAGCTTTGAGTGGCCGTCCGGAGAGGGCGCGATTCAAATGCTTGGAGCCATGCAAAAGTCTGAGGCTGCGTCTCTCTATGAAGAGAGAATGACAGCCGTAAGACCGTGCTCGTTTGCGCCGTCAGCATCGTAGCGGAGAAACTGAGGTGGGCTGCGAGCGAATTTGGCAGAAAGGTGTTAGAGACACCGTACAGCCGTGGGGTGTCAATACACAGTATATGGCCAAACCGGGGGTTTTTCGGCAAGCGTCGATAGAATTATGGACAGCGGGCCGTGTGTGCGTATTACTGATTGCTTGTCAGTAAGGCGAGAAAGTGTTTAGAGACACCGTACAACCGTGGGGTGTCAATACACAGTATAGTAAGCACGGAAATGACTCTTTTAGAGGAATTCAATACCGTTCGCCACTATAGTGAGGTCGCATAACCAACAGTATTACACAGTATGTTTTGGATAAACAGCACACAGAAAACATTTCAGGGCAGTCCAGCCGAGGCGCGACTTAAACCCTCTTCCCCCAGACAGTTCTATGTCGACGCAGCTGTGCTGCGAAGACCAGAGCTCGACCGTTCAGCTGCACGAGCCTTAGTAGTGACGGTGACCCGAACGGCTCACGGAGCAGAGCAGTATGTCTAGGTGGTTTAATGTCAGACTGAACCCATCGCAGAGAGGAAGTCTGCCGTGAGGCCCGCGGTTTTGCCGTTTATTAAAAAGGGCAGAAAAACCGGGTATATAAGAATGTACCAATATTCAGCGCACTGATATAGGACGGGACTGAATAAAGGGAGGTATTCGGGCCTCAGTATGTTAAACAAACTCGTTCTGCCTCTGATTCCGTCTTAACCAGAGAGAAATTACCGGGCAGACGAGTCGTGAGCTTTCCGAAGTGAGATAGACTCAGGCCGGTAAAGCTCTATAATAAGTGTTTTAGCGCTCAAATAGAGGCGTGTCCGCCTTATCGAGCAGACGAATGAGATCGCGCCGCTCCAGGGGGAGGGGCATGAAGCTCTGTATAGACGAATAGTGAGCCGGTTAGCTCTTATAATGAGTGTTCTTGATGCTCCAATAGCGGCGAATCCGCCCTATCGAGCAGCGAATGAGATCGCGCCGCTCCAGGAGGGGAGGGGCATGAAGCTCTGTAATCGTTGAACACTAGACAGCTGCATTTAGAGGCAGCGAGCCGTAAGAGCGCGTGCTAACTACGCCGTTAAGAGACCTCACCACTGCGGGGAAAGGAGCGAGGGACTCCGCGAGCGTGGAGCACGAGTGGCTGTGCTATGACAGGGAACAGGGGCAGATCCGCCCGTGTTTGCTTGTCGTATGCATCTTTCTAGTTTTACGGTTCCCCGCTTGTTCATCTCAACAAGAGAGGAACGGCAGAGGGGAGCAGCAACACAGACAGAACAGCCATGCGTCATATAAACGGTATCACACGATGCACTCGGGGGATTCATATATGTGCCAGAGATCTCGCCACTGAATGTGAGAGGAGCGAAGGGACTCTGTAAGCATGAACGGTTGCGATGTGACAGAACACAGGGGGGGGTTAGTCCGTGTGTGTTTGTCTATGCATCCATCTAGTCTCATGGCTCGCCGTGTGTTCATCCCGGGGAGAGAGGAACAGCAGGGGGAGCACGAAACATGGATAAGACAACCGAAGCATATAAGCGCGGTCCCGGCGTGGGAGGTGCCAGACCGGTGACGCGCTCGGGGAAATTCATAGCAGGGAGGCTCACTCAAGCCGCTGTGCTGGACGCTATTACAACAGCGCCTGCTCTTTTAGCTTACAGCTTTATATTAAAAATATTGATCTTACCGGGCGGCCGCAGGGGAGACCTCGTCAGGCATGTGTCCGCTGCACAGGGCTCGTACCACGGCAAGCGAAGGCTATCTTCGGTTCTCGGCCGGAAAGCGGCAGGGGAGACGCTAGACCTGGATTCTGCTGTCTTCGGTTCTCAGCCGGAACGGGCAGGGGAAGACGCGAGGCCTGGACTCCGCTGCAGGGCTTTTGTCGACGGCGAGGTAAGGCTTCTTCTTCTTCTTCGGAGCAGCGAGAGGTTCGCGCTGAAGGAGAAATAATATGAGCTCCTGACGCTTGAACCGCGCTTATATAAGGACGTGTGCATCCCGCGCGCGGGTTCAAACGTCATTGGTCTGTACTTTGTACAGACGTTAACCAATAGGCTTCAGTCACGGAGTAAACAGGAGTTTCCCCCCATAGCGTCAGCTAACTGACGCAATGCGAAGTGAACCGTATTGAAAGGGAACGTGTCATTTTCACGTTGGTCCATACGTGAAATAGTCACGTATTTGCGTGATATAGGGTTGACATGTAATACATCATTCGAAACTGTTAAGTCTCTACTTTAATGTGAGTGCCTTCATAATAACAACAAAACTGTGTGCTTTTGGCAAATAAAGAAAATAAACAGGGAGTGCATTTCGACATCTCTGTCTCCTTGACCATTTTCCTCAAACACGTTTCAAACATGAACTGATAACTCCGCCAATACTTGTCACACGAACATGATACATATGTCTAAATAAAGCCTGAAATGTCTACTTTTACATGATGTAATTAAAATCTGAAGAACTCATTGTCTGTTTGTGTAATCGACATGTAAGTAAAGAGAGGTACAGTTTTTCTGGCTCGACCTCATTAGCGCTAATGTGATCCCACCTACCTTGTGCGCGCCATTCATATGGAAATTACCTGATGCGGGCTATGCAAACAAGATCAACGCCCCCAAACAATACTTTAAGAAGCAGCGAGTTTTGACAGTTTCATCCACTTATCAACGCGCTGGGAAGATGACACGCTTTACAGGTGAGGAAGCTATACAGATGCTCCTGGACAGCGAGGAAGAGTTCACTGTTTCTTCAGACGAAGAGCAGGACTCCGACGATGAACGTTTGTTTTTTGAAGAGCGACTTGATCCAGCTGAGGATATAATTTCTAAAGAGTAAGTTTTACCTACATTTGTTGAAATGTTGTGTGATGTAAACTTTTATATACTGTATACTGACTATTTGCACGCAGATATTCATAATGACTTTATAGAAACGTCTCGTAATTGGCAACTTGTTTACATTAAAATGATAGTTCTTAAACCGTATGCTGATTAGTGTAATGTGAATATGTTATAAAGCAATATCACTACTATAACTATAGTGTCCATGCCGACTTATCAATAAGGCTTCTTTATTTGGTCGGGTGTAACATTGTGCTGTAAATGAGCCCGGAGATATGTCATGCGTTAAACAGTATGATTGTATGGTGTGCTGTAAATATACAATATGTCATAAAACAATATCACTATTTAGAATATATTTTGACTAGTGTTTATGCCTCAACAAGTCTTGTTTACGCGACTATCTGTTCGGGTGTAAATGTATCGATGTAGTATCGATGTGCTGTAAATGTGTCCGGAGATATGTAATGTGTTAATGTTTAGCCATAAATATGTCCGGTAATGGCCCGTTAACAAAGATATACCGCATCTATGTACCCAATTATCTTATCTCAACTATGCTTTACCGCCTTAGTATTGCTTTATAAGTTTGTTACTGTGGAGAATACATCATATTAATTATTAAAAACTTTTGTAGGAATGTGACAGCATCACTCTCGTCTTCAGCGGGCATTTGCAGAAATGCGACGGACATTCATAAAGGGTAAGTCACATTTGCGGGCTTTTCTGTTTTATTAGTAGACTTTTACTGATGTTTTGCGTAGTAATTTGGAAAATACAAGATGTATATAGACTATATATAAACATATCTGTATTTTCCGAAAATACATGATACAAATAATTTTTTTTTTTAGTAACGTGGCTTCATAGTCATTTCCTCGCACGGGGGCATGCAGAAACGAACCCAAATGTGCCCGGAGATTGTCATCATGCTCAAATATGCATGTATCTGTTCGGGTGTAAATGTTTCGATGTAGCCTATTGATGTGCTGTAAATGTGCCCGGAGATATGTCATGTGTTAATTTTTAGCTATAAATATGTCCGGTAATGGCCCGTTAACAAACATATACAGCGCATCTCTGTACCCAATTATTTTCTGCTTTACTGCCTGAGTTATATAACAGTATATATTTGACTGTGGATGCATTTATATATATTTTTTAAGGTAAAATGTAAGGCAACATTTGTTTAATTATTCCTCATAACATTTTAATGCCACGATCTACAGAACATCACACAAAAAAAACATTTTGAGAACTAAACCTAAAAAATAACAATGATGATCCTGCCTTGGAAACCCCGGCTACAATTTAGTATTTTTATTTAATTTGGAGATTAAGCGCGTCAAAGCCATGACCAAAAAAAAAGACAAATGACAAATAATTTGTGATTGTTACTGTAAATTATAAAAACTAAGCTTTGTATACATTTCATTAAACGTTAATTTATAACAAGAAAAACACTGAAATTAATGATTTTATAGACACTACGCGTTATTGTTTAGCACAGAAATGCTTGCTTGCTTTGACTTTGATCATCTCTGTATTCACTTTAGATACAGAAAGACCTGATGATATTATTTATTTCAGGAATCTCTTTGCTATCATTTGAAAGTGAACACCGACCATAATAGATAACCACTCGGTTTTAAATACATTTTAAAACGTATACCCGTCGAAAAACATCCGTTTTGTAATGTTTAGTTCGATGAACTTCTAAATATGATACGTAGAGCACCTAGCACTTTCGGCTAAATTGCATGCGCAAACATGGCCAGAACGCAATAGCGCAACGTCGATAGAACGAAAAACAATCCAAAATGTACAGACTTAAATTATATCAGAATTTACGTTTATAATAAATACATTTTTTAAATAAAATAAGGTCAGAACAGATGTGCAAAATGCCTCAAGTGCACGGAAACAAAACACAAGCCAAATAGATAAATCAGATAACCCAGAGTGATTTATAAATAAAATAAAGAAATTAATAAAAAACGAAAGTATTGCCAGAATTGCCAGCTTTGTCTTTTAAATGTAGAAACAAAGATGCAATGGTTTATTAACATAGAAACCTCTTATGGACGTGGAGCCCCATCACAGGCTTTGTTAGTTGGATTTAACGCATTTTAAAAATATTTATTGAAAGCTGCTACATCACATATTATTTGCAGCATTATAATAATATACTGTATATTAATATATTGGGAGAAAGCTGTTATATGTGAAATCAGATAATGTGTGCACCCATATACGGCCAAAATTGAATGATCCTCATTTCATAGCACATCTGCAACGATTCGACTGTGAGATTGGTAGTCGAATCCGGCTTCTCCGATGCATCGAATCTTCAACTATTCGGGGTCACCCCTATTAATTATTAAAAAAAGTTCTCAATATTAGTAATACTGATGTGTTGCTTTGTACTTTGAAAATACATGATATTAATTAAGATATGTTTTCAGGAATGTGTCTGCAACACCAACTTCGTCTGGTACTCGCACGTTTTGAACAATGGGACGACAACATTTAACTCCATTCCCAAAGAGTTATAGTGTGTGATGGTTTACAAATGTATACCTTATTTTTTTATATTTGGAAGTATTTTTAGATGCACACCAAACTTTCACAGCTGACCATTTAGAATCCTTTTCTTTTAATTAGAGCCATATTGTACTGGTCATATAGAATATTGTTACATGTATACATATTGTTACTTTATTATTTATAATTACAATGAAGCTTCTTCATTTATAATTACAATAAAGCTTCTTAAATCTATTGTATTGTTCATGTTTTTCGCATTTTTTGCAAGCCTATAAGACTTTTATTTTACTAAAAAAGTATTTTGTACTTTATTTTAACTTATTTTTTTTTAACTACAAGCAAAAGATTTTCTCTTTAAGTCTCCCCACAGTCACAGTTCTTTTGTCCCAACATTCCTCACTGAGCCATTAGGGGGTTGGGTCTCCTCAGGTGTGAAACACATCAATATTCATGACCATTGACCCTCCCTTGCATATTGCCTTTACACAGCAAAAAGTGTCTTACAAAAGTTAAATCAATGTATTTTTTCATGTGAATGAGTGGGTTAAATGGTTTTTACATCTTTTTGTAGCAAATTCTCTACTCTACAAGAGTAGATAACTTTTTTGCTTGTTAACAAATGTTTAGGATGTGTTTCTTGGCCTTATTTCAGCAACTTTTTTTTTCTTTTTTTTACTAACCACGCATAAACATCATTTACTTAAAAATACAAACATGTACATACATTTATCTTACATATTATTATAGCACAGTTTGTGCTGAATACAGTGTTATGTGATATTAGCCATTAATGTGTTTTAAAGCAACTGAAAAAAGACCAAATGTGAGAGCATGTCAGAACCTCTGACTGTGTCCAAAAAGGGTCCGACCCCAGAGGGTTAAGATGGATAATGCAAGGGTTTCCAAAGAGTTCCTAGGGACATTTTGTGCCATTTTGATTTTGATTTTTAAACCATCTTGACTGTGATGATTGAATATTGCCCAAACTTGCCAAAGGTTAATCATTTTTGATACATTTTAGAATATTGGTTTCAGTTTTTTAAATTAGCTTAAAATGGCTAAGCTACGCAAAAACCGACTAATGTGTTCCTTCGGACAAAAACTGCCCCATTGAAAACCATTATAACCACCATTTTTGACCCCCCATTTATCTTAACATAAACTAATACATACCTTTATGTCAATATATCATTTTAAACTACTGGCCTTGAAGTTTTAATTTTTATACTTGTCCACCAGGTGGCGCTACTTTTTACCATTTCATGCATTCATCAAAATGCCACAATTTTTGCTGTTTTCTGCGGACCGCATAGCTGCTGAAAAGATAAACCTTTAATGTTGAAAATTGGTGTGTGTGTAAAAAAAGTGTGTCTGAGTGGTAAGGGGGTGGGGTGATGTCGGGGTGGGGTCGGTGATGAGTGGGGCAGGGAGGCATATTCAACATATCCAAATTCTTCTCTCTTTGAAGGCCACATTCTGCGTTATAAACTAATTCAGTAATAAAACCGATGATAGGCCATAACCAAAACAAAATCAATCTTCATTTTGGTTCTCGCTCATGTTGTTTATGCAAATACACTGCTATAAGTATGAACAGTATAGCAGAAGTAGTGAAAATGGCAAGGCATTACAGCATACATAAGGCTCCTGAAATAATCATGCACTTCAAGAGCGAGGATGGCTCCTCATCTTCCTCCGAGGATTCTGAGGTCGACACGGAGGCCTCAGAGGTAGAAGTAGACCAGCTGGAGTCTAATTCATTAGAGAGATCTTCAGAAGACTTGTCAGAAGGTGAGAGCGGAGAGGAGATGGATGAAGTGGCGGCAGGATGGACGTCAAAAATTGAAAAATCTTCTGGTCTCCCACAAACATGGAGACGCTCCGCTACTTTCCAGCAGCCAGAGATTTGATCCCAGGGCTCACACACTATGCCACTGCCCGAATCAGCCCTGACTTCAAGCTTTTCATTGATGCTGATGCATGAAATCCTGCAGCATATTGGGGCCATGACAAACCTACATGGGAGACAGTCACAGACTGGAGAGATCTTGAGACAGAGAAACTGCAGGCTTATGTGGGGCTGCTCATTCTGACCGGTGTTTACAGATAAAAAATTAATTAGCTCTCAGTCTCTGGAGTGAGAAATCAGGACAGGTCACTATTTGGGCTACGATGTCCCACAAAAGGTTTTACGACATCAGCTGAACACTGTGGTTCGATTAACGTTAACATATTGGCATTTAAAGGGTTAAAATTTCCACAAATTTAATTAATATTTGACATGTATGTTTCAGGAAGAAGTAGTGTTAAAAGATTTAATAGTTTAAAGTGGAAAAAAATATTGATGTATGATATTTTTATAGCAGGTTTTGGGAAAGTGTCATTTTGGTGTCATTTTGGCCTTAGGATCACAAGTGTGAGTTTTGTATAAAATCTGACCCTGTTCAAAAAATAACAATGCATCAAAATCAATGTTGCTACCAATCTTTGACCCATCCCAGGGTATAATAATAATTATAATCAAATGGTAGTTCAAATGTTTTTTTGTGGGAAAATTTTTAGTTTTTTGTTTTTTCTGTTAAAAAAACATGGACTAATGTAAACAAACAGGCATATAAAGGGTTAAAATTTCCACAAATTATATTAATATTTGATATGTATGTTTCAGGCAGAAGTAGTTCTAAAAGACTGCATCGTTTAAAATGAAAAAAAATATTCACGTATGATATTTTTAGAGCAGTTTTTGGGAAGGTGTCATTTTGTGGCCTTAGGAACACTTAAGGAAGTTTTTTATAAAATCTGACCCTGTTCAAAAAATAACAATGCATGAAAATCAATGTTGCTTCCAATCTTTGACCCATCTCAGGGTATAATAATAATAATAATCACATGGTGGTTCAAATGTGTTTTTTGGAAAATATTTAGTTTTTTTGTTTTTTTATGTTAAAAAAACATGGGCTAATGTAAACAAACAGGCATATAATGGGTTAAAATTTCCACAAATTATATTAATATTTGATATGTATGTTTCAGGCAGAAGTAGTTCTAAAAGACTGCATCGTTTAAAATGAAAAAAAATATTGACGTATGATATTTTTAGAGCCGTTTTTGGGAAGGTGTCATTTTGTGGCCTTAGGAACACTTAAGGAAGTTTTTTATAAAATCTGACTCTGTTCAAAAAATAACAATGCATGAAAATCAATGTTGCTACCAATCTTTGAATCATCTCGGGGTATAATAAAAATAATAATCACATGGTGGTTCAAATGTGTTTTTTGGAAAATATTTAGTTTTTTTGTTTTTTCTGTTAAAAAAACATGGGCTAATGTAAACAAACAGGCATATAAAGGGTTAAAATTTTCACAAATTATATTAATATTTGATATGTATGTTTCAGGCAGAAGTAGTTCTAAAAGATAGCATTGTTTAAAATGAAAGAAAATATTGACGTATGATATTTTTAGAGCAGTTTTGGGAAGGTGTCATTTTGTGGCCTTAGGAACACTTAAGGAAGTTTTTTAAAGGAACTCTTGAAGGTTAATATAATGACACAACAGATACTTTTCCTTAACAGTTAACCAAACATTCACTTCAGATATAACAGATTAAAGGTCATGCCTGCGTGAATTCTTGTCAAAACAGATATTTTTAAACCTGTAATTTTGTGTTAGATGTATATATATATATATCAGGGTCACGCACTCGCGCGTTTGTGTGCATGCGCTTCAGACGTCTGCATCAGACATCGCTTTTGAGTCTTGTCACTCTTAATAACTCTTTTAACATCAATCAGATCCCGAACTTTATCTCTCTTAATAATTATTTTAACATCTAGAAAGTCCTTTTTTTATAATTTCTGAATGCTTTAAAAACGAAACTAAAAAGTGAAATAAGACGCATCTTTGCTTTATATGGATTTGGGATGGTACACATCACAAAAAACGTGCAGATAAAGAAAACTGCACGTGCAGAAAACGTGCATTTTAGATGTTTAATGACTATTTAGAGCATTGGATTCGCTAGATGAGAGCTTAATGTTCTTATTTTTATGAAAAGCTCCAACTCATCTAGACAGCGCCGGTCACTTGCTGCGTCTCAATTCATCCAGCTGTGGGTCAAACAGAAATTGCGTGTTGCGTTAATCGCGCGTTAATAAAATTAGTGCCGTTAAAATGAATTTGCGTTTACGCGTTATTAACGCGTTTATTTTGACAGCCCAGTTTCTGCAGATATTAAATAGTCTTAATTTACATTGACATGACATCTGCTCAAAATTTGGTATTGATGTCAAAACCAGTTTATTAAATCAAAAAAGTTTTTCAAATCAAATCAAATCTTGCTTTCCGGCCCTTCTCACAGGTACTGTGCCTCTCCAAGTCAAAAGAATAATGAATAATCTGATTTGTCAAGCAATAACCATCCAAAGGAATATTGGGACTAACGGGACAGTAACTGTTCGTGGGAAAACCTGGGCTTGCGGTTCTACAGGTAGTCTGATATAGAAGCACAAGCAACGTCACCGCTGCTATTGCCTCAGACAGTAATGTTAACGATAACTTGACCATTAGTGCCAAGTACTAGCTAACCCTAATACCTTCACGAGTCTTTTGATCTTAAATTTTAGAACAGAATTTACTTTTTATCCTCTATCTTTTGAAAATTTCAGTGTTATAGATTACAAGTAAAATAATGTGACAAATGTATCCCCAAACTTCTATGTTATCTTCTCCCTCTAAACTAAAGCATGCAGGCACACACACTTTGTACTAGCAATATCTAAGGTCTCCAATCCAGTATGTCCAGCAGATGTCGACATACACCAGTTGTCTTGTTAAATACGATCATTAACACATTTTCATGCAGAATATTTGACACATCATTATATAAACAGCATGTAAGGAATAATGTGGGTTGAGTGTTTTAAAATGTAAAAAAATATTTTTGTAAATTATACAAAAAAAATCATTTAATTATATTTCAATTTTTTCTGAAAGAACAGCAAACATTTTATTGCATAGTGCTCCATCTAGCTCTTATTAAAAATATGACATGGTAACCAAAGTTACTGTTACAACATTCTGTGTTACTGCAGTACTACAATGTTACAATGTACCATCAAGACAATTATTATTCTCTTTATATCATTGATTCAACCTATAAGATTTCTCAAAAAAGGTTTAGGATAATAATGTTGATTGCTAATGCTCACTAAAATAATCACTAGGAAACCTAAAATAAAAAAGTAAAATGTATGAATACGCACATGCAGTCACACTATTGAAATGTTTAGACTTTTTCATGTAGAAATATTTCTGTTTTCTTATCATCAGTCTCATCTGTGGTATAGATGTGATAACCACTAATCTAAAAAAATTTTACAGCTGTGTTGGCCTGCCACGTGTAAGGTGATGAGGTTTACATTCACAACAGCCCCCAGGTACATTCCATTTAAACAAGCATCTGGACCCTGTTTCTTAAAAATATTTACAAAATACACTCTTAAAAATAAAGGTGCATTAAAGGTGCTTTACAACAATGCCATAAAATAACAATTTTCAGTCAAATGTTCATAAATAACAATTTTTTAATATCTTTAAATAATTTAAAGAACCCCTACTAATTTCACTACAAATTATCTTTTCTTGAAACAGAAAAATCTTTAAAATGTACAAGGTTTTTAAATGGAACCATTTTAAGAGTTAAAATAAAACTTTTAGCCAACCTTAAGCTTCTTAACTTTAGCATTTCACAAAATAAAATTACTTTGATCTCAAACATTAATTAGCAAATCCCTGCAATACCGTCACAAATCCACTAGAGGATTGGAGACCCCATTAAAAACTGGTTATTTTTATCTATTTTTAAGCTTGCTTTCAAGGTGACGAGTAAATTAAGAGATGCTTCGCAGTCAGAGCCGATGGTGTAGTGGACAGTGCTCCAATACATGGTGCAGACGCACTTCTGGCGCCCCAAGTTCGAATCCCAGCCCGAGGCAATCCCATACCCCTCTCTTCACCCTATACTTTCCTGTTGTCTCCTTAATTACTGTCTATCTAATAAAGGCAAAATGGCCCAAAAAAATAACTTGCACAAGGGACTAACATGAACAATTGTACTGGCATCAAAAATAACAAAAAAGATGCTTAATAACTATTTTGCTCATTGTTAGTTCAATTTACTAACATTAACGCTAACAAATACAATCATATTGTAAAGTGTTAAAGTAAATGTATTGTCACACACCTGATGACTTATGTTCACAGACACTTTAAAAATACTTATATGGTTAAAGAATGCATGAGGCCTTAGAAGTGCAGACACAAGCAGAGCATTTATAATGTCTGATGATTTCATTTTGAATGCTTTGACTTCCTGAGCTGTGGTTTCTTGTCTTGTCTTGCATGCATCACCTAAACTTTAGCTGTGTATACCAAGAAACATTACATCACAGATCAACACAAGGGTCACTCTCTCAGATATTCTCAGTATGTTATTTTTCCAAAGACATCACTTTTTTGGCCATGTTACATCGTCATGCTTACGGGTGTAGCATATTACCCAACAACAACATGACTAAACACTCTAGAAAGCTGAATAAAATATGTAACCCACAGTGTGACCGACACCTTCCACTGCTACTGATCTGAAGACCCAGTGAATGGAATAACAAAAGATAAAGATCAAGGTCCCTTCACACAATAATCATTACATCTTCCATCACCTTTCTTTCAAGAAGCACTGCAGAGACATCAAGACATAGAAAGTAGTAAAAATTGTTACAAATATAAAATTTTAAAAACATGTACTGTTCACAACTACAATATGTGACCTATGTGACCTTTTTTTTAAATCACACTGTAGCAGATGTACAGGCAAGTTTAAAATAAGCCAGGAGCAGCCCTTAACCCTCTGGGGTCTAAGGGGTTTTTAGGGCCCTGGGGAAGTTTTGACATGCACTGACATTTGTGCTTTTTTCAGTTGCTTAAAAACATATAAACGGCAAAATTCTCATAACACTGCGTTCAGCAAAAACTGGGCTACAATATTATATGATCATGTACAGTACATGTTTGTGTTTTTGAGAAAAAAATGTTTATGCATGGTTTTTGAAAAAGCTACATTTTTAAGTCACTGATACAAGTCCACAAAACTCATTCTAAACATGTTTTCCCAAGACTTTTCAAAATATGATCTAGTAGTCTAGAGTTTTTTCTTCAAAATGATGTGAAAATCATCCGGCCTGCTCATTCACATAAAACAATATATTGATGTACAATTTCTAAGACACATTTGCTTGGGAAAGGCCGTATGCGTAGAGGCGGGAAAACTCCTGAATAATCAGTGATTGACAGCTGAGGACAAAATGCACATCATGTTTATTTTCTTAATTTTGCGAAAAGCACAACATTCTGTTTTTATTGGGAGTGGACAGAAAAAAACTAGACACTTTAACGTTTTAAATGATGTATAAATCATACCTGTATGTCCAAAATCAGCAGAGTTATCTAAGTCTCTTTACGGAGTGAATGAAAAATAAAGAGCTTGCGGCGCCAGCGCCGCAGTCGACCCCAGAGTGTTAATCTTTATTAGTTCATTTTTAAAGGTATTGCGGAGGATTTTCTTTTTCCGGGTGGATCATCAAGTTATTGGTCCTCCTAGTTGTCAATCAGGAGTGTTGCGCAATTGCATTTTTTGTGGAGAAGGCGGTTCTTTTCTATAATTCAAGAATCCTCCGGTACACCTTTAAGTTAGTCTAAGTAAACTGGGTTTCTAAAACACAGATTAAAGCTCCACTGTGTAGGATCTACTCCCATCTAGCGGTAAAATTCTACATGACAACCAACTGAATATTACTTTCTTGCCCCCCCCCCATTCGGAACGCGTTTTAACTAGTACGGTGGCCCTGTCATGCCAAGGTTAACATGGCTTCCAGTAACTACAAAGCAAAAGCAATGAAAACAATGAACAATTTGCAATGTACTTTGCCTGTGATCCATCAAAGCACACAGATTTATGTTGAACATGTAAAAAGTCTGATTGTCATGATATGTCCGCTTAAAATCACATACAAAAAGCAACCATATACGTAGCTAATACACTCCTTTTTCATCCACGCGAGGAAAAATATCCCAGGGGCTGTTACACTTGGTATTTAGATGTGTTTTCATCGATATCGATCGGATCACAAGTGGATGAGAGAGACACATCACGTTTACACTTGGTGTTTAAATTCGTCTCTTTTTGTCAATTTTTGGCCGCTTCTCTCCAGATTGCTCAGGGGATGGTCTGTGGACGACTCCCTCTCTTGTCATTTAATCATGAGCGGGAGTAATGACGGGTTTAAATGGACGCAAACTAATATTATGTCAGAGTCCAATGCTTATGTTTTAAGTAAACGTTACATGTCCGTGTATATGTAAGAGCTTTCTCTGATATTGGTGAAATAAGATCGCTCAACTTTCACACGCTTGTAAAATGAAACGAAAGACGCGCAGATCAGCTGCGTTTTATCAATGAAAGGCTAAAAATAGGGCTGTCACCGTGTGTTTGTGCTAGAGGTCAGAAAAGATGAAAAACATTTATCTCAGTACCTCAGATTACATAAATGGGCGGAGAGACAGCGTGTGGCTGTTCGAACACATTAAACCACATGCGTGTTTACACTAACTGCATAACCATGCTATAGTTAGCAAAGGAACTATAAAACTACAAGTTTACAACACAGACTGTATAGATGTAAACGAATATGCTGAATTACCTGTGGAGAAGATAGAAAGTAGCAACTTCAGTGTCCATTGAGCCCCATCTTGAAAAACTAACTCCAATATTGACTTTGGTCTTGATGTTTTTCCTGTCGCGTTGTCGTTTAAAATCCCTGTTTCGCTTCCTTGGCGACTTGTTTTAATGTCCTCGAAAATATGTCTTCAACAGGCTTTCCAATCAAAGCATTAGATCACAGGTTTATCTCGGCGTGCGGCTGTTGTAAAATCCGAAAGATTCAGTCTACGCAGCTCGCAGGCTGCATACGTCATCAAGCCTGGTTTATTTAAATTAACTGAGCATTACATTCGCAAGCCATAAGCATATTACATCAATTTACAATTAATTAAGAATAATTGTCAGCTTTATAATTGTTAATATTCCGAAATAAGACTGTCTTGATGACGTATACCGCCTACACATGCAACCTCGGGAGGCTTCAGCTAGCGGCCAGCTTGAGTGTAATCTGAAAGCACGAAAGGCGGAGCTTGAATTTCAGGAATGTCCCTCATCGGTGAATGTATTTCAAAGATGGGGGCACAACATGGATTCAGCCAGAGAGTGATTCGACGGTATGTATTTTAAATAGCAGATTCTACACTTACGAGAATACTTTGATTAGTGGGGTGGAAGTAATTACACATGAATGAGCACATACTTTTGAAAGAAAACATGGATTTTTGCTAAGAATTAACTAAAAAAAAGTACACAGTGGAGCTTTAAGTATACAGATTAATAAAACATGGACTATGGAGACTTGAACTAAATAGGATTAATTTCAAACCACTTATGTAAATCAGAATGAGATCCAAGTTTTCTATAAAACTAAAAATAGAAACATTTAAAAATATATCTAGTAAAGATTATATTAAGCCTTGTCCGGAAAACTGCCCATGTATAGTAAGTATGCACTGACAATTGTCATTGGTGATTTGTTGGTTACCTTGCTTGATTCTACATAACTTGACGACACAAGTTCTTTTTAAGGTAACACAAAATGTGCTGTTTCATTTGATTGTGTTGTTTTTAACACATCCGTTTTTAGAGTATTGATGAATAAAATGAAACAGAATTCCCTTGATATTATTTAGAAGTTATTTTCTGATTTTCTCGAGAGAAAATTATCTTGTGCTACACACTCTTAAAAATAAAGGTTCTTGGTGGGTTCTTGTAAGCAATGGTATAGCAGAACCAATTTGGGTGCTCCAAAGAACTTATTAAGTCAAAGGTTCTTATGTTGTACTCACATTATACCTAGCTGGGCCGAACTATATCCGTGACTGTCCCCTTACCCGCTCGTCTGCACTCACACCACACTTTATGATCCATACCAGACTATGCTTACATCATTAAAAGATGGCATTGTTTCGAAGAAAACAGGAAGATATGTGGGATGGAGTTTATCGTAATTATTAGTTTTGAAATCATGTGCGCTATGCAGAGGGATTCCAGTATGACATTAAAGCATCATGAGAGGGATTGAAGAGCAGACTGTTCCTAATAAGCTTTTAAATCGCTCTTTAGATTACCATACCCTGGTACAGTAGCCAAACAAACCGTACTTTGAGGTCAAACGTACTCGGGTACAATACGGTACACATAATGTGAGTAAATCCTATCTTTTGGTAAGAAAAGGTTCTGAAAGGTTATGTGGATGTTAACAGTTCATGATACCACACAAGACCTTTATTTTTAAGAGTGTAGGAGCAGGAGGATATATTTGGTATTTGATTTGAACATTAGGGGTTTTCATTAATCATTTATATAAACAATGAGTGGGTTGTAATTGCTAATTTTGACTTGGGGGGTTACCTCCTCCCAGTCCATGTAGAAAACTACGCATCGGTATAAGAGATAAAACCTTTTCCAATTCTAAATATGTTAAAACTGTGATATTGCTGCATGCTGTAGAGGTAAAAATGTGAGAACAACCTTTATGTCACTTTTGTCACGTGATCAAGGGGTTTCCTGTCCTGACTGTGACTAACTCACATTTCGGAAATCTATAACTGTCTATTACTAGACATAAAAATAACTGGAACATATTGCATCTTTGTATCCGTCATGGTTCCTTGTTCCATACATGAAGTGAACGGGGATATGACAAAATATGTTAGCACCCATTGTAATCTTACAAACACTTAACCAATAAGGTAACAGTGTGTAATGAAGACTAAAGGCCAATCTCGTCTTACCCCTTCCCCTTTGTCTTCATATCCCCCTTGCCCCTCGAAACAGAGTGACAGACAGATTTTAGGTCCTCTAAAAAATGAGACACCACTTGATTACCGTTTGCGTCACCTTCCCTTGCCACTAACTAGCTGCTACGTCAACCGACAAGCATTGACATAAACAAAGATGACATCGTCTCAGGTTGTGGTATCGATTGCCTGAGCTGAGCTCAACAAATAGCGTAACTTAGCTGCTAGCTAGCGGCTTAACTAGCGATTCAAAACAAAAACATTAAAATTAAAACCACATGAACATTTTATTAAAAGTATCATAAAACATGAGTGTCATAATATAATCTTAATTAAACTGCAGAAAATAATGTTAGTTTCATTTGTGCGACTCCTTGACAGTTCGACGTTCAGCCATAAAAAATCTTGATGCCGGCTCTCCTGAGAAATTCCTCTGTTAACGTTTACCGCTCTCTTTCAAGTGTGGTCCTTATTACACTTTGTTTCAAGGGCTATGTATACCTACACCTTTTCCCTAGCCCTTGATCAAACTGAGAAATTAGACGCCACTTCGCCTCACATGAACGCTCAAAACCGAGGGGTAGGGGAAAGGGGGAGTGGTAAGACAGAAAAATGAGACACACTCTAAGGCTGGTTGCTATATACTCATTTATTTGATTACATGTTGTTGTTTTATTATTTGTATGGTACTACTTACATGTTTATGGAGTCCATGGTCCCTGTATGTGACCATTTATTTCATATAAAGTATTGGGGCATGTTGTCAAAAAAGGTCAAAGTTCAAAATCTTTCTTGTAGCCAAGATATATGTATCCATACACAAAAATGGCTACATAAATAACAATTCTTTTTTTTTTAAAGCAGAGGCGCTTAACCTTTTTAGGCCAAGGACCCCATTAATGGATAGAGGAGGAGCAGGGACCCCCAATATATGTATCAACATAACATTTTGATTGCACTGAATAGATTTTAACATGAGATTCTTTGTCTTTATCCAGTTTTAATTTCTATTATTCACTGCATTTTGTTTGATGCCTAATTTCATTTGATTAAAAATAATTTTGAAGTCACACAATATTTGGAGGACCCCAGGACTATCACCACTTACCCCTAAGGGGCTCCAGACCCCATGTTTTCAAGACCCATTATTTAAAGCAATCTATATAGCAGAGCAACATTTGTTACATTTATGTGAATGTTTCATCGTACAGAATACTTGTTAAACATCACACTATATACAACGTCACATTCATAATTCCCAAATATGTCAAACATCAAGCATTTGACCACCAATACAAAGTAAACCTATAGATCAGTGAAAATAATACACTTTAATATTACTCATACACCAACTCTTGCGCATGTCATTGCAAAATGATTAATCATGGCGTAAGAAGTTATTCCAAAAGCTTTATTCATAAGCATGACCAAATGTGTTGCGAAAGCTTCCTCTTATTAATGTTTAAAAAGCAACAGACGTCGACAAGCAGCATACGATTTGAGGATCTTTACAGCATTTGGACTCTACTGCAAAGATGCGTCTGTCATTGGTATCTCATCAAATTTTGGGCCTGTTTTGTTTAGTCATGTTGGTCTGTGCTTTTGCATCGGATGGTGAGTGTTTTTCTCTATTATATACTGCTAGAGACATACAGTAGAGGGGTGAGGACTGGGCCAGCAAATCTGGGGACCCTACAGTATTTCTGTAAACTATTTTACAATGTACTGTAATGGCATTTTTAGTGCACACTGGATACAAGATTGCATTTGCTAGAATACTTTAAGACTGTGCAGTGTGTCATTTTTAAACTTGATGGTCAATTAAAATGAAAAATATTATTTCAGATTTAATTAAACTAATTTTAAGACAAATGGCAAACAGATGTATTTTTGATTTGCTCTGCAGTGTCTAAAAGTCCTGACCCAATCAAACCAATATGTTGTAAAGTGCTCAGGAAGAAACCTGTTCAGAGCAATATCACACAGTGTTACCATGTGTCGGCAACACCGAAATGCCGTGAAGCTGTAATGTAAGTCTCTTCTCTTTATCTCAAAAAGGAAAATACATGTGCTTCTGAACTTTTTCTTTCTCTCTCTTTCATGTACAAAATGTAGTGACACTTAATAAAATTGTACTCTACAGATTCACAGATGACAAGAGAAAGATGTACTGCATCGATCCAAACGCTCTATGGCTCAATGAGTTTCTGGAAGAGGTTTGAATTGTTTTCATAAAAATCTTTATAAATGGGCACAGTATGTACAGTATATTTGTGTTCATGTAGCTCAGTACACTGCATTAACAGCTCAAAGGTCATGGGTTTGATTCCCAGAAAACACACACATATGGATAAAAGGTCATGGGTTTTAAACACAGGGCACACACATACTGACAGAAAATGTATACTTTGTAATGTAGTGTAAGTAGTTTAGATAAAGCGTCTGCAAAATATTTAAATTTAAAACACTTCCAGAGTATACAATTTAGGATGTGGACATATTTTTAAGTTTAGACGTATTAATGCATATTGGACCTATATTTAGTTTACAATAAATTTCTTCTGTTCTTTAAATCTACAGAAAGGTATAAAATGCAAAAAACCAAAGGAACGTCTTTACACCCTGATGTAAGCATGGATTATGCTGTTCTTCTCTCTACACCAGTCACAACAGCACATGACGGCGGGAAGAGGGAGATTTAATATTAAAATATTAAGTAAAAATATTTTGCACAATTTATATATGAATATTTTAGGAAATTATTTTTGACACACGTAGGTTATTACGTGCATTTTGGATTTTAATTTCATTACTGTCTGTGCCTACCCATCTCCGTGGATTCATCCGAGCGCACTTTCTCTGCCTTGCGTTTTTTGAAGACATGGGTACGCAGCACCATGACCCAGAAAAGACTCACACACCTTTGGCTGATGCATGCCCACACAGAAATTCTGAACTCCCTGGGCATTCGTCCCCTAGCTCATGAGAGACTTTGGACTTTATTTTACCACCGGCGCAATGCGCGACGCGAGTGTCTTTTGCTAGACTAGGCCTAAAGAGCGCATTGATAATATGCGCATACAGTATTAACGGGATGACAACGCTAGTTTGCTTACATACATGGATGCTTTTGGCTTTGGCTTTTTAATATGAAAAATTAAAAGATTAAAATGTAAAAGATTATTATTGAGTGTCTTGGACATAAATGATGACCGATTATGAGACGTTAGAAGGCGTAAAGAGCTGCTTCATCTGTAGCTAAGTAAATAAATGCTTTGCTTTAAACAAATGCATCTATTTTAAATGTTATTTAAATTTTACCCCACAAATTTATTGTATATAATGACTCTTTACCTGTGGATATGGTGAGATGAGAACGTTTGTAAATTCTTTATCTCTTGTTTGTAACAAATAAAGTATTTTTAGAGTACAAACCTTATATAAAGCCTAATATATTCTAAAAATGTAATTATACACTGTGTATTTCTTTATAAAAGTATACAATATCAGAAATAATTTTACTTGATTACTGTACTTAAGTATTATTTTGGGGGATTTGTACTTTACTTGAGTACGATTAAAAATTAGTACTTTTACTTAATTACATTTTTTTAAAGAAAAAAAGTACTTTTTACTCCTTACAATTTTATTTACAGTCAAAAAGTACTTATATTTTAGAGATCTATTTTTGCTTGCTCTGTCAAACCAATTGAATTGCACTGATGGTCAGTTTAATTGAAATCTTATTTATTTTGGAGCCTTTGGACCACACTGAGGAATTGGCCAACAGTTCATCTAATGAACATGGTTTAAAAATAGGAAAAACAATTGAGTTATCAATACGTGAAACTGACACGTAAAAGAAAGTCAGTGGTACAGACACGAAAAATGCGGAGATCCGTGAAAATGACACGGATAAATGAGCAAACAATTCTGTGACTATACCACTGAACTTTGTGAGATCATGTTGAAAATTATATAGTAGTCTTATAGTTTGATAATGAAATACAATTAAACACAAACAGTTGTAAAGGATTAAACCTTGTGGTTCATTCACTTCATGTTTTTAGAGAAAGATTAAACATGAATCTCTCGTTTTCCTTCTTCTGGTTACTTTTACTTTTTTAATACTCAAGTACAATTTTAATGTGGTACTTTTTTACTTTTACTCAAGTATAATTCTGGCCAGATACTTTTACTTTTAATTGAGTAAAATTTACACTAAGTACTTGTACTTTCACTTGAGTAAAATTTTTGAGTACCTTTTACACCTCTGCCCCAAACTGCCAAGTAATCTTCTACCTCTAAAGCATGCGGGGCACACACAAACTTTGTTCTAGCAACATCTAAGGTCTCCAGTGTATGTCCAGCAGATGTCGACATACACCAGTTGTCTTGTTAAATATGATAATTTCATGCAGAATATTTGACACATCATTACATAAACAGCGTGTAAGGAATAATGTGGGTTATGCAAATGTTATTGTTATGCAAAAAAAGTAATTTAATTTTATTTCTATTTTTCTGAAAGAACAGCTAACATTTAATTGCATAATAAATAAATAATAACTCCATCTACAGCCCTTATTAAAAATGTGACACGGTAACCAAAGTTACTGTTACAACATTCAGTGTTGCAATTCTCCAACTGTGTTACTGCAGTACTACAATGTTACAATGTACCACCAAGACAATTATTATTCTCTTTAAATCATTGATTCAACCTATAAGATTTCTCAAAAAGGTTTAGGATAATAATGTTGATTGCAGATGCTCACTAAAATAATCATTAGGAAACCTAAAATATTGAGCCTACGCACGTACAGTCACACTATTTAAATGTTTAGACTTTTTCATGTAGGAATATTTCCGTTTTCTTATCATCGTTCTCATCTGTGGTGTAGATGTGCTAACCACTCATCTAAAAAATTTTACAGCTGTGTTGGCCTGCCACGTGTAAGGTGATGATGTTTAAATGGGTGAACGATTATACTGGCATCAAATAAGTTAAGTAAAGGTGATGAGGTTTACATTCACACCAGCCCCCAGGTACATTTTTTTAAACAAGCATCTGGACCCTGTTTCTTAAAAATATTTACAAAATACACTCTTAAAATTAAAGGTGCTTTACAACAATGCCGGAAAATAACAATTTACAGTCAAATGTTCATAAAATAACCATTTCTGTTATATCTTTAAATAATGTAAAGAACCCCTACTAATTTCACTACAAATTATCTTTTCTTGAAACAGAAAAATCTTTCAAATGTACAAGGTTTTAAAATGGAACCATTTTATAGTTAAAATAAAACTTTTAGCCAACCTTAAGCTTCTTAATTTTAGCTTTTCACAAATTTCACAAAGTAAAATTACTTTGATCTCAAACATTAATTAGCGAGTCCTGCAATACCATCACAAATCCACTAGGGGATTGCAGACCCCATTAAAAACTGGTTATTTTTTATTTATTTTTAAGCTTGCTTTCAAGGTGAAGAGTAAATTAAGAGACGCCTCACAAAAAGGTTGAATTTGTTAACATTAGTTAATACATTAGCTAATACTAACATTAACGTTAACAAATACAATCATATTGTAAAGTGTTACTGTAAATTTATTGGACACACATGATGACTTATGTTCAAAGACACTTTAAAAGTACATATACATATATACATATATATACATACAAGCAGAGCATTTATAATGATTTCATTTTGAATGCTTTTACTTCCTGAGCTGTGGTTTCTTGTCTTGTCTTGCTTTTTTTGCATGCATCACCTAAACTTTAGCTGTGAATACCAAGAAACATAACATCCCGGATGAACACAAGGGTCACTCACTTAGATATTCTCAGTATGTTATTTTTCCAAGGATATCACTTTTTTGGCCATGTGACATCGTCATGCTTAAGGGTGTAGCATATTACCCAACAACATGACTAAACACTCTAGAAAGCTGAATAAAATATGTAAACCACAGTGTGACCGACACCTTCCACTGCTACTGATCTGTACAAGGTGAGATCCAGTGAATGGAAAGACAAAAGATAAAGATCAGTGTCCCTTCACACCATAATCATATCCTTCATTTCCTTTCCTTTATCTGTTATTTCAAGAAGCACTGCAGAGACATCAAGACAAAACATAGAAATTAGTAAAAATTGTTACAAATATTTATTTTTAAAAATATGTACTGTAAATATGTATATCACAACTACAATATGTGACCTATGTGACCATTTTTATGTTATTTTTGATTTTTTTAAATCATACTGTATGTACAGGCAAGTTTAAAATAAGCCAGGAGCAGCCCTTAATCTTTATAAGTTAATTTTTAAGTTAGTCTAAGTAAACCGGGTTTCTAAAACACAGATTAATTATACAGATTATTAAAACATGAACTATGGAGCCCTGGGGCCTCATTTTACGATTTTATCGTAAAGTGTGCGTACGCAAAATCCACGGCAAAGTCCATATTTATAAAAACGATTCGCCCTTTTGCTTGTCCGATTGCTGCAGGTTTTTGGAAATATAAGCCTTTCTTGCTGCTCGAAAAGGATTTAAACATTGAGAAGCGCTCTTTTATATTTAATTAGGCATTGTTTAAAGGCGGAGATCTGAAACTGCTCAGCTGCGCACAAGTTTAAGATCATTTGTGATTTATAAATTTCACATTTGAAAGAAACGGGGAAGTGCGTTTTCTGCGCGTAAATTCGGTTTATGAATCACACATACGCATTTTTGATAAAAGATCGTTAGATCAAATGTAGGACGGTTTTTACGCAGCATTTTATAAATGAGGCCCCTGAACTTGAGTAATAGGATTCATTATATCTAGTGAAGATTATAGGCTATTACTGACCTGTTTTAAAAAACTGCACTGTTGTATGCACTGCCAATTGTCATTGGTGATTTGTTGTTTACCTTGCTTGATTCTAAATAACTTGACGACACAAGTTCTGTTTAAGGTAACACAAAATGTGTTGTTTCATTTATAACACTGATTGTGTTGTTTTTGAGTATTGATGATGTGTCATAAAATGAGACAACATTCCCTTTATATTATTCCGAAGTTATTCTCTGATTTTCTTTTGATTATACAACATGAAAAAATGATCTTGTGCTACACATTCTTAAAAATAAAGGTTCTGAATGAGATCTTCGCAGCAATGCTATAAAAGAGCCAATTTGGGTGCTCCAAAGAACTTATAAAGTCAAAGGTTCTTATGTTGTACTCCACATACTTAACTGGGCCGAACTGTACCCGTGACTGTCCTGTCCTCCTTACCCACTTGTCTGCACTCACACATGATCTGTTCCAGAGTATGCTTACATCATTAAAATATGGCATTATTTCGAAGAAAACAGGAAGATGTGTGGGATGGAGTTAATCGTAATTATTAGTTTATGAAATCATGTGCGCTTTGCGGAGGGAATCCTGTATGACATTAAAGCATCATGAGAGTGATTGGAGAGCAGACTGTTCTTAGGCCCCATCCCATTTCTACCCCCTTAAAACTTTCACTTGGTTTCATGTGCCCTCGACAGTAAAGTCCCCTCAATGAGGGAAGTGAGGGTTCGAACGTGCTCAACGTCACACACAGCGTGATTATTATAAATATGATTGAACTCTCGATAATCCCGAGTTATACGTGTTCATGTGAACACCGGAACACACATCCTGAATATTGACAAAACTTCCCAGATCAGATGTATGATGGGCAGACTCTCTCAGGAGACATTGTCAGGGAAATATTTCTAACATTAGTGTTCAAAACTTCACAAACACAGTCGTGTTCAAACTATTATATTCCATCAATTTCCAGAATTTTAATATGCTTTTTTTGCGAAAATATAGTTGTTCTTTTCCAGCGGCGTCAGCCATCTTGGTAGCACTCCGTCTTGCTTCCTAAAGTAATGGGACGCCCTACCCCTACACTTGCACACACAAAAGTGATGGTTAGGGCAAAAATGTAGGGGAAGGGGAGGTATTGGGACGGGCCCTTAATTAAGCAATATCGCTCGAGTAGGAGTGTGATATAGCTCTATATTATCACGGCTGTGATTAGGCCAGAGGCACGAGGCCGCAGGCAATCACAGCCGTGATGATATAGAGCTATATCACACGACTCCGAGAGCGATATTGCTTTTATACAACAGTTCAACAGCACACGTTTGAAAAACGAAAACTAGAAAACAACAACGGAGTTATTTTAAAAGCCTCTTTGTTTGAGAACTACTTCCCACGGATTTGAGGGCTGCCAAAATGACAGGTAACACTTTCGGCTGCTTTGAATCTCATAACAACTCAATGGACGGAAAAGCTGTTTCTTTATATTACCATTTCTTGGTAACAAAGTGTAGTTTTAAGATTAGTTCAGTATAGAATGTATATGTATTATATTTAAATCTGCAGTCGATTAGTAAAGATAGCGCCTGTTTGAACGTTTCCTTAGTGAGATTCGGTACGAATGAGAACCAAAGCATGAGCGGACATCAGTGTTCACTCTCCCCGCTGACCACCGCCCTCTCTGGGCTACATCTCTGACAGGGATTCCCTGGCTCTCATGTTGGCCTTGTTTGTTTATGATCGTCAAAATGAGATCAAATCAGCAGTATTTGGTGTCATGATCAAACTAGTACTTGCTTTTTATTCATATTTAGTGTCTTTTGTGTTGTTATTGTTTTGGTGCGAGGTAAAAGTTAATAAAACTATACTTGTATAACGTTGCTATTGCTTTCTCATTTATTCTTAACGCGATACGAGCACTCGATTATTATTATTAAACTTTGTTCTTGTCAGACCTATAAAACTGTTTTTTATAAGTGTCAGAGAGATGTTTTTCCATGCTGCTTATAAATATACCAGTGGCGATATCTCATAACATGTTTTAATAGTCAGGTCACGATAAAGTAAATGATCAATGTCCACATTTAAAAGCTGCGGGGCTTACCTGCAGTTCCACGGTGTTTTCGCGTTCTGATAAGAGATATAGCTCCAGAAAAAAACGAGTGTTTATATTCCTCTTTCCAAGTGTTAATCGTCCACACGATGTGACAAGACATAACTCCCATTTACTTTAACGTAACATCCAAGAGTGCTGATCTTTGACGGAATAATAACTTCCGATTGGGGGTTCACAGACTGATTTATGAGCTAGTAAACTAATGAGACACACGGAGAGTGTTTAAAAACAGCGCGTCTGTGTTTTTCCATTCACAGATGAGCCTGTTTAGGACCTCCATTCACTAGGTGAAGCGGTTACTGTGCCGTTATCAGTACAATATCGTATGGCTCTTAGCCAATCAGATTCGAGAACCAGAAAGAACTGTTGTATAATATGCATTTAAATTTCTCTTTAAGGGTACTGTATCCTGATAAAGTACGGAGTGATCACACTAGCCAAACGAACTGTACTTTAAGGTAAAATGTACTCGGGTATGACACATAATGTAAGTAAACCCTATCTTTTGGTAAGAAAATGTTGTGCAGCAACAGAAAGGTTCTTCATGAAACCACACAAGACTTTTATTTATAAGAGTGTAGGAGCAGGAGGATATATTTGGTATTTAATTTGAACATTAGGGGTTTTCATTAATTATTTATATTAACTATGAGATAGTTGTAATTGCTAATTGTGACTTGGGGAGTTACCTGCTCCCATTCCATAGTCTCGGTATAAGAGATAAAGCCTCTCACATTTCTAAATATGTTAAAGCTGTGATATTGCCGCATGCTGTAGAGGTAAAAATGTGAGAACAAACTTTATGTCAATTTTTGTCACACTTTGTCACGTGATCAAAGGGTTTCCTGGCCAGACTGTGACTAACTCACATTTCGGAAAGTTATAACTGTCTATTACTAGACATAAAAATAACTCTTGCCTGGAACATATTGCATCTTTGTATCTGTCATGGTTCCTTGTTCCATACATGAAGTGAACGGGGATATGACAAAATATGTTAGCACTTTAACCAATAAGGTAACAGTGTGTAATGAAGATTATAGGGCTGGTTGCTACACTCATTTATTTTATCACATGTTTTTGTTTTATTATTTGTATGGTATTACTTACATTTTTATGTACTCCATGATCACTGTATATGTGACCCATTTAAAAAGGTCAAAGTTCAAGTGCTTTCTTGTAGCCAAGATATATGTACCCATACAAAAATGGCTACATAAATAACAATACCACGAAAAATGTTCACTGATATGGTTTTAAGGTGCAGTGTGTGATTTTTACAAGGATCTCTTGACAGAAATGAAAAATAATATACAAAACTATATTATCAGTGGTGTATAAAGACCTTTAATAATGAACCGTTATGTGTTTATTACCTTAGAATGAGACGTTTTTAACTACATAAACCGAGGGTCCCCTTACATTGAAGTCGCCATTTTGTGCCACCAAGTTTCTACAGAAACCCTTAAGGGACAAACGTTTTTTACTAAGTTGTCTCCGATGACATTTTGTCCGGTGGCGGCTACCGTAGCTTCTCTATGTGATTAAAAAACAAGGGGTAAGCAGTGGACTGAGCCATTGGTTGCAATTCACCGGCACCTCACCACTAGATGGCGCTAAAATTTACACACTGCACCTTTAATATTAAACATTTACTTTTTTACTTAATTAAAAGCAGAGGTCTTTAACCTTTTTTTAGGCCAAGGACCCCTTAATGGATAGAGGAGGAGCTGGGACCCCCAATATATGTATCAACATAACATTTTGATTGCACTGAATAGATCCTTCGTTTTTGTCCAGTTTTAATTTCTATTATTAGCCTATCACTGCATTTTTGTTTGATGCCTTATTTCCTTTAATTAAAAAAATAATTTAAGTCAAACAATATTTGGAGGACCCCAGGACTATCACCACGTACCCCTAAGGGGCTTCAGACCCCATGTTAAAGACCCATTATTTAAAGCAATCTATATAGCAGAGCAACATTTGTTACATTTATGTGAATGTTTCATCGTACAGAATACTTGTTAAACATCACACTATACACGACGTCACATTCACATAGTTCCCAAATATGTCAAACATCAAGCATTTGACAACCAATACAAAGTAAACATATAGATCAGTGAAAATAATACACATTAATATTACTCATAAACCAACTCAGACTCTTGCGCATGCCATCGAAAAGTGATTAATCATGGCGTAATTTATTCCAAACGCTTTATTCATAAGCATGAGCAAAGGTGTTGCGAAAGCTTCCTCTTATTAACGTTTAAAAAATAACAGACGTCGAAAAGCAGCATACGATTTGAGGATTTTTACGGCATTCGGACTCTACTGCAAAAGATGCGTCTGTCTTCATTGTTGTATTTCTTTAAACTTTTTTACAATACTGTAAGTACTGTAATGGGGCCTTGCATTCTTATGGCGGTGCACACTGGATACAAGATTTTCTAGTATACTTAAAGATTGTGCCGTGTGTCATTTTTTAACTTGAAGGTCATTTAAAATGAAACATATTATTCTGATTTAATTAAACAAATTTTTACAGATTAACAGATGTATTTTTGATTTGCTCTGCAGTGATTGCTCATGATGCAAAGAAAGCAATATGTTGTAAAGAGCTCATGAAGAATAAGGTGAAGAGCAATATCACAAAGTGTTACCATGTGTCTGCAACACCAAAATGCCTTGAAGCTGTAATGTAAGTCTCTTAGAGTAAAAGAGTAAAAAGTCTTACAGAATGTCTTAAAAATCACAAGACCATTTACAGTAGGCGGAGTCCTCGCAGAAACTGTGTTTCATCAGTACTCTGAAACCGAGTTAACCTAAAGGTCAAAACACATACACGCACACCCCCACCCACAGACCCACCCGCAGACCCCCCCACACACACAACACACACACACACACACACACACACACACACACACACACACACACACACACACACACACACACACACACACACACACACACACACACAGGTTTCCATGTTTTGTGGGGACATTCCATAGACGTAATGCATTTTATACCGTACAAACTGTATATTTTATTCCCTAACCTACCCCATTCCCTAACCCCAACCATCACAGAAACCCTACTCCTATTTCACATTTTCAAGAAACATCATTTTGTTTGATTTATAAGCTTGTTTCCTCACGGGGACATAAAAATGTCCCCACAAGGTCAAAAAAACACTGGCATTCCTATCTTTATGGGGACAATTGGTCCCCACAACGTGATAATTACCAGGTACACACACACACACACACACACACACACACACACACACACACACACACAAACAAACAGGCTTACAGTATTTTTTTTCTACATGTTTACTTTTTAAAATGTTGTCATTATTTACTTACCTTCATATGTTTTTCAGAACCCAAATTCAGATTTTTTTGTGTTGTATCTTTTTCAGTGCACATTCAGTGCACATAAGTGTCTGAACTTATGTGTAACAACTGAAACAATAGTGAAATCCACAAGAAGAAAGTAGAGGATTTATTTATTCAGCATGTGTGAGTCATTTTGAAGCTTAAAGGGTTTTCTGATTACTATGGTAGTGGATGGTGACCTACAGTATGTGGTCACTTTCCACTACTAACCAGAAAACCCAAAACAAAATTTTTTTATAAAAAAAATGGGGTTTGGGTTCAGAAGAACAACAAAATACTTGAGGGTTCAAATAACATGAGGGTGAGTAAATAATGACTAATTAAATTAAATAAAAAAATCTGGGTGAACTATCCCTTTAAATACACACTAACAGAGCCTATGATAGTCTGATGAAACAGTAGTGTTATATGTTCAGGTTACAAAATACTTTCTAATAGAACACATTGTCTTGGTCCAGTAACACAAATAAGGTGTTCAGTTAACTGTGCTGTTGTGTTAGAGGTTTGTTCTTCTTGCTTTTACAGTGTTTTCTGATATTTTTTCAGATATAAGAGTAGTGATAAATGTTCAAACAGGTTGATTTAAAAGTGCATACTTTAGATAACAGTATCAATGTGATTTTAGCAGAGAAAGAATGAAGGCGATTCCTTCAAAGAGAAATGCGTGTCTTAAAAACCTAAAGGAAATATTTGAATCCAAAAATATAATGCAATGGAAAGTATCAAAACCCCCAAAGGTTCTTGGTGATTTAGATTTAGGAAGTCATCAACAACTTCTTGTTTCCTCAGTTCCAGTCCCAGGAAATAGCGACCATACAGTAGCCTATATTGGTTTTTTTTGTAATTAAGTATTTCTAACCATATCTTTATTAGTTAAACTACTTTTTGTGGCTAACCATTTAGTAAGCTCAGTTTCACCTGATGATTTCTCACAAGTTTCTTGTTTTACGTACTTGAATTATGTGCTCATTTTTCACCTGCCTGCAGATTTGTTTTGCTGCGGCATACAGGCATATCACACAAAATATAAAACAACACATACACACAACATTCAAAACTAGTTCACGCTTTATTTCTGGATAAATGTACAAAACTGAGTTGAGGAAAGCTGTTCTTAAGAAGTTTTTCAGATAAAGGCAATGAAAACACAAAGCCACGACACTATTTTATTGCTTTATGTAGCTTAATGTTATGAAAGTACACATGAACGCCATAGAATGTACAGCCCGTGACACCCTTTGCCTAATAATGCGTTGCCGTTGCCTTGCTATTGCATGTTTCTGTGAAAATAATTGTATTTTTATTATTTAATTTGATATGTAAATAAGAGATAAATATAAGACGTGAACTTAAGAACAAATGTTCTGCGCATGTGCACAATGTATCTTTGCATCCGATTGAGAAAATACTACGATTCATGCGTTTATGCATACTTTTCTCCTGCTGATCGGATCACAGTTTACAAATCTTCCCCCATCTGTCACTTGCAATAAAAACTCATACTCGACATAAAAAAAACATATGTATGTGTGCATGTATGCATGTATGTACACTGACCAAAATTATAAACGCAACACTTTTGTTTGTGCCGCCATTTTCACAAGCTTAACTCAAATATCTAAGACTTTTCCTATGTTCACAAAAGGCCTATTTCTCAAATAGACAAATCTGTTTAAATCTGTGTTAGTGAACACTACTCCTTTGCCAGGATAATCCATCTACCTTACAGGTATAACATATCAAGATGACTATTACACAGGCGTGCTTTAGGCTGGCCACAATAAAAGGCCACTCTAAAATGTGCAGTTTTATCACACAGCACAATGCCACAGATGTCACAAGTTTTGATGGAATGTGCAATTGGCATGTTAACTGCAGGAATGTCCATCAGATCAGTGGCCTGTGAATTGAATGTTCATTTTTCTACCATAAGCCATCTCCAAAGGCGTTTCAGGGAATTTGGCAGTACATCTAATCAACCTTACAACCACACCAGCCCAGGACCTTCACATCCAGCATCTTAATCTCCAAGACCAGCCGCCCAAACAGCTGCTACACAACAATCGTTTTGCATAACCTGCATGCTTGTCATCCTCATCTGGGTCTTGACCTGACTGCAGTTCATCGTCATAATCGTCATAATCATAATTGAGTGGGCAAATGTTCAAATTCAGTGCCGTCTGACAGTTTGGAGAGGTGTTCTCTTCAGGGATGAATCCTGTTTTTTACTGTACATGGCATATAGGGTGTATGACATTGTTTGGGTGAGTGGTTTACTTATGTCAACATTGTGGATCAAATTATTGATGGCATTCTGAATGCACAGAGATACCGTGACAAGATCCTAAGGCTCACAGTTTTGCCATTCTCACTGTTGTGCCAATCTCAAATCTTCCTTTTATAAGCAAGATCATTGAAAAGATTGTTTTCAATCAGCTGAACAAATTCTTAAACTTAAATGGCAATCTGGACAATTTTCAATATGGCTTCCGTCTGCATCACAGCAGAGAGACAGTGCTACTAAAAGATAATAAATGATATTCGATTAAACTCTGATTCAGATTACTCTTACATAGGGCTCTCTAGGATGGTCCTCAAATGGTTTAAATCATACCTAAAAGGGAGTGGTTACTATGTGAACATAGGGAACCATAAATCTGAGTGGACATCCATGACATGTGGAGTCCCACAGGGCTCAATTCTTGCCCCGCTCCTGTTTAATTTGTAAATGCTTCCACTTGGTAAAATAATGATAAAGAACCAAATTGCTTACTACAGCTATGCAGATGACACCCAGATATATTTAGCCCTGTCACCCAATGACTACAGCCCCATTGACTCTCTATGTAAATGCAGTTGGATACGTCAAAACTTCCTCCAGATAAACAAAGACAAAACTGAAGTCACTGTATTTGGAAATAAAGATGAAACTCTCAAGGTTTTCACATAACTTAACTCTAGGTGTCTAAAGACACAAAATAAAGTCAGAAATCTTAGTCTGACCTTAATTTTACTAGTCATGTGAAAGCGATAAGCAAAGCTGCTTACTACCATCTAAGAAATAAAGCCAGAATTGTTTTTTCTCAAGATAGGAGACAAAGAGAAACTTTTTCATGCTTTCATCACCAGCAGGGTGGATAATTGCAATGCACTCCTTACTGGGATCCCCCAAAAGACCATTAGACAGCTACAGCTCATATACAGAAAGCAGCTGCAAGAATTCTGACCAGTACCCACTTTAACTCCTGTGATTTTTATTTCTGTTTTATTCTTTTTCACACATTTAAACTGTTATGCACGAAAAAGCGGAATTTGCCGTATATATTGCACGATAATCACACTGCGTGTCATTTGTACGCATCTTGGTGAGAATGGGTAAAGTAATTCATGCCCCACAGCAGTACCTGCAAAATAGTCTGGTGAAGGGCAGCAAGAGAATTACATTCCAAAAATGCTTAGTGAGACGGGCCACATGGCAGTAATTATGAAGAGTCTGTGAAAAGTGTAGTGAACAGCAAGGGAATACCAAAAGTGCCCGGTGTCACGGGCCACATGGCAGTGATTGTGAAAGAGTCTGTGGAAAGTGTAGTGGGCAGCGCGGGGGAAGATATTGAAGATGTCTTATACATTCTGACTTTTCTTCCTGTTTTATTCTTTTCCACACATTTTTATTGAAATCACATTTATTGTCTTTTAATTGTTATTTTAAATTCTCATGCATCTTTGTTTTTATTGTGATTTTATTCTGTCTCTCTTATTTCTACATTCTACATTTTCTCTTATATACCTCTGTGTGTGAAATGTGCTATACAAATAAGCTTTCCTGGCCTTGCCTAACACAGATTTAGACAGATTTGTAAACAATATTTGAGAGAAATAACTACATAGAAAAAGTCTTAGATCTTTGAAGTCAGCTCATGAAAAATGAAGGCACAAACAAAAGTGTTGCGTTTATAGTTTGATAAGTGTATATATAGGTATGTACATTAAATCATCAATTTCCTTACAGCTGTTAAAGTCTACTTTCATGTTAAGTACTGTTTGAGAAGAATATTTTGATTTTAACAAGATTTACTACTGAATTATAATTTCCATTATTGTGCCTATAGCAAACATGAAATAAATGTATTAAAAACAGTTCAACAAACTGATCAGCAGAACAGTAAATATGTTTGAAGAGTTTGGTTCCAAAACGCAATAAATTCATTTTGATAAATTTTGGTAAAAACATGTTTTCTATACAGAGAAAGTGACAAGATGAAAAACATTATTTTTTGTTACAAACTTTCACATAGCATCTTTAGGTTATAAAAACATAAAACATTTCAAATCCATAATTTGATTTTCAAAGATTTATTATAAAAATGGATTCTTTTTTTCCGTAAAATGCAATAAAATGCAATAAAGGTTTTTTTTTCAAAATGCTATAAATCTATTAGATCAGTATATAAATGTGCATTCATCTTTGCCATGTTATATTCATTTAGTTGAGTAGTGGTATACACTGATTAAACATTAATGGCATTAATCAAAACACTTACTTTGTCATATTAAGGACACTGTCATTGCTGCGATTATACTTTGGATGTCGTCTGTGAACTTTTTTGACAGCGATCAGCTGTAAAATGTTTTGGTCCTGCTTGATTTTTGTTGGCTTCGTGTAAAATAATGGAAAGTTTTTAATAAGATCCCCTGGGGTCAATGTGTTAGCATGACAGAAGCTTGATGCTGTCGTGTGAGAACAAGCAACATCCGGCATTTTTCCGTCTCCCGAGTGCCTTTCGCATAAATTATTATGTTGATGGCTTACGTTTCTTTCCTGTCACAAAAAAACACCACAGGTTTATCAATGCCATCAAAAGTATTATTTTGTTCCTGTTTGTTGATTACGAAGTACAAAGTAGATGAGGAAAACTAGGATTCTGTGTGTATTCAACGTGCCGCCATTATTGTTTACAATGCATGAAATGGTGCGCTGTGATTTATTGAGCGGATTTATTGCATTCTGCAGAAAAGGAGAAGTGGCGTTTATTGCGTTTTGGGAAAAAGGGAGAAAATTTGACAGAATAAAACGGCGGATATTGGATTTTGCGTAAAATTAAGAATTTGTTTTTAAATACTGACCAGATACAATACTGATTTTGGCGGTAACACGTTTTTTTTTTTTAAATGGTGTTTATTCCGTTTTGGAACCAAACACTTAATTTACTGTATAACCCCTATTAGTTAACAAAACAACTGTTTACATTCCCCGTAGGCTCTATAACTTGCCCAGGCTTATAAAATATTCAACAGTTATGACCATGTTGCCCAAAGCACAATTTCCAGCAAGGCCCGGCTCCACAACGAAATACATTTGGAGGTGAAAATGACATGAGGGTGAGTCAGCACTGACCGTATATCTCATAGCTGTAGTCATGCCTGAATTTCAGATAAGCAGACCTCAGCTGAAACAACAGTTTTCTGATTGGGTTCAATTATTTGACATACAGGGTGAACACAACAATGTTTCTTCGATATTTCATTGGAATGTCACTCAATGAATGTAAAAAAAATATTTTACAGCATGTTATACAAAAAAGTTGTGACAACATACATTTTTTCTGCATACATTATTAAAGCATACAATGCAGGCTTAAATATAAAATTTCATTTAAAACTGGACTTCATTTTCTTAAAAGAAAAATCCAGATAATTTACTCACCACCATGTCATCCAAAATGTTGATGTCTTTCTTTGTTCAGTCGAGAAGAAACCACGTTTTTTGAGGAAAACATTGCAGGACCTTTTTCATTTTAATTGACTTTAATAGAGCCCAACACCCAATACCCAACTCAACACTCAACAGTTTCTTTCAACGGTGTTTCAAAAGACTATACACGATCCCAAACGAGGCATAAGGGTCTTATCTAGCAAAAAGATTGTCATTTTTGACAAGAAAAATAAAAAATATCCACTTTAAACCACAACTTCTCGTCTAGATCCGGTCGTGATGCGTGATGTGACCCCACGCAATATGTCATGACGTCAAGAGGTCACAGAAGACGAGCGTCAAACTCCGCCCCAGTGTTTACAAGTGTGTTGAAAGAGGACCGTTCCGACGTTGTTGTATGTCAACTGATACTAATTAATGTCTTTGTGTCAGTTTATTGTTTAAAATGGTCCGCAAATGTGCGTTTTATATATGTAACACGTGACCTCCCTACGTCACTACGCATTTACGTTAGGTCGCGCTGGACCGGACCTAGACGAAAAGTTGTGGTTTAAAGTACATATATTTTATTTGTCTTGTCAAAAATGACAATCGTTTCACTAGATAAGACCCTAATGCCTCGTTTGGGATCGTTTATAGACCTTTGAAACTGAAAAAAAAACTGTCAAGTGTTGAGTCAAGTATTCAATGTTGGGCTCTATTAAAGTCCATCAAAATGAGAAAAATCATGCAATGCCCTCCCCAAAAAACACAACCTCCCCCGGACCGAACAAAGAAAGACATCAACATTCCGGATGACATGGTGGCGAGCAAATTATCTGGATTTTTCTTTTAAGAAAATGGAAAATTACTTTAAGTGAAATTTAAGTTTAATTAAAAATATTGCAAACACCTAACAGTTAATATCCTGTGGAAATTCCCTGATCCCCCAATCCCCCGAGTGGAGCATCCCCCTCAAGTGAAACCAGAATAAAATACACCGGAACAATGATGAAATCACTAATAAAAATAAACATGCTTTTAAAGCATACAATGTGACCAATGTATTTCCTCTTAATTTACTATATAAGGCAAAGAGGCAAGACAGTTGATTATATTCTCTCAGATCCAAGAGTACAAGAGCTAGAGATCATCTGTCAACATGAAGACACAAAGACTTTCTACGAGAACTTTGGCCGTGATGGTGGTAATTGCATCTGTGATCTGGACAGTATCAAGTGCTGGTAAGAATATGGTCATGTGCTTTTAACTGAATAGTATTTGTCCTAACAAGTAACTTTCATACATAAATCTGACTAACTAACCATGGAATCTCCTTTAATCTTGACATCAAGAGCTATGCTTTGCTAGACTACATTATTTATCTTTGGTCTTTTGTTCACCCTTATGGTACAATGAGTACAATATTTTAGCATTTTAAAGTCAACATTACTCCTGTGGTTTATCTGCAGCTGGGAGAAATATAATAAGACACCTGTCAAGCTATCACGCAGGCATAATGGGCTTGTTATAACGAATCGTCATGTTATAAAGGCTTAGCATGAGCCTAATATACACATTTATAACTAGCAGACCATTTATTTTTCTGGCCTTCTGAATATGTCATCAATCATGAACCTCTGATGGGAAATTAACTATGATGTTAACAGTTCATGTGTGTGTTTATGAGCAGCAAGAGTCTGAGACCTTTGGTCTTGAAAATTATATGCACTGTATTTTGTTTTGATTATTGTGGTAAATATATTGATATTTAATTAAGTATACTAATGCATTTGTTCATGTTTTGTGTCAGATGTGAATATTAAGGCGAACGACTGCTGTAAAGAAGTCTCCATGAAAGAGGTGACCGACCCAATCATCAGTTACAGGCTGCAAAACCAAACTTTACCATGTGTCAAGGCAGTAATGTAAGTGTTACAATATCAGATTCTCTCTAGACAAAGCACACATCACAATTAAAAATCAGATCCATGTAAAGTTTATATTCTTCAACTTATTATTCTTATTGACAGCCTTGAAACTCAGAGGGGGAATTTGTGCATTAATCCAGGAGCACCATGGGTACTGAAGAAAGTTATCCAGTTTAAAAGGTAAGTTGAAGTCAACAAATGTAGACAAGTTACTGAATTTAAAAATGACCTAAATGCTTTTAAAATGTACATATTACAATTTATTTTGTATAGCATTCTAGTAATAAGATGTGGTATTTTATTATGTTGCAGAGCTCAAAAACAAAAATTAACACCAACCACTGTGGTTCAACATGTGACTTCTAGACCACCACCAACATCCTCATCATCATCCATAAGTAACATCACTCATGTGGGAGGATCTAATCAAACTAACCACAGCCAATCATGAGTTTTATTAATGTGTCAACTCATAATGAACGCATACATATCTAACCAGTTATGTGTATACGCTTTTTTAAGTTTAAGATAATGCATTGTTACATTTTTTTTCAAATATCTAGTAATGGGCAGTTAATTGTGTGCATTTAAATTAGTATTTACAATATAACATACTGTCAAATACATGTAGGACTAGTCATCATTGAAGAAATTGTGGAAAATATTTACAGCAGGTGTGGTTTGAATAAGTTATCAGTATATATAATATTTCATATTGAAATGTACTGTTATAAGAGGGATGATGCAAATCTGAAAGTATTTCAGTATTTGAATGAGATAAAATATTGAAGTTGTGTCTGTGTAATTATGAGTGCTGGATCAAAATAAACTGATGAGTAACTATAAGTTTTGCTTGTTTATTTTGTTTTCTGGCCTCTTACTTTCCATGTACTATGTATTATGGACTTTTAATCTATAATCAATTATTGTTAATCTATCATGAGTTCATTGTTTTTACATATCTATTAATACACAGCTCTATAAAATATTTGATCCTGATTGGTCAATTACAATATAAAGTCAGTTATCCCTCAGTAATTTTTAATAGTTAATATATCACTCTGTTGTCTTATTTCTCATGCAAGGTTTATATGGTTACAAATGAGCCAAAAAATCAGATGAATATAACGTGAATTGAAATACTATATCATCATATTATGAAGAAACAAAGGTTTTTGATTTACTGTGCTGTTCTGTTCGAGGTTTGTTTATTGTTGGCTTTAGGGGGCAGTGCACCAAAGCATTTACACCTGCAGCCAGCGTATGATTTCAATTGTTACCAATGGAAGCGACACGCTTTTAAAAACACCAGCAGCTGGCTGGTTTTGTCCGCACTGAGCGCCAGCATCCAAGTTTTTTTGTTGCGTTCAGCGCTGAGTGCCCAGAGTTGAAAAATTTTCAACTTTAAGTGACTTTTTACTCGACAGTCCATTCACAGTGGAGGAGGAGCGGGACAAATACCAAACCAACCAATCGGCGCATCATACAACGACTGATAAACAACACAAAAGCATTATAGCAACCAAAACACCTAGCTAAATCCTGGCTATGTCCCTACTACAATCTTTTTTCAGACGTTTAAACCTTTGCACAGCCAACAATAGCCAAAAAACAATCAGGAATTTGCCAGAGATTATATTTGGCACTTGGCAGTGTGTTTTATCATTCATCAGCTGGAAAAGTTGCTCTGAAACTGATTGCAACAATATTGTTCCTCTTGTCTTTATGGTTATAGTTGTGGTGTGAACTCCTTGTCACAATGTTACTGATTCGCAGGATGTAGAAAACGCTCTTCTTTAATCTTATATAGAAAATACCTTCAAATTAATATAACTCTGGGTTATTTGGTATGGAAGCCTAATTTTGGTATTGTTTTAAAGAAGACACTTGAAAGTTTTTTATGGAATTATCTAAAAGTGAAAATATTAAATTTATTTTATTAAAGTTTAAATTTAGTGTTATAGATAAAAAATAATGCCATATAGTATTATTTTATACATAAAATTGTCAAAAAATGGTGTTGGTTTGCTCGGGGTTTGCTGCATACTCTTGTCACAAATTAATAAATTATGGTCACTGCATTATTATAACTTCTTAAATGTTTTGAAATATGAAAAATACATTCTTAGACCTTTTCAACAATATTTAGTTTGTTGTGATAGATACAATTTTACATGCAAAATATTGAAGTAAGCTCAGGTGTCCGGCTCACATGACAGTGCCAGTTAATGGGTTAAAAAGCACCTAGAATAATGTCCTGTGTAAATTCCCCAATATCTGCTGCATGAGTGTAAATCCCAGTGTAGTACAAGTGAAACCAGAATGAAATACAACAGAACAATGATGTAATCATTCATAAAAAATAAACATGCTTTCAAAGCACAGGATGTGTGACCATTGCATTTCCTCTTAATTCACTATGTAATGCCAACAGGCAAGAGTGTTGAATATATTATTTCAAATCCAAGAGGACAAGAGCTATAAATCATCTGTCAAAATGAAGACACAAAGACTTTCAATAAGAAATATGAATGTCATGTTCTTGACAACAAGAGCTAATGTGGACTTCGACATTTGTAAATACATACATAAATACATACATGTACATATACATATGAAAGTACACAATTAAATTACACAATAAAATACATTTGGGGATTCAAATGACATGAGGGTGAGTTAATACTGACCTTACTGTGACATCTTATAGCTTAAGCGGAGCCTGATTTTTAGATAAGCACGGCTTAGCTGAAACAAGTTTTTCTATGGGTTTAATTATTTGACCTAAAGTACAAGGTAAACATGGTAAACACAGCAATGTTTTATCCCTATTTTATGGGAATGTCACTCAATTAATGAATGAATGTTAAAAACAATCTTCTTTTATGTTAAACATTTAACTGTGACACCATGTATTAGCTTTTTGTCTGTATACATTATAGATTTAAAACATCCAGTGCAGGCTTAAAACAAAAAGCATTTGATAACATTCGAAAAGATATTTAAATGTAATTTACATTTAATTAAAGATACCAAGAACAACTAATAGATAATGTCATGTGGAAATTCCCCTGTCTCTCCTACAGAAGAATTAACCAGTGGAGCACATGTGAAACCAGATTAAAATAAAACAAACAAATGATGAAGTCATTTATAAAATAAACTTCTAATGCACAGGATGTGACATTTTGTATTGCGTATTTCCTTTAAATTCACTATTTAAAGCCAACAGGCAAGAGCGTTAAATACTTCTCTCAGATCCAAGACAACAAGAGCTAAAGATCCACTGTCGAAATGGAGACACAAAGACTTTCGATGGGAAATTTGGCTGTCATGATGGCAATTGCATCTGTGATCTGGACAACAGCATATGCTGGTAAGAATACGATAATATGCTATTAACTAGTGTTTGTCCTCAAAAGTAACTTTCAACTGACTAACTAACAATGGTTAGTCATTTGATCTTGACACCAAGATCTATGCTTGGATGGACTTTAAGATTAATTATTTTGGTCTATTGTTCACCCTCATGGGCCATTTTAACTGTGCATGACCTTTGGTCTTGAAAATTGTATGCACTGTATTTGGTTTTGATTATGATGGTGAATCTACTGATATTTAATGAAGTACAATATGCTAATGCATTTCTTCATGTTTTGTGTCAGATATGTATATTAAGGCGAACACCTGCTGTGAAAAAGTCTCCATTAATGAGGTGACCGACCCAATCATCGGTTACAGGCTGCAAAAACTTCAATTACCATGTGTCAAGGCAGTAATGTAAGTATCAGATTCTCTCTAGACAGAGCACACGTCACAATTAAATATCAGATCAATGTAAAGTTTACTTTTTGTGTCTTTAACTATGTTATTATTCTTATTGACAGCCTTCAAACTCCAAGGGGAAAATTCTGCATTAGTCCAAGAGCATCATGGGTACGGCAGAAACTTCTCCAGTTTAAAAAGTAAGTTGAAGTCAACAAATATAGTGACAAGTTACTGAATTAAAATGACAGTAAATGCTTATGTGCATATTATAATGTGCATTCTAATAATAAGATGTGGTATTTTATTGTGTTGCAGAGCTCAAAAAGATAAACTAATACTATCAGGACAGTCCAACATGTAACTTCCACACCACCACCAACATCATCACCCATCAGTAACATCACTAGTGGGAGGATCCAATGAAACCAGCAATAATCATTTCATAAAAGTGTCAACACATCTAACCCGTTCAATGTGTTTTAAAGCTATTTTTGAAGTTTAAAATGATTCACTGTAATATTTTTATAATGTCTATATAGGCTCTTTTACAGCCCATGTGATCAAATAGCCTGCGCTCGCATTTTGGCAACGGAAGTGGTGTTATTTCCCAGTGGTTTTAAGGTGTTAGCAAGTCAGAAAGTTTATCAAAACGGTTTCCAGCATCAAAATGTCTGGCTGTTGCATTTGGTTGCACTAATATAATATACGTATATACGTATATATATGTATCTGGCCACTTTATATGTGGCCATCTGCTAACATCTTCTATCCACTCCACTATAGTACACAGATCTGGTAGCTGCTGATTCTTACTTCCGTTGCCAAAATGTGCACGCATACGCTGCCAAGTCATACTGCTAAAATATTTAGATCAGGTCTGGTTTGAATAAGTTATAAGTATGCATAATATTTCACATTGAAATGTACTGTTACAACTCCAGAAGGATGAGAATCTGAGAATATTTATGAATTTAAATGTGATAAAATATTGAAGTTGTGTCTGTGTAATGACGAGTGCTGGATCAAAATAAACTGATGAATAACTAGTTTTGATTGTTGGTTTTATTTGGTATATATATATATATATATATATATATATATATATATATATATATATATATATATATATATATTTTTTTTTTTTTTTTTTTTATGACAATATCCTGGCTGGACCACTGTTGTCAGTGATATAAGTATTTGAAATGAAAATGATTTCTTAATGCTTTACGTTCTCAGCCCCGAACATCTTTTCTTCAAAATCTTTATGTAAAAACTCTCTTAAGGCTAAAGGTGTGCTTGTTACTGGAATGCAAAGCATACAGTATATCTTTCAAGCTTCCTTTTATACAGCACATAACTATTATATCAATAAGTTAAACACTACGTCCCAACTGCTACAATCTTTTACTCGGACATTCAAACATTTGCCCAACCAACAATAGCCACACAACAATCAGGAATTTGCCAGAGATAATATATTTCATTTGATCATTTATCAGCTGAAAAAGTTACTCTGAAACTGATTGCAACAACTATCGAACAATGACTCCTGATTTGTCACAATGTCACTTATTTGCTATATGTAGAAAATGCCCTTCTTTAATCTTATATAGAAAATACTATACATTTAACTGTGACACCTATTAGCTTTTTCTGCATCCAAAACATCCAATGCAGGCTTTAAAAGCATTTATTGATCATGTTCATTGCCAGAATTTAAAAAAGCACCTAGAATAAAATCCTGTGTAAATTCCCAGTATCTGCATAAATCCAACTGGAGTAAAAGTGAAACCAGACTGAAATACAACAGAACAATGACGAAATCGATAAAAAAACAAAGCACAGGATGTCTAGACAAGGACACGCATCACAATTAAAGATTAGATTCATGTAAAGTTTATTTTTGTGTCTTATCGACAGCCTTTAAACTCAGAGTGGGAAATTCTGCATTAGTCAAGTGTAGTGACAAATCACTGATTTTATAATTAAATTAAGGGGTGGTTTCCTGGACAGGGATTGGACTAGTCCTAGACTAATATAAATGTAAGAGCTGTCCAAACTGAAAACATCTTGCACTGACATATCTTCAAAATACATCAGTCCCCACTGTTTTGCCTCAAAATGCACACAAGTAAGGCATGTTTTTTAAAACTAGTTATATTTCCTAATTAAACTAAGGCGTAGTCCTGGCTTAAGCTACACTGCAAAACAAAATGCAGGACGAACTTAAAACAACTTGGTTTTGCAAGTCAATTTAACATACTATTTTAAATTTTGGCTTTAAAAAGTTGACATAACTTAAAAAATCAAGTTGAAATTGTTAAAAAATATGGGTTGATTAGAAAAAAAAGTTTTACTTTTTTTTACAGTGTAATCCCTGTCCGGGAAACCACCCCTAAAAATAAGCCAGCCCTGTGGTCAAATATATGACTTCCACATCACCACCAACACCATTCTCCATTAGTAATATCAATTATGGGGGAGGACATACCCAAACTAACCACACCTGAAAATGAGTTTATAAATGTGTCAACTCATATATATATATACTTTAATTAGATTTGTTGTTTTTGCAATGTAATAGTGATCATATATAATTGTTAAAATTATAAATAAAATAATTAATAAAATTAAATCCTAATTTCTAACTTTAAAGGAAAAGTATGTAAGAAATTTATATCAATGAATCATAAAATGGCCCTGATATGTCACTAGACATTAAGAAATAATTTTCATTTCAAATACTTATATCACTGACAACAGTGGTCCGAACAGGATATTGCATTTAAAAAGTGGAGTTGCAGCCCTCAACTGATGTTTATAGCTCTATTCGGATGGGATTAGTTTTACAGGTTTTAGTGTACATTTTTAGCTTTATTGTTATATTTTGTAAACCACTTTGTGATTTTATTTGTGAAAGGTGCTATATAAATAAACCTCTGAGAATAAACCTCTGAGAAAATCATGCTCTGTGTTTTTAATCCCGTCCAAATCGGCCATATCTGTGTTTTTCTCTGACGACCGTAAGAATTCCAGAGCAATTTATCTGCTGTTTTTCGCCGAACTCAGAGGTCCTTGAGAATTTTAATTCTGTCCGTATGCAAATTGCCCGCAATATCTTTTGAAAACGCGGTTCTTGTCGTGTTTTGGCCAACATGATCTGCCGTAAGGTATTACTAACGTGCTTATATTGTACTTCCTGAGTCCTGTTCATTCAGATATGGATGTTTTTTACAATTCGGCGAAATAAAATAATTAAATCAAGACGAGCTGAATATTAAACACTGTTAAGACTGGCCACTGTAATATCAGTATAAGGTAACTGAACCTTATTTTGTTTAACTCCGGAATGGTAATGTTAATTAATAAAGATAATAAATTGTTATTAATCATTAATTCTTAATTTCTTTGGGTTTATTATAAGCAGCCAGTTATTTAAAATACATAGGCTACTTTAGTAGGATTTGTAAAAGTTCTTTTGATTTGTTAAAGTTCTGTAATAATATTACATTTGCAAAATATCAAACATTACAAACACGAGTATCCAGAGCACGTGATCTTCTGCAACGGCCAAATGCATGAAACAGACACTCGCATCTCTGGAATAGACTGGAATTTTTTATCCCGTTCGAACCGGTACATAAAATCAGATGTTGTAGGGGACCCGTTGAAACTCGAACGTTGTTTGGAAACTAATCCTGTCCGAATAGTGCTTATGTTGTCATGTTGTGTATTGGCCACCAGTTGTGTGATTGCAGTACCAGTTTTTGCCACAATCCTACATACTGTTCCTTTAAAATCTTTTTACTTCATTTTGCTCAAAACGCTCAAGATGTGTTAAGTGCCAAGAGAGGTCACACTAAACACCGATGATGCCTAAAGAAGACATTTAGTCCTGAAAATTATTTTTTTAATTTTTTTGTACATATTTCCTGTATTTTCTATTTGTATCCCAACAAAATAGATCGAAAAATAAATATGGATGGACATTAATACTTTGCTAAAACAACAATGCTGGTGATGGTGGCCTAAGACTTCTGACAGAACTGTATATATATGGAAATGATGGTACTGATATATGTTAAGATATGTCAGTGCAAGATGTTTGTAATGTAAGACTTAAACATGCATTTTAGTCTGGGACTATTTTTAAAGCCCAATCCGGGAAACCGCACATGGAAATCTAAGAGAATTTTTGAGTTTGAACATGATAAAACATGGAAACTTTGTGTCAGTATGAAGATGATGTGCTGGATCAAAATAAACTTATGAGTAACTACAGGCTTTGCATGTTGATTTTGCATCTGAGTGTTAAGGCTTCTACTCAACCACAAGGTGAGAAGAACAGCAGGCAGGATGCGAAGTGATGACTGAAAAAGGCGAGCAAAGTTTATTGCTAAGTTAATCTTAGTTGCGTTCTTAATGCTCCATCTGACTTCATGTGAAAAGATTCAGCAGGTGTTATAATCTTGACGTTGTCTTGTGACGTTATTAAAACCCTTGAGATGGCGACCACTTGTGAAGACAATACAGCCCACACGAAACACAAGATTAAACAACAGTTATAAAACAGGTAGAATGTCATAATAGACCCTTTAACTGTTTGTACACAATGATGACGTGGCAATGTATGCGCGCACATATTGGCAATGGAAGTACGGCAAGAATCAGCATTGAAGCAACACACAGACAGACAAAGTTATTTCAAAAAGTTAACTTTATCAACATTTTCAACACAGCTCCCACATCCATCACTGTAAAAACTGTTACTTGGACTTCTCAATAAAATTAAGGCAACATTTTCCAACTACTTTTTGTAAGTTTATTGAACTAACTCATATTTTGAGTAAGGACAACTTAATAATATGGATTTCAATAAATGCGAAAAATCTATGTACAAGCACCAGTCTTCTGAACAATGGTAACTACAAAACTCAAAAGAAGAAATAGAAACTTTTTCAAATCTCGAAGATAAATGAACATTAAAAACTAACAAGTCTTTCTTTTTAGTTAAAAACACATAAAATAGAGTTTAAATTCAAATTATACTCTCCAAATCCAGTCCTGTGCAAAGCATGCTGGGAAGTACGAGTCCACTGCCTAGTTAGTTATGTTTAATAATAAAATCATGTAGTTTCAACACAAAATTATGAAGTTAATTTCCTTCTTACAAATTTAAGTGGATTATACATGATAAAATGAAGTTGAATTTACTCAATGATGTGTTCATTTAGAATTACTCAAATTATTCAAATTATTGTGTTATTTTAACTCATATTTTGATTTAAAAAAAAATTTAACACAGTTTACTCATTTTATTTAGTCAAATCTACACTTTTTACAGTGGACTATGGTGGAGTGAATAGAAGACGTTAGCAGATGGCCAAATATAAAGTGGCCAGACACATATTTACATATATTAGTATATTATAGTAGTGCAACCAAACGCAACAACCAGACATTTTGATGCTGGGAAACCGTTTTGATAAACTTTCTGAGTTGCTAACACCTTAAAACCACTAGGAAATAACACCACTTCTGTTGCCAAAATGCACACGCAGGCTATTTGATCACATGGGCTGTAAAGGGTCTATAGGTAGAATGGGAAATTTTATAATATATAAATGATAAACTAAATATGGGGAATAATAGTAAGGAATATTAAGGATATGGAAATAACACAAATGTATGTCTGTACTCTCAAGTCACAATCTCTCAGATGCACATGATTTATTTTAAGAAACTCAAAACATAAGATCTTTCACCTATGTTTTTGTTTTCTGGCCCCTCACTTTCCACACTGTTAACCCAGATATTGTCTTTACTTAAACAATCAAGTAAACATCACTTAATATTTTCTGTTTTGAAGCCAAAGCTTAAAAAGTTTAGTTGATTTAACTTTTAAACTTACAAAATCCATTAAACTAAAACATTCAAGTAAAATTAACTTTAAATTATTAGTTCATGTTGTGAGGAGAACCCATAATCCTTTGCGCCTGAATATTTAGATTTTTTTCTGGTTTTTTACAGAATAAAAACTTTCACTACTTAAATATTTGTTAATAAAATGGCATATAGGTTTAAGCTTTTATATTATTGATATTGTTTTGTTGTAAATGATAATTTTGTGATCAGTGTTTCCGTACATGAACCCTGTTCAGAACATTTTATTGTATTTCTGTCCACAGTTCTGACAATGTATGTTAAAAACACAGTTTTGTGTGTGTTTCTGAGGAGAATCACGTTTATTCAATGATTGACTTAAACCATTTATAACATCAAAGTAATATAAAGTGATAAAAACTAAAGTTATATGCAACGGGTTTCCTCACAAATTTCTAGTTATGTCAACTAATCTGGGTTAAGAGTGCAGGAATATTGGAAGAAGTTAAAACATTAAGTCTATTCAACTTAAATTGTCGTTAGAACATTTTATATGTTTAAGTAAAGTTCACTTAAAGTTTTTAAGTAATCATTACTTAAATTTGTTAGGTCAACGAGTTACCTTCATGTTTTTAAGTAAACTCAACTTATCTGGGCTTACAGTGCATGTACTATATTATGGAGACTTTATCTGTAATTAATTATTGTCAAATGTCAAATGTTAATAGCTTAATATAACACAGTTCTCTAGAATGCTTAATTCTGATTGGTCATTGTGTCATTCTGAGGTCTGTTATTCTCAATAACCACTAAAATGGATAACACCGCTCATCCAGGTACTGTGAGTCATCATTCACGTCATTACTAGTAAGTTTAATGCATTACTCCACTGTCTCTTTTACTCTTTGCTACTGTTTTTAAATATTTCAAATGAAAATTTTGTGTCCAGTTATTTACTCATGTGTCAAGTTGCCACATAAGCAGAATAATATACATCCCTTTACATATACGTGTGCTTGCTTGTGCAATCCTGGTTAAAGTTTCATCATCTCATTATGAGATTAGAAGCAGTTGAACTTCACATTGATTTTAATCTTAGTCTCAGTTCTTACTCTATATCAAGGTTATATTTTTATATATTTAATAAAGACTTTAGCTGGGTTTTCAGACTGGGTCACATATTAGGCTGTTAACTTTATTGTGAGAATGAGAATGGTTATTATTCAAGTCTTGTTTAATTTTTCACTTATCTTGTGTCAATCATTGCTTAGGCTTAGATATTTACAGTAGGCATTTCTGTATAAACGTATGGTAATTCAAACTGATGATTTGGATGCTTTCACTATGATGTTTGGATTTTCTATTTATTGTGCAATTATGTTTCTCATAAATTATGCTGACTCGTAAGACTGGCGTGTGTTGTGGGTGAGAGGTGTGATTTTTAGTGAGGGTATATTTCTCAGTTGATGCAATGGCTTGGTGGTGGTGAACCTGTGACGCATTATTTTCCATCTGAATAGTATTTCTTATAAACGACCTCTATGTAAGACACACTTCATCAGAAGCCAATTAACTAACCAAGACACTAAACATCTTTGGACAACAAGAGCAATGATGGGCTGGACATCTAAATTATTCGTCTTTGCTGTTCTGTTCACCCTCATGGGATGTTTCACTGGTGCATTGGGCAATTGTAAGTATAGTCAAACATATACAAAATTTCGGTAATAAGTCTGTATTACTGCTCTCTGTAGCTGGTGGACGTAGGATACTTGCTAGACTTTCAAGAATGGCATGACGAGAAGTCTTACGATACAAAATCTTGCAAAGACGCAGTCAAATCTTACTGGGTTGTCGTGCAAAGGAAGTGCATATCCTGTTTCAAGAAACCATATAAAAGGGTTCGAGTCTCTTGCGCCTTAAAAACTAGTCTGCAGACATCTCTCTCTTCGGGCCTTCTGAGTATCTCATCCCATCATCATGCACCTTTGCTGGAAAATAACTTTGATGTTGATGGTTCTTGTGTGCGTTTCTGAGCAACAGGGCAATTGTGAGTCTCTGGATTTTGAATAAACACTGCATGGGTTTTTTAGCGGCCCATATTTTTATTACAATGGATTGGTTGATTTAAAAAATTGCATGCATTGATAGCCTATGTAATGATTGTGATCTTTACGAATTGAAGGACGTCGAATCTAGTACTGTGTTACTGTATATTGCATTTGGTTGTATCGTGATTTTTGATTTCATTTCCTTTGGCGGAGATCTTATCTAAGATCAAATCAGGTTAACCTCTGGTTTTCACACCTCCAGTGAGGTAGTTGGTATTCAATCTCTCATTTTCACTCTTTTTTTCAGTTCGTCGGCCAACTAGAGTCGGAGTCAACTGCTGCAAAGAGGTGTCAAATGCAAGGATCCCGGCTAAAATGCCACTGATTGGATACAAACATCAGAATGCTCTGGATCCATGTGTCGAAGCCATTATGTAAGCTTTCTTTACACATACAGTGGTTTATATTTATGCTATTGTTGTGTTTATTTCATTGGTCTGTTTTCCTGCACAACAGTTTCTACACAACGAATGAAAAATACTGCTCTGATCCAAAGGCACGCTGGATTTCTCATAGGATGAAAGGTACAGGTCTTATTATTATAACACTCTTCCATTATAAACAAACATGAAGACCACTCAAAACATATCTTCATCTTATCCTCAGGTCTGAAGGAGATAAAGGACTGAGTCAATGGAGATCTATATGGGCTGCATATCTGAATAATAGCTTTAAGGCACAAATATATTTATCTGCGCATCTATCTGAAGGAACAGGAACTATATTTAGGCTATTTACACTTATTATTTGTGTTTATTTAATTGTAAACTTAATGTATATGCTTTAAGCTTATGTGTGAACGTTGATTGAAATGTTTCACTTATAGCTGTAATGCTTTGTTTTATCTGCTATAAATTAAAATCTTATTAAATGAACAAACATATGTTTTTTTTTATTTAGACAAAAGTAGGCTACTTACGTTTTGTATGGATGTGATCTGTCTTTTAAGCTTATTGAAAATATTTATTAAATATCTTGTGTAATCATCACCAAATGCAGGTTAGATCCAATTTAGGTCCGTTCAGACCGTGTGATCGGAAGGCAAAATTACCACAAACTAGCCATACATAAATGTAAATATTAAAAATATTTTATTGTCACTGTGAAATTAAATAATAAATGAATAAATATTTAAATTTAAATATAAATAAATAAATAAATAAATAAGTAAATATTTAAATTAAAAAATAAATAAATAAATATTTACATTTAAAAATGAATAAATAAATATTTAAATTAAAAAATAAATAAATAAATAAATATTTAAATTAAAAATAAATAAATAAATAAATATTTAAATTTAAAAATAAATAAATAAATACTGTATATTAGATTTCAGTTATCTTTACTATAGCAAATAAAAACCCAGGATCATCACACACTCCATATTTATTCAAATATCTAAAGCTCCCACACTGCTTTATTTAGATTTTAATAATAATTCTGTGATTGTGTGCTGTAACAAACTGCCTTTAATAAGGTGTGTTCGACATCGGCTGTGGCTGGATGTAACCGATCGGCGAGATTAGCCGCGTGCAGGTGGGGAGGAGCTGAAAACGGAGACGTGAAGTCGGACGCGCCGTGCTTCCCGTAGTTTGCGGCATTTACGTCAGGCATGGCTGATCACGTGCCGTATGCTTGCTATATCGCAATAAACATGATTTGTAAGATGTAAACTACATAAAAAGTGAATTATACTGTTTTGAATGTCCGTGTATGAGCATGAGTGGAACTGAAGATGCTTACATCATCTGTTTTTACAATAATAAAGTTCAAAATAAACATAAATTATTTAAATACCAATGTAGTGGGGTCTACGTTTTTTTATCCATTTTATTTGATAAAGATGACACAATATAACATCGCGACTACATGAAAATAGTTTTAACTGTTATAAAAATACAGATTTGTGAGCATTTGTGGAACTGAGGGCGTGAAAAGAAACACGAAACAAACGTGATTGTTGTCATGTGGTGAATCCGACCAATCGTGAAACATCTGTGTCGTCATTACAGCCCGTGCAGCTCCTCTTTGCAAGCTGCGCTGGCTGACTCCGGCGGCTGATCTCGAATCGCTCTCGCGGTACTTAAAAACCATATGACACAGTCACGTGCCTGCAGCGCCAGCTTAAGTCGGACAAAATTACTAACCGGAATGCACTGCTTCAAGTCAGCCACCGATCGGTCTGCGCAGCGCCGCATGAAGTCGAACACACCTAACATTTTAGGCCTTTTAATAGTCATGTGACCCACCAGGGGAGGTAGGAAAAAAGGCAGAAAAGTGGTAGTTTGTGCTCTCAATTGAGAGGAAGCACAAGCCAGTCAATTTCTGTTTCAATCCTATATTTAAATCAGCACTAAACGAATGAAAGATTAAGATGAACACAAACTACAAGTTTTTGGCATGTGCGATCTATAACATCACTTTTGTTTATAATTTTACATTACATGGTCGCTGTGCTTTCACAAAGTATGATGTGATCCTGGATTAACTTTTTTTTTTTTTTTTTGGTCCTGGATCAACGTTTAAATCAAAGCAAAGAATTAAAAAAAAAACCTAATCCTAAATCTAAATCTAGTAACAGCGTGAGGCGCACTAAGTTTCGTTAAGTTTATTTACTTCAGACAGAAAGCTTTTGCATTAGTTTATTGCGAAATTGGAAAAAAATGGGTAGTATCGCTTTGCAGCGCAGCACAATAATTTTATATTCATGTAGTATTTTCATTTTAATAAAAACCAGGGGATCCCCCCAATTTACATTTTTGGGGTTTATAGGGGGTCCTTCAATGCTTATAGGAGGTCAGGGACCACCCCAGACCCCCTTTATTCAACACTGTTGCCATCTAAAGGCCTTTTCACAAAGACATTACGGTAAATACACGGGAAATGCATTCACGGTTTTTCCGGGATCGTTCGATTTTTGGTTCATTCACTCAATGATTTTCTGGAATCTGTGCATGCATTCACACATGAGCATTCCTGATCTCTGCTTCAGTCCAGTTTGTAGACAATTCTTGTTGTGGATGTTAAACTGCATGTAAGTCCCTTATTTCAAAGAGCTAAACCAACTTTATGCTGAATGACACGTGTGTCCTTACTATGGCATGCCGCTTACAGCATGGTTTCTGCATCTTGTTCACACACAACGCTTTCCGTATATCTTACAGCAATGTTACTAGTCCCTTTTTTTCCGGGAGCAATCCCAGAACATTTACGGGACATGTTTGTGTTCACACAGAAGCCTGTCTGCCAATTTTACCAAAATTTTCTGGAACCAAAGTGCTGTGTGAATAAGGTTTAATCATAAACTGTAAAAAAAGATGAACGACGTCTGTTCGCTCTTTTCCATTGGTGAAAAGTGAAGCCGCCAGTGTCCCGATACGACACTGACATCTTGAGTCTTGAGTCTGCGCACTAGCAATTTCGGGACCAGTCCTGCACAGTAGTGAGCAGGAAGTAAAGCCCTGAAATCAAGGCCCCGCCCTCGCTCTCGTAGAATGCGCACATCACAGCTGTCAATCAGTACGTGACACCACCGTTTTAATAGCATTAAATAACTAACTAAAAACAAACTTATTTTAAAAACAAACACTTGAATTAACATCAGCGTTATAAAAACGACACTACTGTAAATGAGAGAAACCAGCTTCGGAAAAAAGATAATTGAAGTGTAATTAAATTGTTTAGTTGGTCTCAAGTCCCATTGAATAACATGGGGGAGGCGGGGTTTATGACCTATACTGGGACCAGTCACTGAGGGGCGATCGAGACGTTTTGGCTTACTTTTCAGGGCTTGGGCAGCACGTTTGGGTTTAATGAACATAATATGACCCAACTTGATAAATATTGTTAAGATCTGTCAGTGGGAGTAATTTTCAATAGAGACAGCTCAAACATGTGTCTTAGTCTAGGACTAGCCTATGTTAAATCTGAGAAAAAAATCACTCAGTTCTTTTCCTGCGGTGTACAACGGCAGATAGCGCTCTCTTGCCCTCCAGCGGGCGTTCCCCAAAGTGCACGACAACACATAAAAGCTTTTCCTTCCTGTTTCATCTGTTTGAGTCACAGGAAATAAATGAACAACTGCTGAACATACATAACTTTCTAAGTACATTCTTATTGCTTAAACTATAAGCTATAATTTGGCTTTTAAAACTTAGACTTGTCTTATTTTGTATCCAGTACTTGTATAGTAAATTTACTGTTATTGCAACAATATACAGTAGGCAAACTGTGCCAAGTATAACATAAGTCAATTTTTTGCAATAATCTATTTTTTAAATGGATGAAATAATGAAAAAAGCAGCAAAAGAGCCCATCAAACAGATGGAAATTTCTTCAGTATTGTTTTAAAAATGCATGATGAGACCTCACAAAGCTTCCTGATAAAATGCCAATAGTACGTACAGTATTTGCAAAAAATAGGCAAGGTACACTGAAGATGCTGGAATGTAACATAGTTTTTATTTATTGTGGAGGCTTAATTTTTCAAAAAACTGAAAGCAGGCTGAAAAACGTTCATGTCATTAATAGACTTAGGTTTAATGATGCTGAAATATGGAATTCAATTAACAAGGACATAATCGTTCACAAACATTTTTAAATGACAGGATGTGACTAATGCATTTTGCAGGTTAATTTTAAGTATAGGAAGTTAACAGGCTAGATCTTTAATTATATTCTCTCACAAGGCAGAGAAGGCAGGATCCGAAGAGACAGAGCAAGAGACCGACACTAAAAATGGAGACACAACAGATTCTTAGAACTTTGTCTGTCATGGTGGTAATCGAGCCTGTGATCTGGACAATAACATATCAAGGTGAGATAGCATGTTTTATTTGTTCACATAAGTAACTTTATTTGTTTAAACTGACTTTCTGACCAAGCCGTTAAACTCTGATCTTGACACAAAGATCTGTATAGCTGTGAATGTAAACTATGCTAAAGCCTTTGTTGATATCATTTGTCAGTCAAGGTCATTTCAACTGTGCATGACCTTTGGTCTTGAAAATCATATGCACTGTATTTTGTTTTGATTGTGGTGGTGAATCTACTTATAAATAATGAAGTACATATGGTAATGCATTTCTTTATGTTTTGTGTCAGATATGAATATTATGGCGAACACCTGCTGTGAAAAAGTCTCCACGTATGAGGTGACCGATCCAATCATTAGTTACAGGCTGCAAAACCGTAATTTACCATGTGTCAAGGCAGTAATGTAAGAATCAGATTATATTTAAAGCACAAGTCAAAATGAAAGATCAGGGCTGCGTTCCCCGAAACCTTCTTAGCTCTACGTCGTTCTTAAGTTGTACCTTAAGCTGTACCTTATAGTTAATACGTGTTTCCCGAAACGTTCTTAGTTACGTATCTCTTCTGTTAGTCGTTCGTTCGGAAGGTTGGTCTGGAGCACTCTTAGCTATACCTTATACCACTTGACTCCGCTAGGGGCCATGACTGTGATAAAAGCTGTATATTGCAGTCTATATAACTAAATATCTGTAAAAAAAAAAAAAGTTGAAGTACACTCCGTGTTAAATTAGGCATTTTTTATTTAAAGAATAAAACATTCACATAATTAGACATTATTACACTGATGGTTGTTAGATTTTTAATAGGTTTTTTAAAGTAACATCAGCTTCGAACTATTATTAGGCCTACAGGCTAAAGAAACTATTAAAAAACATTTTGGGTGAAGGAGTTGGTGAAACTATGGCAGGTAGCTATACAGCGAATCTTACTTAGTTCATTTCAAATCCGTTAAATCTTTAGTTTACCGGCTATTTTAGCCGCAATAAAACAAATCAGGTAAAATCGCATGCCACGGGAGCACATTCATCACAAAATCATAATTGTTGATTTTCCTAAATATTATTATTGATGTTAAGTCGACTTTGCATCGAAGTTTTTAATGTTTTCTAACTTTGAGGCAGCTGCATGCCATATTCTTTATAAACACTCAAAAGAAACTGCTCCACTTGATTATTGCTTGTATAAGGTCATAACTAGTATAACTAGCTTGTATCACTAATCAAAGCTAAAATCTAAAACAATCATAATATATATTTATATATCATATAATATATATTTTTATGTTATTTTTAAGGTAAACAGACAGGCGCGGCTCCAGATGCGTCCATTAAGCGTTATCCGCATTGTAAACGCGCTGCTTGCGCAGTGTCCAAGCACATAAACGCGTGAACTAATGAACAACATTGTTTTTATATATTTTAAGTGTAATGCCAAGCCAGGTGACTTGCACGACCCACCTTATTCCCCTGTGCAACGCATTTATTGGGAAATTATCCTTTAAAGTGAAGGAATAATGGATGCATTGGAGCAGTTTATGCATTATACTTTTGGACATGAAGTTGCGAGTTTTGCATGGGTTTGATATAAAATAAAATATACAAGGTTTATATTTAGTTGTTTGCAATTTGAAATATTTTTACCAGATATTCCTAATAAATGTAACTTGAACTATTTCTGAAATGTTTCTTTAATAAATAACACCGCTCTCTCATAACGCAGCGAAGTACCTATTACATAAAGTGAACAATTGATTGTCGAGCAATCGATATCAACCTATTCAGCACCATCGCTATGGACAGCACCTGGTAACGTCGTACGTAAGAAAGTATACCTTAAGAAACCCGCTAAGGTACAGTTCGGGAAACACGCCTAGAAAAGGTAAACCTGTAGTTAAGGTTTAACTTAAGAGTCTTCGTAGCGCGCTAAGAGAGAACGTTGTCGGGAAACGCAGCCCAGATCCATGTAAAGTTTATATTCTTCAACTTATTATTCTTTTCGACAGCCTTGAAACACAAAGGGGGGAATTCTGCATTTATCCAAGAGCACCATGGGTACAGAAGAAAATTCGCCAGTTTGTGTAAGTTCAAAAGTGAAAAGTCACAAAATTTCTAATGAAATTTTTGCATGCCGTATGATATAATTAGTATGCGTGTAATAAAATCTATAGTATTTTATTGTGTTGCAGAGCTCAACAAAAAAGAAAACATTTAGAAACCCTTAACACTTCCACACCATCATCATCCATTACAAACTACTTAACTTCAAACACTCCTCAAGGATCAACTTCAAACACTGCAGGTGTGTATAACTTTATGTAGTGCTGCACAAAATGAACTCACATTGAACTCACAAACGTTGACCGTTTGCACCACTGGAGCTGCATCTGCCACTTTAAATAGCTATGACGTCTCATTCCTGTGTTTCTAAGAAGGACGTTGTGAAACACGTAATCATGTGGTTCTGAAAACTCATTGCATTGTCTTTTGTTTTGATTATAGTGATGAATCTATTGGTATTTAATGAACTATGCTAATGGCTTTGTTCATATTATTTGTCAGAATTGCAAAAGGAGAACATCTGTTGTACAACAGGTCTCATGGATGAGGTGACTGATAAAACGTTAGTAATGCAATTATCAAATACTCTCTAGTCAAAGCACAAATGTCACAATGAAAGATCAGATCCATTAAAATTTTACTTTCTGTGCCTTTAACTATATTATTATTCTTATTGACAGCATTGAAACACAAACGGGGAGATTTTGCATTAAAACATGAGCATCATGGGAACGGGAGAAAAGTCACCAGTTTAAGTTGAAATCAACATAGTTTTTACAATACCGCATTACAATATTTTAAAGTTTGTAATATTTATTGTTGTTATCTGTAAGTCTATGCATGTCCGTGGATTCTTTATGATGGATTTTTTACATGTTGTTGTAGTATGTACACATTTTGTTTATATAATGTGGTTTTATGTTTCTGTTATTTGAGAATATTCTTGTTGTATGGCCAGAGGAAATTATGCCATACCCTAGGTTTTTGTAAAACGCCACCACTGGTGATAATGTAGTACCTTGCCATGTGTGTTGTGTTTGAGCAAGTTTCAGGGGTGAAACATGGTTTCTCCCCCTCTCCTTCTCTAACTTAGCTCCCTGCTGTCCTACCTTACTCTTGAATGCCCTGATGCGTTCACCGTTATCGAAATTTGAGACCCATTGATTTAATGTGAATCAGTAGTCAGTAGTAATTAATTTGGCCGGTAAGTAACCCTATGCACCATCACCAACATCATCCTCCATTATTAACATCCGTCATGTGGGAGGATCTACTGAAGCTAATCACAGCTGACAATGAGTTCATAAGTGTCAACTCATCTCTAACCAGTTAGGCCTGTGTTGAAGTTATATAATTTATATAATTAATCATATATCATGTCTTACGATTTAGCAGTAAATTATGTGTATTACATTTTAATATTTAAAAAATGACATTTAAAATACAGTACAGACTGTATCAAATTGGACATTGTTACAATTTTGAAGCAAATTTGGTTTGAATCAAATATAAGGTTACGTTATACTATTATTATTTCACATTGAAATGTCTTGTAAAAACCCAAGAATGATGATACAAAAATGATTTCAGAATGATTTTTTGATAAACAAATCTGAAAATTTGGTGTCAGTATGATGAGGAGTATACAACAACTGAAAGCACAAAATAAACTGATTAACTTAAGGCTTTGCTTATTGATATCATTTCTGCACTGTCAAAATAAAGGTACAAAAGCTGTTACTGATTTGTACCCTTTCATTATGACTTTGGATTTTCTTTTTTGGGGTGGGGACAAATGTTTTCTCGTGCTGACTCTATGTAATACATGTGTGTGTGTGTTGTCTGTGAGAGGTGTGAATTTTAGTGAGGGTATATTTCTCACTTGATGCTGTGGTTTTTGTCATGGTAAATTTGTGACGCATTATTTTCCATAGTATTTCTTATAAAAAATCTCTTTATAAGAAAAACCTAGGTAATATTATCTTACTGACCAAGTCACTAAACATGTTTAATTTGGACAACAGAAGCTATGCTGGGCTGGTTATTCATCTTTGCTGTCCATTATGTAAGCTGACTGTAAGAAAGTCTAAAATGACAGCAGATTATAAATGTGATATTTTTAAGGATTATCTGTTCTGCACTTAAAGCTGTAAATTAAGTGCTTTAAAATTAAAATCTTATTAAGCAAACAAACAAACTGATTTAATTTTACACAAAAGTACAAACGTTGTCGTTTTGTCTTTATTTATATTTAAAATATTTAATACATTTCAACATCAGAAAATGCAGGTTAGATCAAAACATGTCTGTGTGATTGGAAGTAAAAAACAGACACAGATGTCCGATACATTAAATATTTAGCCACCGTGTAACATTTTTATAGCTAATAAGCACCAACACACATATTTCATAATATCCAGTACCAGATTTCTATATTAAGTCAAGTCTGTGGTTGTATTGCAAAATAAATGTTGGATATGCACAACTCTTTAGTTTCATGACTCTCTGTAATGTCATGCACACCATCTAGTGGAGAAAATCCGCACATACACAAAGTACAACAACCCATTTTATCAAACAACACAAGAAAATTATAAAAAATTATCATATATATTGTCAACGTAGAAAACACTGTAATAACACTGTAATAAAACTGTAATAAAGTTTTCTGTTTATTGAAAATAATACATTTCACACAAGCTTTTGGAAAGGACAGCAATGATTTATTTAACAAAAAGAAATTAACTTTAAAAAAGTTACAGTTCCAAAACACTTTATTTTACTATATGTCCCATGTGAACTCACATTTGGTCTTCAAACACAGGTTATTTTCCCGCACTTTTGAATGTAGCTTATCTGATTAGAATTAGAGATGGGACCACAGGTTTCAAAACATGATGCTGAGAAAGAGAGCAATTGAACTGTTAATAAAATATCACTTTTCAGCTGTAAGTTTATATATTTTTTTATGTTTGCCAAGTCAAATGCAGTCATACTAAAATCCAAAAGTACAAAAGTTCAGTGTTCTTTTCACACAACATTGCAATTTTCTCATGGATCTTATATGCCAGGGCTGCCAGATCTCTACAAAAGCTGAACGGTGGCTTATATGAAATTAAATTCCAATTGTTTATATATTATGTGACCTGAGCAGCAGGCTTGTGCACAATTCAGAATTGAATTGAGAATAACTCCTAAATTCCAATTCAATTCTTGAATTTGAATTGAATTTGAATTGATGTCAAAAACAGGATCTAGAATTACAATTCAAATTTGAATTAAAGGAAGCAGAATTGCCATTCAATAGAAATTTAAAGAAATTCATATACATATTATGTTAGTGAAGTGTTAAAAATGAAGCTTTCAGTATATGTCAGATATGATTGCATTACATATTCCAGTGTTTCCGCTATAATGCCATGTTTTCAAAAGATTCCCTGTGATGTTGCAAGTACATGTTAAATACTTAAAATGCAAATGTAAATAAGCATTTGAGTATAAAAATATTTTGAAATGAAAAATATATGGCATCAAAACATCTGACTCTTCTTAGGTGGAGAGAAATTAGGAAGTCAGCTCTTCCTTCCTCTAATACAATGCAAAATAAATCCCTCTAACCACATTCACACTATTGAAACAGTGTGCATTTATTTGACTTTTAAATCTTGGTTCTTTATTATGATTTGACATCAGATTTGGTCTTATTTTTATACATTTATAAATGAACCTAAATGAATTTCGCACAGATACTGTTATTGTAATTATATAACCGTATGTTATACTGTGTGAGGATTTATGACAAGAAAAGAACCCAAATGCAGACGTAACTAAATAAGGATTTATTGCACAAAAACAGGGGAAAACAAAGACCCACGAGGGGGTAAAACAAGACAGGATCACACTACACTAAACTAACATAAAACTAAACATAAACCAACATTAAACTACAAATGACAAACTAGACTAAATATACTCAATACTCACAAATGCAAGACTCTGGAACACGACAGGGATGGTAACAATGCGAACGCGCACTGGACAACAAACACAAGGACTCTTAAATAGGGAGAAAGTAAATTACAGACACCTGGAAATAATTACAAGTAAGGGATCGGGGAAAAAGTGACGAGACCTGGGAAATGTGTGGTCAGAATAAACCAATACAAAAACCACACATTTCCCACATAAAACATGGTACTGCCAGGACCCCGAACACAAAGACTAGATGTTATAAAACAGATGATTTCAGACGGATCCTGACATACTGTATTCTGTTTACGTTCCCCAAAGGCCCTCATAACGTGTCAGGTTAATAAATATTAACACTGCTAAAAAATATAAAAAACTACATTACTTTTTCAGACATTATATACACTGTCTTGCAATTGTTTTGAAACACTGAAATGTTATAACCATGTTTTCAATGATGATGCAACCATTCCCCAAATAAACATGCTTCTAATGTGACAGGATGTGACCTTTGGATTTTTCCAGTTCCTCTTAATTCACTAAAGACAAACAGGCAAGATCTCTGAATATATTAGAAGGCAGGATCCAAAGAGACAGAGCAAGGATCGACAGTAAAAATGGAGACACAAAGACTTTCTATGGGATATTTGGCTGTCATGATGGCAATTGGATCTGTGATCTGGACATTAGCGTTTGCTGGTGGTAAGAATATGATCATGTGCTATTAACTGTATAGTGTTTGTCCTCAAAAGCAACTTTCATAATTAAAACTGACTAACTAACCATGGCATATCATTTGATCTTGATTCCAAGAGCTATGCTTGGCTAGAGACGTTGGTCTTTTTTATATTTGGTCTTTTGTTCATCCATATGGGCCATTTCAATGGTGCATGATACAACATAGTGTACAATATTTTAGCATTTTGAGTCAACGTTACTCCTGTCCTTTATCTGCACCTATGGGAAAATATAATAAGACACATTTCAAGCTATCGCACCAGCAAAATGAGCTTGACAGCAATTATCTTGTTTCTAGCAAACTTATGTAAAAGAGCTTGAGCCTGATATTGCCTATACCTTCATAACTAGAAGACCATTTCTTTTTGTGGACTTATGAATACAGTATCTCATCCCAGCATCATGAACCTCTGATGGGAAATTAACTATGATATTAACAGTTCATGTGTGTGTTTCTGAGCAGCCAGAGTCTGAGTTCTTTGGTCTTGAAAATCGCATGCGTTGTATTTCGTTTTGTTTATGGTGGTGAATCTATTGATATTTATTGAACTATGCTAATAGCTTTGTTCATGTTTTGTGTCAGATATGAAGGGGAGCACCTGCTGTACAAGTGTCTCAATGAATGTGACCGACCCAATCATCAGTTACAGGATGCAAAATAAGAATTTACCATGTGTCAATGCAGTAATGTAAGAATCAGATTCTCTCTATACAGAGCACACACACGTCACAATTAAATATCAGATCCATGTAAAGTTTACTTTCTGTGTCTTCAACTATGTTATTATTTTTATTGACAGCCTTGAAACTCAGAGTGGGAAATTTTGCATTAGTCCAAGAGCAAAATGGGTACGAAAAAATTGCCAGTTTAAAAAGTAAGTTGAAGTCAACAAGTGTAGTAAACAAGTCACTGAATTTAAAATGACTGTAAATGCTTTTAATTTGAACATTGGAATGTATTTGTATAGCATTCTAGTAGTAAGATATGGTATTTGTGTTGCAGAAATAAAGGTACTCAACAAATATCAGTGTGGTGCAAGATATGACTTCCACACCACCACCATCATCATCCATCAGTAACATCAATCATTGGAGGATCTACTTAAACTAACCACAGCCGATAATGAGTTCAAAAAAGTCAACTTATAATGAACACATATATATCTATGTGTTTTAATCTATTTTTTGTTATATTTTTTCAAATATCTAGTAATGGGCAGTTAATTACATGATTATGTAATTAAATTAGTATTTACAATAACATAATGTCAAATACATGTAGGACTATTCATCATTGAGGAAATTCAGGAAAATATTAACAGCAGGTCTGGTTTGAATAAGTTATCAGTATATATAATATTTCATATTGAAATGTACTGTTATAACTTCAGAAGGATGGTGCAAATCTGAAAGTATTTCAGAATTGGAATGAGATAAAATATTGAAGTGTGTCTGTGTAATTATGAGTGCTGGATCAAAATAAACTGACGAGTAACTACAAGTTTTGCTTGTTGATTTTTTATTTCTGAGTTTGCACTACAGGCCTTGTGATTCAGGCATGAAGACCCTGCAGTGTCTTTATTTTGTTTGCTGGCCTCTTACTTTCCATGTACTATGTATTATGGACTTTTAATCTATAATCAATTATTGTTAATCTATCATGAGTTCATTGTTTTTACATATCTATTATTACACAGCTCTATAAAATACTTGATCCTGATTGGTCAGTTACAACATAAAGTCAGTTATCCCTCAGTAATTTTTAATAGTTAATATATCACTCTGCTGTCTTATTTCTCATGCAAGGTTTATATTGGTTACAAATGAGCCAAAAAAAATCAAATGAATATAACATGTATTGAAATACTGTATATTATGTATTATGAACAAAGGTTTTTGATTTACTGTGCTGCTCTGTTTGAGGTTTATTTATTGTTGGTTTTAGGGGGCAGTGCACCAAAGCATTTACACCTGCGGCCAGCGTATGATTTCAATTGTTACCAATGGAAGCGACACGCTTTTAAAAACACCAGCAGCTGGATGGTTTTGTCCGCACTGAGCGCCAGCATCCAAGTTTTTTTGTTGCGTTCAGCGCTGAGTGCCCAGAGTTGAAAAATTTTCAACTTTAAGTGACTTTTTACTCGACAGTCCATTCACAGTGGAGGAGGAGCGGGACAAATACCAAACCAACCAATCGGCGCATCATACAACGACTGATAAACAACACAAAAGCATTATAGCAACCAAAACACCTAGCTAAATCCTGGCTATGTCCCTACTACAATCTTTTTTCAGACGTTTAAACCTTTGCACAGCCAACAATAGCCAAAAAACAATCAGGAATTTGCCAGAGATTATATTTGGCACTTGGCAGTGTGTTTTATCATTCATCAGCTGAAAAAGTTGCTCTGAAACTGATTGCAACAATATTGTTCCTCTTGTCTTTATTGTTATAGTTGTGGTGTGAACTCCTTGTCACAATGTCACTTATTCGCAGGATGTAGAAAACGCTCTTCTTTAATCTCATGTAGAAAATACCTTCAAATTAATATAACTCTGAGTTATTTGGTATAGAAGCCTAATTTTGGTATTGTTTTAAAGAAGACACTTGAAAGTTTTTTATGGAATTGTCTAAAAGTGAAAATATTAAATTTATTTTATTAAAGTTTAAATTTAGTGTTATAGATAAAAATAATGCCATATAGTATTATTTTATACATAAAATTGACAAAAAATGGTGTTGGTTTGCTCGGGGTTTGCTGCATACTCTTGTCACAAATTAATAAATTATGGTCACTGCATTATTATAACTGCTTAAATGTTTTGAAATATGAAAAATACATTCTTAGACCTTTTCAACAATATTTAGTTTGTCATGATAGATACAATTTTACATGCAAAATATTGAAGTAAGCTCAGGTGTCCGGCTCACAGGACAGTGCCAGTTAATGGATTAAAAAGCACCTAGAATAATGTCCTGTGTAAATTCCCCAATATCTGCTGCATGAGTGTAAATCCCAGTGGAGTACAAGTGAAACCAGAATGAAATACAACAGAACAATGATGTAATCATTCATAATAAATAAACATGCTTTCAAAGCACAGGATGTGTGACCATTGCATTTCCTCTTAATTCACTATGTAATGCCAACAGGCAAGAGTGTTGAATATATTATTTCAAATCCAAGAGGACAAGAGCTATAAATCATCTGTCAAAATGAAGACACAAAGACTTTCAATAAGAAATATGAATGTCATGTTCTTGACAACAAGAGCTAATGTGGACTTCGAGTTAGATTATTTATCCTTATTGGATGTTTAACCGTTGTATTATGCTACATGCAGAATATAATATTTTAACATTTCTATAAAAGCTTATGTAAAAGAGCTGGAGCGTAATATACACCTTCATAACTGGCACACACACACACACACACACACACACACACACACACACACACACACACACACACACACACGTACATTTGTAAATACATACATAAATACATACATGTACATATACATATGAAAGTACACAATTAAATTACACAATAAAATACATTTGGGGATTCAAATGACATGAGGTTGAGTTAATACTGACCTTACTGTGACATCTTATAGCTTAAGCCGAGCCTGATTTTTAGATAAGCACGGCTTAGCTGAAACAAGTTTTTCTATGGGTTTAATTAAAGTACAAGGTAAACATGGTAAACACAGCAATGTTTTATCCCTATTTTATGGGAATGTCACTCAATTAATGAATGAATGTTAAAAACAATCTTCTTTATATTAGACATTTAACTGTGACACCATGCTTTAGCTTTTTGTCTGTATGCATTATAGATTTAAAACAGGAGATAGCGCTCTCTTGCCCTCCAGCGGGGCATTCCCCTAAGTGCACGACAACACATCACATAAAAGCTTTCAATTAGGAAGTCAGCTTTTCCTTCCTGTTTCATCTGTTTGAGTCACAGGAAATAAATGAACAACTGCTGAACATACATAACTTTCTAAGTACATTCTTATTGCTTAAACTATAAGCTATAATTTGGCTTTTAAAACTTAGACTTGTCTTATTTTGTATCCAGTACTTGTATAGTAAATTTACTGTTATTGCAACAATATACAGTAGGCAAACTGTGCCAAGTATAACATAAGTCAATTTTTTGCAATAATCTATTTTTTAAATGGATGAAATAATGAAAAAAGCAGCAAAAGAGCCCATCAAACAGATGGAAATTTCTTCAGTATTGTTTTAAAAATGCATGATGAGACCTCACAAAGCTTCCTGATAAAATGCCAATAGTACATACACTATTTGCAAATGTTAGGCAAGGGGGACTACACTGAAGATGCTGGAATATAACATAGTTTTTATTTATTATGGAGGCTTAATTTTTCAAAAAACTGAAAGCAGGCTGTAAAACGTTCATGTCATTAATAGACTTAGGTTTAATGATGCTGAAATATGAAATTCAATTAACAAGGACATAATCGTTCACAAACATTTTTAAATGACAGGATGTGACTAATGCATTTTGCAGGTTAGTTTTAAGTATAGGAAGTTAACAGGCTAGATCTTTAACTCATTCACCGCCATTGACGAGTTATCTCGTCATTTATGAGTTCATATTTAACTAATAAATATGCCTTTCTGGACGAATTTCAAAGTGAAAGTGTAATACCGCTTTTATCCACCAGATGGCGCCAAAACGAATTTATCAAAAACGGAAGTTAAAAAGATTTAATTATTTTTTTTAACTGCCTTTATGTTTGATAGTCATTCTGAGTCTGATCTCTAACATAAATTCCTTTACAAAAACGCAATTTTTAAGCTTTTTGCTCAAAATGTTGTATTTTTGAAGAGAAATATACATATTTCAGTGGTTAAATTAAGTAGAAAAATTAAATATATAATGAAACGTTTTTTCCCCATTTTGTTTGTTTGTTTGTTTGTTTATTGTTTAGTTGAAAGCAGAGGGTGTGTTCTTTAATTTGATATAATTTGTATGTTTATATATTTATAGAAAAAAAAATTTCTTGCAAGGAATTTTGTGAAAATTTTGTTAAAATCACAAAAATGCAGGTGGGCAACTTTTCTTAAAAAGGCTGGCAGTGAATGAGTTAATTATATTCTCTCAGAAGGCAAAGAAGACAAGATCCGAAGAGACAGAGCAAGAGACCGACACTAAAAATGGAGACACAACAAATTCTTAGAAGAAGTTTGGCTGTCATGGTGGTAATCGCGTCTGTGTTCTGGACAATAACAGGTGAGATAACGTGCTTTATTTGTCCTCATAAGTAACTTTATTTGTTTACACTGACTTTTTGACCAAGCCGCTAAACTCTGATCTTGACACAAAGATCTATATAGCTGTAAATGTAAACTACGCTAATGCCTTTGATGATGTCATTTGTCAGTCAAGGTCATTTTAACTTTGCATGACCTTTGGTCTTAAATATCATATGCACTGTATTTGGTTTTGATTATGGTGGTGAATCTACTGATATTTAATGAAGTACAGTATGCTAATGCATTTCTTCATGTTTTGTGTCAGATATGAATATTAAGGTGAACCCCTGCTGTAAAGAAGTCTCCACGAATGAGGTGACCGATCCAATCATTAGTTACAGGCTGCAAAACCGTAATTTACCATGTGTCAAGGCAATAATGTAAGTATCAGATTATCTCTAAAGCACAAGTCACAATGAAAGATCAGATCCATGTCAAGTTTATATTCTTCAACTTATTATTCTTTTCGACAGCCTTGAAACACAAAGGGGGGAATTCTGCATTTATCCAAGAGCACCATGGGTACAGAAGAAAATTCGCCAGTTTGTGTAAGTTGAAATCAAGTCAAAGTCACAACATTTCTAATGACATTTTTGCATGCGCTATGATATATTTATTATGCGTGTAAAAATATCTAGTATTTTATTGTGTTGCAGAGCTCAAAAAAATAGAAATCATTTAGAAACCCCTGACACTTCCACACCATCATCCATTACTAACTGCTTAACTTCAAACACTCCTCAAGGATCAACTTCAAACACAGCAGGTGTGTATAACTTTATGTAGTGCTGCACAAAATGAACTCACATTGAACTTACAAACGTTGACCGTTTGCACCACTGGAGCTGCATCTGCCACTTTAAATAGCTATGACGTCTCATTCCTGTGTTTCTAAGAAGGACGTTGTGAAACACGTAATCATGTGGTTCTGAAAACTCATTGCATTGTTTTTGTTTTGATTATAGTAATGAATCTTATGATATTTAATGAACTATGCTTATGGCTTTGTTAATATTATTTGTCAGAATTGCAAAAGGAGAACATCTGTTGTACAACAGGTCTCATGGATGAGGTGACTGATAAAACGTTAGTAATGCAATTATCAAATACTCTCTAGACAAAGCACACACGTCACAATGAAAGATCTGATCCATTAAAATTTTACTTTCTGTGCCTTTAACTATATTATTATTCTTATTGACAGCATTGAAACACAAACAGGGAGGTTCTGCATTAAAACATGAGCATCATGGGAACGGGAGAAAAGTCACCAGTTTAAGTTGAAATCAACAAAGATTCACAGATTTTCTAATGACATGAAATGCTTTCTTAAATGTACACATTACAATGTTTTTTGTGAAGTATTCTAGTAACAAGATATGGTATTTTTTTTAGTTTACTAGAAATTACAGCCTTGAAAAGCATTTTTAAACCATCCACATTACAATATTTTAAAGTATGTACACATTTTGTTTATATAATGTGGTTTTATGGTTCTGTTATTTGAGAATATCCTTGTTGTATGGCCAGAGGAAATTACCCTATATGTTTTTGTAAAACGCCACCACTGGTGTGATGTAGTACATTGTCCTGTGTGTTGTGTTTGAGCAAGTTTCAGGGGTGAAACATGGTCTCTCTCCCTCTCTTTCTCTAACTTAGCTCCCTGCAGTCCTACCTTACTCTTGCATGCCCCGATGCGTTCCCCGGTATCGAAATTTGAGACCCATTGATTTAATGTGAATCAGTAGTCAGTAGTAATTAATTTGGGTGGTACTCAACCCTATGCACCACCACCAACATCATCATCACCCTCCAGTATTAACATCAGTCATGTGGGAGGATCTACTGAAGCTAATCACAGCTGACAATGAGTTCATAAGTGTCAACTCATCTCTAACCAGTTAGGCCTATCTGTCAGAGTTATATTTGTATAATTAATCACATATCATGTCTTACGATTTAGCAGTAAATTATGTGTATTACATTTTAATATTTAAAAAATGACATATAAAATACAGTACACATACAGTGTATCAAATTGGGCATTGTTACAATTTGTTACATTATACTATTATTATTTCACATTGAAATGTCTTGTAAAAACACAAGAATGATGATACAAAAATAATTTCAGAATGATTTTTTGATAAACAAATCAGTATGATGTGTCAGTATGATGATAAGTACTGGAACAACTGAAAGTACAAAATAAACTGATCATTAACTAAAGGTTTCGCTTATTGATTTTTTTTCTGCACTGTCAAAGTAAAAGTACAAAAGCTGTTACTGATTTGTATTCTTTCACTATGACTTTGGATTTTTTTTGTTTTTGGGGAGCTAATGTTTTCTCATGCATGTAAGACATGGGTGTGTGTTGTCGGCGAGAGGTGTGAATTTTAGTGAGGGTATATTTCTCACTTGATGCTGTGGTTTTTGTCATGGTAAATTTGTGACGCATTATTTTCCATAGTATTTCTTATAAAAAACCTCTTTATAAGAAATACCTTTTCTTACTGACCAAGTCACTAAACCTGTTTAATTTGGACAACAGGAGCAATGCTGGGCTGGAGTTATTCATGTTTTTTTAATATAGATATGTATATAAACATTAAATATAGTTGTCACCATGTGACATCTTTATAGCTAATAAGCGCCAACACACATATTTCAAAATATCCAGTACCAGATTTCTATATCAAGTCTGTGGTTGTATTGCTAAATAAATGTTGGATATGCACAACTCTTTAGTTTCATGACTCTCTGTAATGTCATGCACACCATCTAGTGGAGAAAATCCGCACATACACAAAGTACAACAACCCATTTTATCAAACAACACAAGAAAATTATAAAGATTATCATATATATTGTCAACGTAGAAAACACTGTAATAACACTGTAATAAAACTGTAATAAAGTTTTCTGTTTATTGAAAATAATACATTTCACACAAGCTTTCGGAAAGGACAGCAACGATTTATTTAACAAAAATAAATTAACTTTAAAAAAGTTACAGTTCCAAAACACTTTATTTTACTATATGTCCCATGTGAACTCACATTTGGTCTTCAAACACAGGTTATTTTCCCGCACTTTTGAATGTAGCTCATCCGATTAGAATTAGAGATGGGACCACAGGTTTCAAAACATGATGCTGATAAAGAGAGCAATTGAACAGTTAAGTAAGAGATAATGTAGAGGCAGCTGGTAGTTATCGCGAAATAAGCCCCGACAGTGTGATCAGGACCCGACGCGAAGCAGAGGGTCTTGTATCACACTGAAGGGGCTTATTTTGCGATAACTACCAGCAGGGGCTTATTTCGCGATAACTATAACGGTGGCTTATATGAAATTTAATTCTAGTTGGTGATATATTATGTGACCTGAGCAGTCATAAGAGGTGTTTACAGTAACAGTGGTTTGCAATGACAGAGCATCCAGAAGTCAGTTATTTGGTAAATAATGTGATATGTTGCCTGCAAGATATTACCAAACACAGTGACCTGCCTGTAATTTTATAATTATTAGTGTATATTTTGTTAGTGTGATATTAGTGTATTGTTCATGAGTTCTGTATCAAAGGGCTTTGAGGTAGATTCAGTGTAAAAATGAAACAAGATTATTATAATGAAACAGGATTTTCTCTAACATTTTCCTCTCTAAAATTAAGAATTAAGAAAATAAGTATTTACACACAATGCTGGAAAAGCTTTTATCCAAATCATCTTACAGTGCATTACAAGGTGTACATTTTTTAACAGTATCTGTGTTTCCTGGGTTCAAACCCATGACATTTTGCGCTGTAAACACAATACCACTGAGCTGTAGCCTACTTATTATTCACATATTATTTTGCAAGGGAGGTATAAACTTTAGAGCTCAACTGTATACTGTATAGGCATATATTGTAGTAGATGATGGGGGCGGTTTCTCGGACCGGGTACTAAAATAAATGTAAGAGCTGTCCAAACAGAAAACAACTTGCACTGACATATCTTAAAATACATCAATGCCCTTTGTTTTGCCTCAAAATGCACACCAGTAAAGTTTTAGTAAGGTTTTTTTGGTATATTTCCTAATTAAACTAAGGTCTAGTCATGGCTTAAGCTAATCCCTGTCCGGAACACCACACCGATATGTTGTAGATAATACTTTATTTTAAACAATTGCAATTGTTTTGAAAAACAGTAAATGTTTTTACATTATTCTCGTTTACATCGCTTTAACCAGAAGATGTCGCCAGCGTGTAGTGTCCTGACCACATTGCGCATGATCAGGTCAAGTAAGATAAGGAGAAAAGAGAAAGTTTCTCTTTATTGTGACAGACAACATCATTATTATGACAACGTTTTTTTTCTTAAGGATACTAAGTCAAAATGAAAAAGTTTATTATTTTTATCAAGTTGTAATTTTCATAGTTTTGTAAAGTAGCCTAAATTATGAAAATAATTTGATTACACATATCCGTGCTGAGCCTTAATTATAGGCCTACATGAAAACTAAACAATAGCTGTGTTTCCATTAGCCTTTAAATTGCACAAATTGACATTGCAAATTGAAAATACGGCCAATAGAAACACGACCCTCGCACGTGCCTGATTAAAAGTCTTTCAGTTAATGGCAAGTTTTTATCTGTTTGTCATGTTGCCAGCAATGCCATGTTTTCAAAAGATTCCCGGTGATGTTGCAAGTGCCTGTTAAATATTTAAAATGCAAATGTAAATAAATTGAGCATTTGAGTATAAAAATATTTATAAATGGAAAATATATGGCATCAAAACATCTGACTCTTCTTAGGTGGAGCGATATTAGGAATTCAGCTCTTCCTTCCTCTAATACAGAATAAAATAAGTCCTTCTAACCATGTTCACACTATTGAAACAGTTTGCATTTATTTGCTTTTAAATCTTGGTTCTTTATGATGATTTGACATCAGATTTGGTCTTATTTTATAGATTTTTACAGTAAATGAACCATTTTCGCACAGATACTGTTATTGCAATTATATTACCGTATCTGTTATAGTGTATTCTGTTTACGTTCCGCAAAGGCCCTCATAACGTGCCAGGTTAATAAATATTAACACTGCTAAAAAAAATACAAAACTACATTACTTTTTCAGAGATTATATAAACTGTCTTACAATTGTTTTGATACACTGAAATGTTATAACCATGTTTTCAATGATGATGCAACCATTCCCAAAATAAACATGCTTCTACTGGACAGGATGTGACCTTTGGATTTTTCCAGTTCCTCTTAATTCACTAAAGGCAAACAGGCAAGATCTCTGAATATATTAGAAGGCAGGATCCAAAGAGACAGAGCAAAATATCAACAGTAAAAATGAAGACACAAAGACTTTCTATGGGAAATTTGGCTGTCATGATGGCAATTGCATCTGTGATCTGGACAACAGTGTTTGCTTATGGTAAGAATATGATAATGTGCTATTAACTGTATTTGTCCTCAAAAGTAACTTTCATAATTAAAACTGACTAACTAACCATGGCATATCCTTTGATCTTGACACCAAAAGCTATCCTTAGCTGGACTTTAAGATTAATTATTTGTGGTCTTTTGTTCACCCTCATGGGCCATTTCAACGGTGCATGATACAACATAGTGTACAATATTTTATTTTCAGTCAACGTTACTCCTGTACTTTATCTGCAGCTGGTGGATAATAAGACACCTGTCAAGCTGTCACACAGACATAATGGGCTTGTGATAGCAAATCATTGTGTTATAAAGGCTTATATAAAAGAGCATGTACCTAAATTTATACCTTCATAACTAGCCATTTCTTTATCTGGCCTTCTGAATATCTCATCCCAGCATCATGAACCTCTGATGGAAAATGAACTATGATGTTAACAGTTCATGTGTGTGTTTCTGAGCAGCCAGAGTCTGAGTCCTTTGATCTTCAAAATCACATGCATTATATTTCGTTTTGTTTATGGTGTTGAATCTATTGATATTTATTGAACTATGCTAATAGCTTTGTTCATGTTTTGTGTCAGATATGAAGTGGAGCACCTGCTGTAAAAGCGTCTCAATGATTGAGGTGACCGACCCAATCATCGGTTACAGGCTGCAAAACCAATATTTACCATGTGTCAAGGCAGTAATGTATGTATCAGATTCTCTTATACAGAGCACAAGTCACAATTAAAAATCAGATCCATGTAAAATGTACTTTCTGTGTCTTCAACTATTTCTTCTTCTTATTGACAGACTTGAAACTCAAAGGGGGAAATTCTGCATTAATCCAAGAGCACCATGGGTACGGCAGAAACTTCGTCAGTTTAAAAAGTAAGTTGAAGTCAACAAATATAGTGACAAGTTACTGAATTTTAAATGACAGTAAATGCTTATGTACATATTATAATGTATTTTGTATAGCATTCTAATAATAAGTTGGTATTTTATTATGTTGCAGAGCTAAAAAAAATAAACATATACTATCACCGTCAGACATATGACTTCCACACCACCACCAACATCATCATTCATTAGTAACATCACTCGTGTGGGAGGATCTACTCAAACGAACCACAGCCCATAATGATTTTATAAATGTGTCAACTCATTATGAACACATATATATCTAACCAGTTAAATGTGTTTTAAAGCTATTTTTGTTGTGGTATTTTATTAGGTTGCGAGCTCAAAAAAAATACAAAACACCAATCATTGTTGTTCAACGTGTGACTTTCACACTACCATTAACTAGTTAAAACTATTTTTAAATTTTAAGACTCCATTGTTATATTTTTCAAATATCTATAACTCTATAGTTAATTATGTGCATTTAAATTGAACATTTACAATAGTATAGTGTCAAACATGCCATATGGCTATTTCAGAAAACAGTTGAAATATTTACAGCAGGTCTGGTTTGAATAAATATCAGTATATTTTACATTGAAATGTACTGTTACAGCTCAAGAAGGAAGGAATTTCAGAATTTGTATGAGGGAAAAATGTAGGAACTTTGTGCCAGTATGATGATGAGTTCTGGAACAACTGTAATCTGAAACGGATGATGAGTAACTACAGGCATTGCTTGTTGATTTTATTTTTGAGTTTGCACCACAAGCCCTGTGAATCAGGCATGGAGACCCTGCATTGTCTTTATTCTGCACTAAATATTTGTTTCCTGGCCTCTTACGTTTCAAGTATACTTGTATTATGGACATTAATCTATAATCATAATATAACTGCCATGAGTTAACATATCATGTTTTTACATATATACAGTATTTGCTGCATGTCTTTATGAAATACTTGATTCTGATTGGACAGTCTCAACATCCTGCTGTCTGTTATCATATAATAAAAATCATGAAATCTTGAACAACACTAATATGTTTAAAGCGTTACTTCACTGTCTCTTTTCACATGCCAGGTTTAAACTGGTCACAAAGGAGCTAATAAAATATTTCAGATCAATATTTCATCCATTAAAAATATGCATGCTATCAAAACATCTGACTCTAGGTGATGCAGAATTAGGAAATCAGTTCTTCCTTCCATTTGTTTCAACTGCAGGCATAAAAGAACAACTAGACTAGCATATATATTGCTTTTTACCAACATAAGTTTAATACTACACAGTTAAATAAGAATTTTTGGCACATTTATATTGCTTAAACAAAAAACTTTAATTTGCCTTTTAAAACTCAGTTCAATCTGATGATTTCACATCGACTTTGTCCTGTTTTGTACACTTGTAAATTAACCATTTTCACACAAATATTGTTATGTTTGCAAAAATATATGCAAAAATATAATTCTGCCAAGTAAACTTCTTTCATAATTTTTTTTCAAATATATATCTTTAAAATTAATGATTTAATAATACAGAAATAATGAAGACAAAAAAATATTTAAAAAGCTGCAAAAGAGCCCTCAAACCGATGGAAATTCCTTCAGTATTGTTTAAAAATGCATCTCATACTGAACTTTTTGATAAAATGCCAATACTACATTTTTGTAAATTAAGGTAAATGGTGACTACACTAAAGATGTAAGAATATAACATAGTTTTAATTATTTTTGGATGCATTTAGTCACAACATAATTCCTGTATAGCCTAGTTACATTTGTGTTATTCCATATTTTGGTGAGTTTACTATTTTTTCCAAAATGTGGAAAATAAGTTAAAGAAATTTTGTTTTCAAAGTTTAGTAAGAACTTGGGAGTGTCTTTATGCACATTTCAAATATTTTCTAAATATCTCGCGCCCTCTAGCGTCCAACGTTACAAAATGCAGGTTAGTTTAGACCTGTCTGTGTGACAGGAACAAAACTCCAAAACCAGACAGATGTCCGCAAATATATTTAAATTTTTTTATTAAATATTTTGTTGTCACCGTGTAACATCTTTGTAGCTAATAAGCACCAACACACATATTTCAAAATATCCAGTAAGCTACCAGCTCATTATTTAAATTTCTACATAAAGTCGTATAATGTCGTGTGCGCCATCTAGTGGAGGATATGCGCATGTACACAAAGAACAACAAATCAATTTTATCCAATAACACAAAAACATCATATAAAGATTATTACACGAAAATTTAAAGCAATGGCTACAGATTAAATTGGATTTTAAGGACTTCGTGGAAATATGAAGTTTCCAGTTGCCATATTTTTTACCGCAATGTGTTGTAAAGTTCTAATTTCTGAGTACAAGTAATACACAAATTACAGTAGGATTCTAGTAAACATACCTTCGGTCAGTTAAGTTTAAACCGCTAGCCTTGTTTGTTTTTAGCTTTCAGTCTGATTTGATGGACGATTACGAAGCGCTCCTTCATGAAGTCTCGAAACTTTTATGAATCTTTTTTTTTCGAATCAGCGGTGGAACGTGTTGGTTTCAAACTGGCCAAGTCACGTGATTTTAGCAAACAAGGCTTTATTATGTCATAATTGTTCGAAACGTTTTGAATATCCACTAGAGGTAGTTGATCACAAATGACCAGTGTCATATGGTTAAGTGAACTCGGGTCAGTTTTATTATGCAAGTTCCTAAAACATTATTCTTTCTGATAACACTACCATTTTGCCTACTTTTTGTTTATAGACAGATTTAATTACAAACATGTGCATAATAAAAATGGGGGTTAAAGTGTTAATGATCTGCCCTAAATCAAAATAAAAACACAGAATACACTTTCACTTAATGGATTTAAGTTAAAGGTGCCATAGAACGTAAAACTGTATTTACCTAGGCATAGATGAATAATAAGAGCTTTGTACATGGTAATGACATATCGTGAGGGCTTAAACGTGATTGTTTCCTCTTTTTTATGTAAACCTAGCTTGTGCATGCAAAAGACTGATGGAAAACAGGCCAATCTTATCATTAACAACATTAAATAACACATTCAATTAAATAAAAAGTTGCTAAAATGTTTACTAATGTAAGCTCCTGACATGAGCCTCAGAGCAGAGCACAGCTTAATATTATTCATGACCCTTCTAAATAGGGCAAAAATAGACCATTTCATTCAAAGGACTAATCCTAGGGTTGTAAAGGGTTTTGCACTTAAAGGAATAGTCTATCCTTTTTCATTTTTACTTTTTTATTTTTTTTATTAACTATATTTTACGGCAGAATAGCACTTTTGGGAGTACTTTGACTCGCCTGAAAAATCCGCTCCCCTTCTCCCTCTCATAATGGGAGAGGGAGGGTGTTACTGCGCTGCGCAGAGTCGAAATACTCCCAAAAGTGCTATTCCGCCATAAAATATAGTTCCTCTTTTAAATCCGCTTAGAAAAGCGCTACGTTTTATTTTGTACCACCAAACTTGCTCGTATAACTACTCGTCCTGAATAGGAAAAACGTTGATGTGTTTGGTCACTTCTAACTTTATCTCTGTTTGGTACCATTGAATGAATGGGGCTAAGCTAAATGCTATCAAAGTGTCGCGGCGCGCCACAGCGCTTACATGCAAGCACTAAGATGATAGAGGTATGTATCAACTCTTCTTAGTTAAGGTGATAACATTGTTTAATATGGAAAAAGGATAGACTATTCCTTTAATAAAGTAACATACCTTCTATTCTATTCTATGTTAATTTAATTTAATTTAATTTAATTTAATTTAATGTATTATTTCAATGCATTCTTTGGAACGTTTAAGTTAAATAATTGTGACAAATGTTTGGACTGAGATCTTGTTGCGTTTACAATGTTTTTTACCAGCAGGTGGCGCCATGTTTAATTGTTTCGAGCGCTTTGAAACACTGAATACCGGTAATATTTCGAAAAAAATTGGTCCAAATGATTTGTTTGGAGGAGGGGAGGAGATTTGCGTTTCTGATTAAAGATTATGAGGGCAAATTAATTTAAAAAATATATAATTAAGAAGCTCACAGATAAGTCATCTGTAAAAAATAACAAATTACGTTTTTTCATTTTAATTTCATTGTGACTTTAACTTCATTGTGTGAATAAACACGTAGCGCGATTTAAAAAATCTCCACCAGGTGGCAGTAAGGAAACCTAAAAGAAATTGAATCAAACTGACAGTCTTTGCATTAAGTTGTTTATTAATGTAGATTACATTAATATTTATTTTTTTAATAAAGAAAAACAATGACTGATACACTAAAAAAAATTCTTATCTTTTATTTCCTTTATTTTACTGCATGTTTTCACCTTATCTTCAGCTCTTACTGAGTTTTATATCACAGATGTAGGTTTTTAAACAAACATCATTGTGCACTATAAGGACTTATGTGTTTGGCAGTGCTTTAAGTGGGCCGGTGTTGTGTCGAACTCAGTTCCCCCTATGTTTCCCTTTAGTGTAGTGCTTTTATAACGTTTTCATCACGTTACATTTAGAAAGATTAAAGATTTGAATTGGTTATACTAAAAAGGCATAATATCATGTATTTTATAATACAATTTATTAAATATTTCATACATTTGACAGTTTTCTATTAGGGTATTTCTTTTAAAATATAGCCTGTCTTTTTCTTTGTTTTCCCCTTTACTGGTTGTTTTAAAAATGTAATGTTTGCATACATAATTAAATAAATATTATACATATAATATGATTCATACTGTAAAAATAATTGACTTACAATAAGAACAATACAGATACATTACAGAAATGCACACATATACATCTCAGTAGCCATTAAAACTTTAAATATATAAATAATAAAACCTATAACGTGATAAAAACGCCACAAAAACACCACACCGAAGGGAAAAACAGGGGGAACATAGGGGGAACAGACCTCGACACAACACCGGAACGCGTACTCCGGCTGCGTCCGAAACCGCATACTGTATAGTAGGTACTGAATTAGATGAAGTACCTACTTACTTGGCGTTAAAACAGTAGGTACTGTATAGTATGAATCCTGGTAGTATGAATGAGATTCGGACGTACTACATCCGCCATGTTGTTACATCACGTGACATACGTCGTCATCACGTCGTGTCATTTCAGCGCGAAACCAGCCGCGTGCCTCTTCTTCTTCGTTGGATAACTCCTCGTACGGGGCATCATGGGATAGTGAAGCGTCCATCGTATGCACACTGCAAAATCTAACCGGAAGTAGTAGGTCATCCGGGTACTTTTCGCATACTGTTTTTCGACTACTATGTATTCGGACATACTACTCGCCTCGCCTACTGCTTTTCGCGTACTATATAGTATGTAGTAGGCGGTTTCGGACGCAGCATCCGCCACTTCTAAATATAGCTCTTGAGCGTACCACCACCTCTCCCTGAGCTCAGAACGTGCTTTTAGCGTACCGGAACGCTCATTTGCACATCTGTTTAAATCAGAGGTTTTAATCATTTGGCTGCGCTGCCGCTTTTCAGAGCGCTCTGCACAATGTACACTTCCTAATTCATCCCACCGAGAGCAGAGACTACATTACCCATACACCCTTGAGTTTACAAGTTAAAAGCGCATGCGTCGCCTTTGCTGTCCGTCAGCCTCAACGTGGTGTGGAGAGGTGTGACTCATACCCGTCAAGTATCCCGTTTTGGCCGGGAAAGTCCCGTATTTTACCCTTCTTTTCCGCCGTCCTCCTGTATTAGTATTTTCCCTTAAATCTCCCGTATTTTATCTTCCGTAATTTCGCACGCAAAGGTTGTGATCTATAAAAAGATCCTAAAGATCGCTAAAGATCCACTGATTCCGCTAATCCACTTCGTGTTTTCCCGCCCGCTCCGCAGCATCTCTGTGTGCACTCTCTGCCTGGACGACAGTTTCTGAAGTTCGTTGCATTAACAGGTAGATTTATTACATTATATCAGCTGTTAAACCGCAGAATTACTCATTTGGAAGTTTGTTTATGTATTTGTAAAATGTAAAAGTGCTAACAACTTAGCAAGCAAACAACAACAAAATATCCACATTCTTACTGTTATCGCTTGTCTAATGGATTTAATGTTCCCGATCAGACCTAAGTTAATATAAACACTAAATTTGCTGTTGTTGGCCCACTTTGTAGGCAAAAATACAAAAAAAACACAAATGCCTTCACAAAACAAAGACAGAGAACGGCAAGGGAGGCTGCTTCTAAAGGCACTTCAACATTGCAAACATGGATTCAAAGATCCATCAAGCCAGCAGGTAAATCATATTGAATATTTTTTGTCACACTTTAATTCTTGTTATTATATTTCCCATTATAATCACTTGTCTAAGTTGATGCTAGTAATATAACTAATAGTACCACCCCCTTTGGTGCCCTTTTTGGTTTGGGACACTGCCCAACGAAAATTCAATGAATTTGAACGACGTGCACAGTAGTTTTACCACCCGCAAAATGGAAAACAATGGGAAAAAATAAAATGATGACTTTCTAGTTTTAAATGGCCAGTATTTTGTTATTCTTGAACCCATAGACATGGTCTTGGTGTCATTTTAAAGTTTTTGTTTTTAAGCTCTTTCTATCTGAACAACTAGTTTTAGCATTTGACCATGCTGAAAATGTTACTTATAATGTTACTTATCTACCTTTTGCACATTTTATGTATGTATGTTCAATAGCTTTTTTTAGCTCAAGCAAATCCACAAACTTAAATAAGGATTTATTATTTTTTACAAGCTCGTCTGTTGACTGCTGAATATAAAACCCCTTCAATATAGAAGTCCAGTCAGCAAAAAAAAAAAAAAGAAAAATAGAGTACCGGCACTTCTTTTGGGCCACTTAAAGCACTGGTGTTTGGAGAATGCATGGATGGACACATTTAAGTCAACTGCATTCATACAAACTCTAGTTGTATTTTGGTGGTTTGACAATTTTTCCGTCTGTTGGTCTGTGAGATGAACATCTGAGCTCTCTGGATCTGTTGCGGCCTATAGCACAGATACCACAGTACATTTTCCTCATTAGTGGGTCATTGTGGTAAAGCATTTGTTTTGCCAGATATGAGTGCAGGCAGTGAGCAACAGCATGTGGTTAATGGTCACTAAATTGAATATATGTTTAACGTGAGAAAAGATTTAAAAGTTTCAAAACCAAGGTCTTCATCACCAAAGTTTTTAGACGTCAATCAAAATCATGGACAAATGTGTTTAAAAAATGTTTTTTTCTTATAGCTATGAAGTTTCTTTAGTTATGAAGTTTTTTGTTTAAGATCTGTCATGTTTAATTGTGTGTGAAAAACGTTTTGCTGTTTGTTTCAAGAGATAGCCCAAAAATCACAGTTATGGTACATATTTAGAAGTGAACATTGTTTGCTTTTATTGATAAAATTGCTTAAAAATGCAGAAGAAACAAAACAAAATAAAAAAAATACATCTTAGCAGAGTGATATTTAAAACTAACAACATTTGCTATAGATGGTAGCAAAATGTAAATAAATATGGATTGATCAAATTGTAATGTCATTATTTACACAAACAACTGATTGATATAAATTTATTTTTATTTTTTGAAAAAGTTATTCAAAAAATTTAAATGATAAGACATAATAAAAGACAATTTTATCACTGGCACAATATTACAGACAACAATTAAAGGAACAGTATGTAAGAAATTTATATCAATTAATCATAAAATGGCCCTGATATGTCACTAGACATTAAGAAATCATTTTCATTTCAAATACTGATATCAATGAAAACAGTGGTCTGGCCAGGATATTGTCATATAAAAAGTGGAGTTGCAGCCCTCAACTGATGTTTATGTTGTCATCTTCATAAGAGAAATTAGTTCTATGTCTATATATGCTTTCAGATGTTTTTACAAATTCACAAACTTATATATATAATACACATACATATAAGTTGCATCATGCTTAATGACATTTTAGCTCTTTCTGGTTTACAGCGGTACAATGCACAACTAATGTAACAAAATGCAGTCTCTCACATTTAACCCTTTTTCGTTATCAAAAAATATCAAAAAATATGTGCTCCTTCATGTGTAATTCCTTCCACCTACTAATCAAAGTATTCTCGTAAGTGTAGAATCTGCTATTTAGAACACATAGGGGCGAGTCGCTTGAATGGCTGAATCCACGTTGTGCCTCCATCTTTGAAATATATTCGCAGATGATGGACATTGCTGGAAATTCAAGCTCTGCCTTTTGCAAGGCTGCCTCAAACCAAAGCATTAGATTGTGAGTGTAACTTGCGAATGTAATGCCCAGTTAAATTAAATAAACCAGGCTTGATGACGTATGCAGCCCATGGGCGGAAATCCCAGGGGGGTCGGGGGGGACAGGACCCCCCCCCCCTATCTGAGGGTTGTCCCCCCTAAAATATCATTAAAATATGTGTATTGTAAGTATTTTAATGATTTATAATACTTAAAATAGTTGTGTAAGAAGTGAAACAATACAAATGCAAACGGAGCAACAACAAAAACGTTTTAAACATTTTGATTCCCCCTCCCTTGCCTTACAGTGGTTTGGTCCACTGCCCGCACCCCTTTTACCTCACCACCGGCACACAGTCCGGTGGTAGAGAAGTGTTCGGAGTCGACGCGTTAATCAGCTATATACCTACAATACAACGTTTCCCATCACTTATCAGTTTATCCTCATATGTTTTAAAACTGGACTATTTTGACATATAAACGACATATTTCGTTTTCTGAGAACAGAAGCAGATAAACGATCAAGAAAACATTTTTATGCATTCATGCAGAGGTGAGGCAGAGGTGAAAATAACAAATTACATTAACTCTCCTTGCTGTAACTGAGGTTTTTTTGTGTACTTTTACTTTGAGTAGTTTTTAAAATCTGTACTTTACTTTTACTTAAGTATGTTTAAAGTATTGTAGGCTACTTCGCTTCATGTTAAATCATATCCGTTACTGAATAAAAATAAATAAAAAAGTAAGGTGATAAAGACGCGCCACAGATGATTGATTGATGGGCGGGGTAACGCGCAAAAAGAACCATGGAGAGGGACGAGACAGGCCCGGGCTAATGCAGACCCAGTGCCGGCGCCAGCCGAGCGCTGATGAGGGGGCGTCTTAAATACCAGAGGGGGCGATCACACAAAATGCATTTAATTCCCCAAGCTAGAAAATACAAATAGCTTTGGTACGTCCCTTAAGCTTTAACGTGTTATAAACAAACATCTCTGTAATACAACCACAAAAACTACAGCTATAGTGAGCAACGTACATGATCTGAACACTTTTACTATATACAACAAAAAAAAGCATACCTAACGTTACTTAACAGCACAACACTGCTCATTTGAAGTTCAGACCCAGAGGTAGTTTCTTTTTAATCCATTTCGACTGTACATTGTGAAATTAGTTATTAATGCAATATAAAACCCTGAAATTATTAAATGTTCGTAACCTACTTCATGTTGCTTTCAGTAGTGCAAATCATTTTCACGTAATGGTGGGGACAGTGTTTGCAAATGGTTTCTAGCGCAAAAACGGTCCAAACGCAACATTTTATCAAAATTTTGGTTCAATTTGATCATTTAACGTAGTTATTTTAACTGCCACAAGTAATGCACCATAAGCTAGCGATTAAACACCAGCAGATAGAGAACCACAATAGCAAAATGACAATAACTCGTTTACACATTTAGCTATGCTTTAGGATAGGCTAATTCAAATACCTATTCGTTAACTATAAATTCAATGTGTTTTTTATCTTTTAATATTAATAATAATACACGTATTTTACTTCTGATAAACAGGTGTGTGTGAGAGAGAGATAGTATGCTTACCTTTAACGTTAAATGCAAAACAATAATTGGTTGGTTGTACTTTAACTTGCAAGAATGCTGAAGAACATAAACATCCGAACATTTGGTTCTGTGCATCTGAAATGCTCCGGTAATAATCCACGCCACGGCATTAATTGATGTGTGATAATCCGGAGTCCGGTTTGCAGAATTTGCAGTGCTATTTTCCATATATCCATTGCTACAGGGCAGGACCGGGTCACTCTCCCACTCCTTTCTGTAACTTTTGATATACTCTCGCACTTCGACATCTTGATTTCCCGCTGAGACTGACGCGGGCTCATTGTAGACGTGCGTCAAGCCGTCAACACAAAAGGCTTGTTCAACTCCATGCGGCGCTGCAAGAAACGACAGCCGGATGACGTCAAAGTACCGCGAGAACGATTCGAGAAATCATGCAAAGTGTAATTTCGTCTCGCTCTCGCGGCGCCTTGACGTCATCGCCTCACAGTTCCAGCGGCGCCGCGTGAAGTGTAACAAGCCATGAAGTGGGCGTGTGTTTATTAATGTCACCGTAGAATACATGCACACTTGATTTTTTGGTTTTGTTAAATAATTAGACTCTAAAATTCACTTTAGGAAGACAATACACAAGGCAAATGTGATTTTTAAATAAAATATTATCATTAAAATAAAATCCCATTCAACATTAATGGTGGTCTGAGGGGGCGAGATAGTGCCGGTGAGGGGGCGACGCCCCCTCACGCCCCCTCGTGGCGCCGGCCCTGTGCAGACCCTCAATACAATTCTTATGAAAGAAACCCCTGGCGATTGACGCAGAGCGATTGTTTCATTCAGGTACGATTCATCCTCTTGAGTACGGAGTTTGAGAATTGCCGACCGGGTTTTAACCGCTAATTTGCATGACGCGTTTTTAATATGCGCATTATCTTCCGAGGTCTAGCAGCTTCGCGTCAAGTCAAACACAACTTAAGAATGTCCTCGAGAATGCGCATGTCATTAGACATTGCAGAGAGAGAGAGAGCGCGAGAGAGAGAGAGATTGAAAGACATCAGGTACACAGCTCTGGGAAGCTATACAATAAACGTGTAAAGGATGTATAGTGTATAGCCATGGCACTCATCTCATTGTATTCTCATTTATGTATATAGTTTAATAACATAATGTATGTTACCAGCAATACATCAATTACAACCTTACTATAGTGATTGTATTTACTAGCTGCTGACCTCATATTATTTTTGCTTCAAAAGTGCATAACTCACCTGTAAAAATCATTAAATAATTACATAAATGTTTCTTAGTTATAAAAAAGCTTTTTATTTTATTAACTTTTTGTTATTGCACTTCAATTGTAAAGATGTTTACAATTAAAAACAGTTTGAGATAGTTTTGAACTAGAAACCTCTCCCAGCTGTAAAAAAAAGGAACTTTTACTCTTAAAATTAAAATGACTTACTTTTTACTTGAGTAGATTTTGCCTGTATTATTGGTGTCCCCTTCAAAAATTGTTCTTGAAAAATTTTATGTTTATTGTCCCCCCCCCAACATTTAGATGAAATTTTCGCCCCTGATGCAGCCTGCATATGCGACCTGTGTAAGGCTTTGGATTGAGATACAGCCGCACACCGTGAAGAATTGCGATCTAATGCTTTGGTTTGAGGCGGGTTTGAAAGCCTGTTGAAGACCTATTCTCGGGGACATTAAAACGAGTCGGCAAGGAACCGAAAAAAGAGATTTAAAAGGACAACGCGACAGGAAAAACAACAAGACCAAAGTCAACATTGAAGTAGTCTTCCAAGATGGAAATGGCTCATGAGGATCAAGACTAAGAGACGCCGAAGTTGCCTGCTTTCTATTTTCTCCACAGGTAATTCAGCATATTCGTTTAAATCTATACAGTCTATTGTGTAAACTCAAAGTTTCATAGTTGCTTGGCTAACTACAGCATGGTTGTGCATAACACTAAGTAATGTCTTGGATACTTTTCCTCCAATCGATGAAAAAGGAGTGTCTAAGCGACGTTTATGGTTGCTTTTTGTATGTGATTTACAGCGGACATATCATGAAAATCTTGACTTTTTCCATGTTTAACATACATCTGTGTACTATGATGGATCACAGGCAAAGGACACTGTAAATTGTAGTTATTTTTCATTCCTTTTGCTTTGTACTGGAAGCCATGTTAAAGTTGCCATGAAACGGAAGTAGCGATTGCCTCATTTTCCCAGTGGTGAAGTATATCCGAATGAAACGGCTTCTGAAATTAAATAAGGCAGGGCTGGATTTGAATTTGTCCATCGAGATCTGATTGGATGGTTTGAAGTTGGGTCGTGTTGCTAATTGCTAATCGCTGCGATCTTCTACCGGACCTCGCCCACCTGCCATACTTATGACCGGAAGTGAAGAGAGATCGTTTTGAGGAGGGAAGGAAATTTGCATTTTTGATTAAAGATTATGAGCACACACAATTTTTTTTTAAATAATGAAGCTCACAGATAAGTCATTTGTTAATAATACCACAATATTAAAAAAATATATATAGTTTTTCATTTCAATTTTATTGCAAATTTAACCTAGGAGTTAAAACGCACCCTGAATGGGGGGGGGGCTAGAAAGTAATATTTAGTTGGTTGTCATATAGAATTTCACCACTAGATGGGAGTAGATCCTACACAGTGGAGCTTTAAATACCTTTAATCTCTTTTCAAGCAGCTTTGAATATATTGTGTATCCTTGAACTAAATAATAAACACACAGTAGACAGGTTGGGATCACAATTAACATTTATAATTACTATATGGCTAAAATGTTAAATGAATATCTAATTAGAATAATGTACTTCAAATAGCATTGCAGCATTTTGCAGTCACAAGATAAGTCATTATACTTTAGTCAGTCTCATAGAAAGATAATGTTGCAATTGTTTATTTTCCTGTTACATGCCATTGCCATGTTGCCCCACATGCGATTTGTTAGTAATAATAGTAATAATAGTGAGTGTAAAAATAATAATAACTTACGTTTGAACCAAGAGAATAACATACCTTAAATAAAATACATATTGCCTAGATGCCAGTCTGCAGCAGTAGCTATATCAACATGTTCTCACTCCAGCTCACATTGACATCATATTTAAATCACAAACCTAAAGAAACAAAATCATAGATGGATTAAACGATTGTTGAACATGCTGCGTTGCTTTAGGATTTGTCATCACCGCCATACAATAAATCAGCTGTAGAAACAAATATACAACTTTTTGTCAGATCAAAACACCATACATATACACACATTTATCCACTTGAATGACAGAACGTGAGCAGGACACAAAATGTTCTTCGGGGATGGAGACCTCTGATCTACACCACGGGTCTCCAACCCTGAGATGTTTTTGTAACGCAGGGGTGGAAAACTCTGTTTACTCTGTTTTTAAAAATATCTGTATACGTGTGGACTAAAATATGCAGGGCAGGTGCCTTCCAGGAACAACATTGGAGACCCTTGGACACTAAAAAATGCTGGGTTATTTTCAACCCAGTACTGGGTCAAATGGGACAAACTTAAATTAACCCAGCATTTTTGGTCAAAAAAACTTGGGTTTGTCCATATTTGAACCAATGCTGGGTTGAACACAACCCAGATATCTTTAGAGTGGATGTGTTGCTTCACCAGAAAATTGTGCTTAAAGGTGCTGTGTGGCGATTTTACGGCACCTGGTGGCGAGATTGCGAATTGCAACCAAACGCTGAGGCCACTCCTCCCTAGCACCCATGGCACTCATATTAATGCAAAGGTCACACAATCTAATCTAATAATGTTCAATGTATAAACATTGGAATATTTATTGTTTTCCACATGTACATTTTATTTCGATTTGTCTCACATGCTAAGATAAGAATGTATTTTTTGCTCATTCTGGAAATAAATTTGTTAGGATTTGTTTTCTTTACGCAACAAGACACGAGACATGTAAATCAGCCCTCCCTCACCTAGACCATCAGTCAAATCATGCAAATTATGCTCTTTGTACTATGTCCCACTTTACCCTCTGGCTAACTAACACAATTAATTTCAAAGAGAGCAGGTGATGGTGACCTTAAATGCTGAAATTGTGTTGTGTAAATTGATGCTTGATGCATTTCCCTACACATAAGAAACAGCTTGTTTTCAAGACAACCCTGAACGTTCTTATAATACTCAAAACACAGAAATAACACAAAATGTGTGGAAAAAACCTTTGGGATAAACATAAAGTAAATGAAAAACACTAAATATGTAAAAAAAAGTTTTATATTGTAAATACAGACAGATTGTGTGGCTCTTACATTAAAATAATAATAAGAGAAAACTAAGTCATAACTTTTAGATGGCATGATGATAAGCTGAAAAAATATTCACATTAAAAAATTATATTACGCAATTAAATTCTAAGAACAATAACAGAGAGTGAAGCAGCAGTCCAATCACAGGTTACAGCTGCTACTCTTGTTAATGTTGATGAGAATGTGGATGAAGATAAATATGGTACAACTGAGAGAAGATGGTGGATGAGGAGGAAGAGTGTGAGGAAGAGGTGGAAGATGGGGAGAAGTGTGTGGATGAAGATTTTCATAAGATTTCTACAGGTAATGGAATTGGCATATTATATGATGAATAGTAAGGGTTTTTCCTCTGTTGACTGTTAAACAATTCTTACACAAAAATTATTTAGAGAGCTGCATTATGAATACATTTATGTTATACTATGTATTATAAACTTTTTAAATATTACATAATTTAGAAGTGATTACCATATCAGTACCATGTGTGTATACTATCATGTTGTATGTATAAAGAACAGGTGTGTAAATAGTGTGGATAAATAGGAAAGTCCCACACACACACTGCATTTGCTTATGGGCACAATATTTTGTGCTAACAAGTGAAAACAGTTGTCAACTCTAAAACATTTACATTTATGCATTTGGTAGACATTTACTAATAGAGGTTATTTTATTGTTTTAATTTAGTCAGTAATACCACATAAGTTAGTTATGAAAATGAAGCAATTGCACAAGTCTACATTATAATTCAAGTACTTAAATATTAGTTAAACAGCTTGCAAATAGAGATATTGCTACAGACATAAGCTTGCCTAAACAATTTATTTGTGTTCGGCTGAGCTGTGAGCATCTATGACGTTTAAAAAAAAGAGGAAGGAAAAGGCCAAAAGTGGCTTTCATTCTGCGTTAGACCACAGAGAAAGAAGCCCAGAGAAAATGATGCTGACACTACTGTTAAGTGAGTATGCCAAAGTTTTATGTGTCTTTAATTATGATTAATTTGTGTATCATGAGTGTTTACTGCAGTCTGATTATTCTTCATAAGAAAGATGTATAGTTTTTCTGTGCACTACTGTTAATTAACTTATGAAAAGGTCAGATGCAAAACCCTCTAAGTGCATCTAACATGGTTTCTTGTAAAATATTTTTTATCAGACTCTTAATGGATTGTACCTACAAATTTGTATTTTTGAATGACCTATGAGGCCATGATTGAGCAAATTTAAAGCAAAAGTATTTGATGAAAGTATAGCTAACACGTGCTGAGAGCATTCAGAGCAATCATTATCTCATTAGCTTTTGCATCTGAGCTCCTCATATACAATGATTTTTTTAAGCTATTTCTTCTAAATTTTACTTAAGCATACAGTATTAGGAAACTAGATATTATCCTATTAAAGGTATAACTGTCATGAGGTACAGTACTATGACATTACATTAAAGATTACATATTTCAACTAGTTCATCGGGAAGTCTTACCACAAATTTGGAATACACTAAAACTGCACATTAAGTTTTCCATATTTATGTGTCATCATTAGCTAAAAAATTTTACTTGATGGATTAAGTTAATTTCTTGTTAGTGGTATAGCGCAGAGATACACTGATATATTTAAACCTGCATATACATGTTTATACTATTTAAAAATGGTTAAATAACACATAAATAAATTACACATGAAAGTAAGCATCATGGTACTTTGTGCCTGAGATGAGAATTTGTTTGGAAATATATTGTCTGTTATTACCCATTATAATCCTCCTGCACTCTTAAAATGATTGTGTTAAATTAACACATCTTGTGTCTAGTTAAGGACAACACATCTAGTGTGTTGTCCTTAACTTAACACATCTCTGTGTTATTTTTGGAATAACACACTTTGTGTTGTTTTAACACATCTTGTGTTGTCCATTTCATTTATTTAAGCTCACAATCGACACGAAATGACACACAATTTGTTAAAATAACACATAATGTGTTAAATAGTTTAACACAAAACAATGTGTTAAAATTAACACATCCTTTCTTAGAGTGTGCAATTGAAAGCCTCAAAAACAAATCATGTTTTTAGGAAGATATTTCATAATTTTACATATTTGTAAATATGGAATTTATTGAAACTATAACCTTACTGCAGGGCGGGGTCTACGGGGGTCATTGCCCCCCCCCCAGATTTTCCTTCTGCCCCCTCAAAAATGTCCAAACAATTATAAAATAACGGAGTCTTTTTAAACAAAAAACGTCTTCTGTTGGCAAACGTCAGTGTTTACAACGCCCAACCATTATTGTCTGATTAGCTTATTCAAGCGTTGGAGGGCTTTTCAGCAGTATTTAACTCACAGGAAAAGTACTACTGTTCTTTATGACGGTAACAAAAAAACGCATCTTTAAAATATATATCAGAAACAATGCAATTCAATATTACATAAACGTAATAACACAACACATATTAAAATTAAAATATGCAGTTTGGTTGTGGCATACTATATAGTAGATATAAATGATATAAGATAGTTATACAGTAAATATACAGTATTGTAACAGATGAGCATCACGTGCAGTTTTAAAATCAAATTTTAGCGGTTTTGTCATTGTCATTCGTCAGGTCATTCAGCTCGCGTTTCAGAAAAACTTCACACGCAAAAATCTACAGACTTTTAAGTTCAGGAGCAACTTTCACTCCGCAAGGTCATCGTAAGGAAAACGTTGTATTTTATAATGTTGCGTTGTGTTATAATATCTAATTTGCTGTGTAATGACCAAAGCAGTGTGATTTATCTTTGGTCTCGTCGCAAATCACACTTACAGTATTTTGGGGGTTGTGCTTTTTGTCTGGTGCTGTTATAGGCAAACAAGATAAGCTTTGACGAATTTCTCATGCATGTCAAATTGCATGATGTTTCAAAATATATTATTTAAAGAGTTGTGCTTTGTTGTGATATTTGAGGTTGCTGCAGCAGCATGTATAATAGGGTCAGGAATTAATGACAATACAGCTTATCACATATATCACATTGAAAATACATTATTTTAAATGAAGAAAATGTTTGAGAAGGGGAAATAAAGTGCCTAACAAGTGTTTATTTAGAATAAAGGCATATGTTGGGTAGGGTAGCTATAAGAATGGCTTTAATTTATCTATAAGTGAAATAATAGATTAAATGCAGTGTACACATTAATAAAATATAGCTATATGTACAGCTTTGCATTCATATCACCTGCTTGCCTGATTTCATTAACTGTGACTTAGGGCCCTATTTTAACGATCTAAGCGCATTGTCTAAAGCGCACAGCGCAACGTCTAAATGGGCGTGTCCGAATCCACTTTTGCTAATTTAACGACGGGAAAAATCGTTTTTGCGCCGAGCGCATGGTCGAAAAGGGTAGGTCCTATTGTAATGGGAGTATTTTGGGCGTAACGTGCAGTAAACCAATGAGAGTCACAGCTCTCATTCCCTTTAAAAGCAAGTTGCGCTGGCGCTATGTCTTATCCCTATTTAGATGACGGACTTTGTAAACTGAAAAACTAAACGGAGGTAGAAGATCCCCAGTTTAAGATTAATGTTAAATAATTGTGTTGTTTTTCCCTTATATTTAAATTGTTATTTTTTATTAAAACCTTTAAAACCCGTTTTCTTTTAGTCATGGAAGTAAAAAGCAGGCTTGTAATTGCTTTAAATGTATGGCTATCCAATATCATCAAAACATAATTTACAAGTATGTAAGAGAAGGTTTGTACTCTAAAAATACTTTATTTGTAACAAACAGGAGATAAAGAAATTACAAACGGCTCTCCTCACGTTTCAGCACTTTGGACAGCGGTTTTTTTAGCAAAGAGTTTTTTTAAGCATTACTTACAAATGTTTCTCATCTCGCCATATCCACAGGTACATCATATACAATAAATCCGTGAGGTAGCATTAAAAAAAAAAACATTTAAAAACAGACGCATTTGTTTAAAGCAAAGCATTTATTTACTTATCAGGCTGCAGGTAAAGCAGCTCTTTGCGCCTTCTAACGTCTCATAATCAGTCCTCATTTATAAATATGTCCAAGAGACTCAATAATAATCTCTTAAATTCAATCCTTTAATCTTTCAAATTTAAAAGCATTTTTGTGCTGCTGCGCATTTATGTACTTTGTGATAAGCAAACCCGCGTTGTCCTCCCGTTTATAGGCGCATATTACTAATGCGGTCTTTAAATAACATAAAACATATTGCGCCATTGACTTTAGACTTTAGACCAGGTTTTTGTTGGTCAATGGCGTAGTCTATTTTAGTTGCCTCAAAATAGCAACGCGCCAACAATGCGCCTGAACACACCTCGTTTTTCAGACCAGAACGCCCATGGGCGCAAAGGGGGCGGAAATGCATTTGCTATTTAAACAACGCGGCGCTAAACGTGAAAATTAGGGTGGAAACTAGCGAAAGACACTTGCGTCGCGCATTGCGCTGCATTGCGCCGGGTGTAAGATAGAGCCCTTAATGTGTAAAACTACATTTAGTTTAATCATTTTAACATTATAAATCATTATAAATCTAATCTCATCTACTTTTAAAATTTGAACGTGCAAAATGACATATAAATGGCCCTTTATTATAAGACAGATGCAAAATAATATTGGATTGAAACATCCATAATTTTAGTGTATGAATCATTTAAGTCGAGAAATGGCTGCCCACCCAAAAATCCTGACTGCCCTCCCAGTCCAGCAAGCCTAGTAGTTTTAAAACAGATTCAGCAATGCAATGAAAGAACTATTTCTAATTTCTAAAGTCTATCAATCAAAAGTTCTCATTTCATACAGACAATATGAAGATCAATAAATAACTTCCCAGGAGGTTCACAACAAGATTACAATATGCCCGGGATATTTTGTGCTATTGGCTGTAACAACAGTCATGGGCACATTTGTTCCCGCAGAGATGTCATGAACAGCAGACTTTTTTTGTGTAAATTGAGTAAATTAAAGCCAAAAATGTTCACCACAAATAAAATCAGATATTATATTGTATTTATTTTTATGAGACATTTTTCATTTCTGGAAATATTCAATACAGAATATGACAAATAATGCAGGATCTCAAAAATTCGACATTTTGTTGATATTTTTGCTCTGTTCCGCAATCAAGAATGAGGGAGTGGCATGCAGCCAACATCTAACTCCAGATTATACAATAAGCATTGATCATTTAGCACATTAGGGTCCAGATTTATTAAACGGGCTTAATTAGCGAGAGTGCAATTCCAAAAAAGCGCCAATGGAATTGGTTATATCCAGTGGTGTAGTCTAGATTTTTGTAGTGATACTGTGATTTTTCCCTCTCACCCTTATGCTCACTCGTCCCAGCGTGACACCCCGTAAGCACCACCACACTTACAGATGCATACAGTATGGATCTTCATGTAATCGAGAGCATTCTGAAAGTGTACTCATAAACACATGAACTGAATGTGTTATCAACATGTCAGTTTATTATAAGAAAAAAAGACTTTAACAGTCAATGGGTTTATAGCTGGGGAAACTGGATGGATTTTTAGACTGGTTTAGTGTTAATCAACATCTAACTCAGGGCCAAAAGTTACTCAACTGTTAATTAAAATTAAATAAACTGTTTACAATCTTCAATCCGTGGCTAACACATGCATTGAAGGAGAAAAAATATCCACTCTTTCAATAGCTATTATATGACACCTAGTGATAACATTACCATGTGTAATTTAATGGTGTAAATGTTTTTAATGAATACACATATAAGATGACCATGAATTAACTCTAATTTGCATACTCATTTAAATAAAAGCTTATTTTATACATATAATACAAGCAGTGTCTAAAAATGAAAATAGGCTTTTACTTAATTATTATTACAAGACCATCATGTAGCCTAATATTAGACACCAAAGTGAAGAAAATGATCTTTAATTTGCAAGTCTGAACTGAACATCAACGCAGACATGATTTTCCTCACAAAAGTTTAAGATCATATACATCTTGAACGTAGATAAATAAATTAACACAGAGAAGGAAAGTTTAACACTAAGCACAATCAAACATGCTGAAAGCTAAAACCATCAGGATATAATTACGGGCTTATTTTATTGCATTTGGAGCCTTACCTCCAGATAAAGTTATAAACTGGACTGATGTTTTAAATGTTGTTTACTCACATGTGCGTTGTTAACTCTCCGGATTTTATATTGCAGCACTCGTTCACTTCACATGGATTGTTTACAGTGTCGCGTGAACAGCTACACTGCAGGTTCGACTTCATTTGGCGCCAAGCAGACCCTTTGGTGATGTCAAAGTACCGCGAGAGCGATTCAAAGCAGATTTCTCCATGTGATAAATGCAATCGCTCTCGCGGTACTTTACTGTCACTCGCCTGTGGGTTCTTCTGGTGTCACACCAGTCTGCTCCCCAGTCACTTTCGCGCCGCTATGGTAATTTGATTTCATACGCGAATCGGATCGCGCAGTTCGGCAGAAATTCAAACACACCAAATATATAGCCTAATATATATATGCAGTTCAACCCGCTAAAATAGCAAGTGTAGCATGCTACTGGTCAGTGCTTTACATCTGAATTATGACTAAAAGTTTGAAATGTCAGAAAACCATGCTGTTACGCATCCTCAAGCTATTTCTAGTGGGTATACGGAAATCCTTGACAATTTCTAGTGGGTATACGGCGTATACCTGCGTATACTACACCACTGGTTATATCTGTAGTTTATTTACTAAAAAAATTCAAATTAGCCTAAATAACACAGGCGCAACAGCTGATAATGACCAATGCAAATTACTAAGAGCAGCACAAATTAGTTCAGGGTCGCAAATAAGCAGAGCTTATGAGGTGCGCTGGAATTCAGCACCACGGACATTGCAGTGGAAAATGTGGGGTGTGTAATCCCAGCTAACGAAGCCATAGTACACTGACACGATCTACAGGACAAAAAATGAATGTTTACAAGAAGTCTTAAAACGTCTGGTATTGTGTGACTTCTCCTAATTTACTTAAACAAATAAAAAATAACATGGCTTGGCAAACAATATTTTTGAATAATATGTTCCCCTGGCATTCTAAATAAACTGTCCTCTCTCTTTTATCACATATGTGATAGACTCACTGATAATAATGAATATGCTGATAATGAATATGATAAAACTTATAAACTTAAACATATTTCCATCTTGTTTTGTTTTTAATGCTTTTGTGTTGGTCAGTTAACGAAATAGTGCTAAGGAAGTACTCATTAAAGAAGTAACACCAATGACGGTAACACCAATGACAATTTACAGAAAAAACTAACATTTTAACAATATGGCTGCCATTAGCCATGTGCTATTTTATCAGTGATGTAAATATCACATACTTATTCACTATAATGTATTTTTATGTAAAGATCTTAACACTCCCAGCTATAAAAAAAGAGTAACACTAATGACATCCAAAAAATCTTATCTCAAAATTCTTAGATATATCATGATATTTTAGACAAATAAGGAAAGACATCTCAAAAACCTTTTGCCTTCCTCCACTGCACTTCTTCCACTGAACTCTTGACCCATTAAAAACTTCACAGAGCTGATGCATTGTTTCAAATTAAAGTGCTTTGCGTAGGGTAACACCAATGACATAAATTTGGGGGACAAATATTTATTTGATATTATTCATATTAATAGTGTATTTTTACCATTTCAGTGTTGTAGTAAATTCATACAGGGTTAACGGTAAATGTAAATTAGATTTGTTTTTATAAAAAACATGGTTTTAAATAATAAGTACACAGTTCAACTTCCATGTATGATCAAAGGGACAGGGCAATTTTCAGGACCAGACATTTAAAAAAAGTTTAAAAAAAAAAGGAAAAAAGAAAATTAAATAAATAAATTCTCTCATCACTTTAAGGACAGTCTATATTTATTAAATATATATCATTATGGAATTATTAGGTCAAATTAAATTATTAAGGGGTCTGCAAAAGCAAGGGACAAGCATTTTCACCTTTTTTGTTGAATTACCCAAATATGGCGGTGTGCATGGCGTAAGTGATGTCTTTGGTAGGCTACCCATAATTAGAACAATTTCTTTCTTACCCTTTTCCCACTGCAAAGACCCTTTCATAAAGTTGAAAGGTTCTGTGGATGTTATAGAAATCATACTGGGAGAGAAGGAACCTTTAAGAAAACTTTATTTTTAAGAGTGTATTTGAGTAATTATATAAAGTCAGAATTCTGAGATGCAAAGTCAGAATTGTGACTTTGTATCTCAGAATTCTGACTTTATATCCCAGAATTCTGACTTAACATCTCAGAATTCTGACTTAACATCTCAGAATTCCGACTTAACATCTCAGAATTCTGACTTAAAGGAATAGTCTACTCATTTTCAATATTAAACTATGTTATTACCTTAACTAAGAACTGTTGATACATCCCTCTATCATCTGTGTGTGTGCACGTAAGTGCTGGAGCGCGCTGCGACGCTACGATAGCATTTAGCTTAACCCCATTCATTCAATCCTGCCATTTAGAGATAAAGTTAGAAGTGACCAAACACATCAACGTTTTTCCTATTTAAGACGAGTAGTTATACGAGCAAGTTTGGTGGTACAAAATAAAACATAGCGCTTTTCTAAGCGGATTTAAAAGAGTAACTATATTTTATGGCGTAATAGCACTTTTGGGAGTACTTCGACTCGGCGCAGTAACACCCTCCCTCTCCCATTATGAGAGTGAGAAGGGGAGCGGACTTTTCAGGCGAGTCGGAGTACTCCTAAAAGTGCTATTACGCCATAAAATATAGTTACTCTTTTAAATCTGCTTAGAAAAGCGCTACGTTTTATTTTGTACCACCAAACTTGCTCGTATAACTACTCGTCTGAAATAGGAAAAACGTTGATGTGTTTGGTCAAATGGCAGCATTGAATGAATGGGGCCAAGCCAAATGCCATCGAAGCGTCGCAGCGCGCTCCAGCGCCCACGCGCACGCACACAGACGACAGAGGGATGACTCAACAGTTCTTAGTTAAGGTAATAATAACATATTTTAATATTGAAAACGAGTAGACTATTCCTTTAACATCTCAGAATTCTGACTTTATATCTCAGAATTCTGACTTTGTATCTCAGAATTCTAACTTTGTATCTCAGAATTCTGACTTTATATCTCGGAATTCTTACTTACATCTCAGAATTCTGACTTTATATCTCAGAATTCTAACTTTACATCTCAGAATTCTGACTTTAAATCTTAGAATTCTGACTTTAATTCTCGGAATTCTTACTTACATCTCAGAATTCTGACTTTATATGTCAGAAATCTGATTTTACATCTCAGAATTCTGACTTTAAATCTCAGAATTCTGACTTTATTTCGCAGAATTCTGAGAAATAAAGTCAGAATTTTATTTGAAAATCTTTACAACATGGCGGAAACGTATTTAGTGTGACCTCTCTTGGCACGAAACACATCTTGAGGTTTTTTTTTTTTTTTTGAGAAAACTGAAGTCCTGAAGTCATTCGATTAGAATTGGAAATTAGCATTTAATTTCATTTAGGTTTAAGAGATCCTGCAGTTGCCTGTTATTGCTCAAGTGGAAGGGGAGTTTACCCTGAATACTTGACACTTCAGCTTATACTTAAACAGTCTTTACAAGAAAGTGTTTTTTACGAGTGTCTGCTTTGAAATGAAACCATATATGCTTTTAGTGCAAAGGCTTCATGAACTGTATCTAATTGTAGTTTGGGTACAGTATGACTTTTTGGGGTTTTCAAAAGAGGGGGTTGACTTTTAACTTAACTTTAACTTTTAACTTTTAATACTACATACACATATTTTCTGGTTGTATTATAATAAAGAGACTGAGAAATAATTATGTATGATCACTATACAATTGCAAAAACAACAAATCTAATGCTAGCATAGTGGCTTAAGATTTTTGCACAGTACTGTATATTTTTAGAAACCTCCTTCATACACTGACAACAATGGAAAATAAAACTATGTAATAATAATCTTTTCCTAAATGTACTTGCTGATGTATATTACATACATATCTTTAAAACAAAAAAAACTTAAAGGTGTTTATGGCCCTCAACATGCATATGAAATGTACGGTGGCCTCAGGGTGCAAAAATAAATTACAATGGTTAATTACTTATTTACAAGATTAAAAACAAATTTACAATTTTTGTAACAAATTTACAATTTTTTTTAAAACAAATTTACATGTTTTTTTAACAAATTTACAATGAGTGAACAAATTTACAAGTTTTTTAAACAAATTTACATGTTTTTAAACAAATTTACAATGAGTGAACAAATTTACATGGTTTTTAACAAATTTACAATGAATGAACAAATTTACAAGTTTTTAAACAAATTTACAAGTGTTTAAACAAATGTACAATGAGGGAACAAAATAACAAGTTTTTTAACAAATTTACAATGAGTAAATAAAATTACAAGTTTTAAAACAAATTTACATTTATTACGGAAAGGGTAGGTACAATACCCTGACGTCACGCATCCGAGCCTCCGGTGAGAAACCCGGAAGTATCGCCGTGAATCACATGAGAGTTGTGAATGCGATGTTGTCTATTAGGCTGTACATAATATTAACGGAAAGAGAGTGATAATATATAACCTTTCATCGCTTCCGAAGTGACTAAAAGGGATATTGGACCTTATTTTCAGGTAAGTGAAATAGTTTTAGTTAGCTAACGCTAGCTGTCCAAGTTGCACACGTTTTGGATGGCAGTTATCAAAATAATTCACTGACTTTCTCATTAGATTACAGACAACACGAGAGGGTGCTTAGAACGTTTTAATCAGGACTGCATTGTTTGTTCGCTCCCGGTGTTACAAGACTGAAAAGAGGAAGTGTGACGAGTTTGTTTACATGGTGCTATAAACTCCAACCCAGGAGGACACTTCAGAGGAATCAAGGGTACGTTAACTTGTTCGATGATATAATCTGAATAATCTTTAAAAGATTAGGATTTTATGTAATGAGACGATTTGTTAAAATTAGCTAAATTTATACTATAAATTATGTTTTCATTTAATCATTTAAACCTCTCTGAGTGTGACAGTACTGTAATGTTTTATCAAATTACAAATACTCTAATGTTGCCTAAGCAAACTGACATTTATGATAGATAGATAGATAGATAGATAGATAGATAGATAGATAGATAGATAGATAGATAGATAGATAGATAGATAGATAGATAGATAGATAGATAGATAGATAGATAGATAGATAGATAGATAGATAGATAGATAGATAGATAGATAGACTTCACTGAAATCATGATTATGTTAATTTCCAGTGTCTGTGATATTGAAACACTAAAGGAAGAAGAGGAGGACCACCATTCGTTTCCTGATCAGAACACAAGAGAAGAGTGAGAAAAAAAATTAAGCATGTAATTCATTAATGAAAATTAGAACAAATAAATCTTATGTCCTCATTGATCTTTCTTTTTTTCATGCAATTTTCTGATTCTCTGATAACAGTGATTCTGGGGCATTGCAACACTATGATTACCTGGAAACATCTCCTATTATGGAAGATTATCGCAACATTTGTGTCTTGGATCAGTTTTTCTTGTTTCTCTGCCGTATGAGGCAGGGCCTTCTTTCCGCAGATTTAGCTGTAAGGTTTAAAGGTCCTGTTTATCCTGATTCCATTATTTAAACTTTAGTTGGTGTGCAATGTTGCTGTTAGAGCATAAATAATATCTGTAAAATTATAAAGCTCAAAATTCTATACCAAGCGATATATTTTCTTTAATAGAATTTCCCTTTCAAAGCCTATAGCAAACAGCCAGTTTGGACTACAGCCCTCTACTTCCCATTTGAATGACATCCAAAGAAGAGTTTTTTTACTAACCTCCGCCCACTGGAATACGTCAGTCGCCAGCTAAGCTCAAGTGGCTCTACTAAGCTAAGCTGCTGTTGAATCACAGCACACTAAACAAACTACACAATCAGAACTCTATAGGCATTTCTGAAGGAGGGACTTTATAGAACAAAGAAAACATCATCTCATTTTTAGGAAAGTGAAAACAGCGCTATAGAGAGTAATTATGTGAAAAATATTGTCACAAAACATGAACACACGCTATATTGCACACCATAAACACAATCATAGTTTGTGTTAAATACTCTCATTCTCACGGCACCCATTCACTGCAGAGGATCCCATTGTAAGCAATGTAATGCTTAATTTCTCCAAATCTGTTCCAATGAAAAAACAAACCATCTATATCTTGGGTGAAAAATTCCTTTAATCCCAAAAACAAACGTTTTTCATTTAAATGTTTTTACTTTGTACAGATAGAAAATATACATTGGAACAAATTTATATACAGTGGTGTGAAAAAGTGTTAGCCCCCATCCAGATTTCCCATGTTATTATTGCATATTTGTCACACTTTAATGTTTCAGATCATCAAACAAATTAAAATATTAGTCAAAGAATAAAACCCAAGTAAACACAACATGCAGTTTTTAAATGAAGGTTTTTAATATTAAAGGAAAAAAGTCAAAACTACATGGCCCTGTGTAAAAAAGTGTGTTAGTACCCACTGGCTTTTAATGTAAATATGATTGGTTCTAAAAATGTACATATATATTTTTTCATACTTGAGACAATATACATTGAAGTTCATTTATAAATAAAACTATATTTTGAACAATGAGTGAAATTAATTTTTCTTAACACGTATCTAATGTGTGCATTGCATGTCTGTTAGAAGTGTGTGTGTGTGCTATTCCTGGGTTTATAAGCATGTGTTAGGTAGCCAGTTGTTAAAAACAATGAGTCCAACTTAATTTTTACTGACTTCCATTTCTCTAAATATACTATTTGGAGGGTTTAGCCTCCGCCCAAATCTCCATCAAAGTAAATGCGTTCCAGGTGGATTCGGAAGTCAGTTCTGGTTTTGACAAAAAAAAAAAATCACACCATGTTATCCCTGTGATTCCTCTGAAGTGTCCTCCTGGGTTGGAGTTTATAGCACCATGTAAACAAACTCGTCACGCTTCCCCGTTTCAGTCTATGTATCCCAGGGAGCGAACAAACAATGCAGTCCTGATTAAAAAGTTTGGAGCACCCTCTCGTGTTGTCTGTAATCTGGTGAGAAGGTCAGTGAATTGTTTTGATAATTGCCATCCAAAACGTGTTCAACTTGGAAAGCTAGCGTTAGCAAACTAAAACAATTTCACTTACCTGAAAATAAGGTCCAATATCCCTTTTAGTCACTTCGGAAGCGATGAAAGGTTATATTATCACTCTCTTTCGTTAATATTATGTACAGCCTAATACACAACATCGCATTCACAACTCTCATGTGATTCACGGCGATACTTCCGGGTTTCTCACCGGAGGCTCAGATGCGTGACGTCAGCGTGTTGTACCTACCCTTTCCGTAATAAACGTAAATTTGTTTTAAAACTTGTAATTTTGTTCGCTCATTGTAAATTTGTTTAAACACTTGTAAATTTGTTAAAAAAACTTGTACATTTGTTCACTCGTTGTAAATTTGTTAAAAAACTTTTACTTTTGTTCGGTCATTGTAAATTTGTTTAAAAAACTTGTAAATTTGTTTAAAAACTTGTAAAGTTGTTAAAAAAACGTGTAAATTTGTTTAAAAACTTGTAAATTTGTTTTTAATATTGTAAATAAGTAATTTACCATTGTAATTTATTTTTGCACCCTGAGGCCACGGTAGAAATGGCAGTCTCTGTGGCATACAAAATTAATAATAGTAATTCTGGTAAGCACAAAGACAAGTTTTGTGATCACACTTTCCATGGCCTCTCTTCTCTTTGATCTCTAGCATAGATATGACTATGAACAAATCATCTGTTCATGTGGTCTTGTGGTAAAGGCCTTTGCATACTGTAGCTCTGTTCACTATGACTAAAGATATATGAAAGTCTAAAACAACAGAAAGTGTTCACCTCGTACATGTCTGAAATGTAAAAAATAATTACAAATTAAAAAGTGACATTAATATGCCTTGGTCAATACACAGACCTGCATAAGAATAAAAACAGAAGTGTTCAATAAGTGATTAAGAAAGAGGATGTGAATTAGATTAAACAAACATGTTTGTCAAAGCATGTGCATAAAAAAAGGTGTTTGTGTACTCTAACCCTACTTATAAAAACACGTAAAGCTGTTGGCGCAAACTTGGTTTCACTTCATCCACAAACGAAACTCTCAGCATATTATATTATTATGTAAGTGTGGTTTCCATAGTTACACTTTGAATGTTTCTTCAGTAAGGGCCAATTCACAATGGTCAGACAACTACAAATTCAAACAGACCAACAGACACTCACATTCTAAAGTCTTATTTACTTTGATCCAACAACGCGTCTGCTTGAGTCTGTTGGATCAGTGTGAATTAGCCTTAAGAAACACCAAGCCAATTGTAAAAACAAATTCTGGATTGGTTTAATGGGGATCTATTCGTTAACATATACTAATAACTGTAATTATATTCTTTTAGTTGTTGCAAAGAAACACAATGCGATAAAATTTAGCCTATATTTTTGCGCCATTCCCACTGAAAGGGACTTACAAAAATAAAACAACATGGGTTGCATATCGCAGAAGCAATGTAAGCCTAAGTAGATCACAGAAGCCACACTTAGGTGGCCGTAGGTATACTGTTTTAAAGCACACAATGGCAACATGATCGAGTCACAACAACTCTTGAAGATAGGATGTCAGTGTGTCCAGCATCCCAACAAAGTTGTGAAAAGTTTAGGTGTGTTCAGATTGCCTGCTTTGCTTGCAGTGTATGTTGATTTGCAATTGCAATACCACAGTAACATCACAATATACTTTAGTGAGATCATCAGTTGAGACAGCAGTCTGGGTCAGCTGCTACAGTTTCCCTATTGCAACAGTATGAGCTCTGATGATGTGTTCACAACTTGTTTTCTTTCTAAGTATGGCTTATTCGAATTTATTTCACTTTCACAATTGCAAATCACTAAGGTGAGGCACACACAATTTTACTTTTGCAAATGTAGAGTGTGGCTACTTGTGAGAAAGAGCATAATGGAGATCAGGCAATACTACATCTGCCTGCTTATGTAAATGTGTGTTTGGAAATTTTGAATGTTGGCAAAGGTAAATATTTGCCTTAACCTCCTAAGACCCAAGCTTTGGTTTGTCTCTTTTCAGATTTCTACAGGCTATCTACCAGAACCAATAAATAAATAGCAGTGTAATTGTCCACGTTTGTGTACAATAGGTTCCAGTTACAGTACATAGAATAAAGTATTATGGTACAAACAACAATGTGGACATACTAGGTCTTAGGAGGTTAAGTAAATAACCATTTCACATGATTTTTATTTCACTGACCACATTTCACTGGGCAGTTGTGGTCTAATGGTTAAGGAGTCAGTCCAGTCTCACGGCTGGCAGGTTGCGGCTAAGGTGCCTATGAGCAAGGCACTGGTCCCCCGTTGCTCCATGGATGCTGCGGTAATAACTGCTCCGGGTATGTGTGTTCACAAATTGCAGTGTGTGTGTTTACTACTCACTGGGATGGGTTTAATGCAGAGGTCATTAAACCCTTTGTTGGTCATTATGTCATTTTTACATGAAGAGATAATAACAAAAACAATGCATAGAAAAATGTGTCCAAGTTAGTGTTTATTTGTTTTGTGAATGCATATAAATCAGGGGTTCTCAGCCTTTACCCCTTTAAGCTCCACCTTTTGTCCTCAACATATACATATACTAAAGCTTGCCATAAATATGGCTTATTCGCAAACACCGGAAGTAGCCTCCCACTGCCATTTTGTTGACATGACATCTGTCCTGCCCCTAGCCGCACATACTGTAGGTTTGAGTTGAGAGAAGCAGTAGCCTAATGGCTTCATCTTGTCGGTATCAAGAAGATAAGCTTGATTGGTGTGGACCCATATTACATAGACCCAATAGCCTTAAGTAAAGATCCGTCCTTATTGCCAACGGTAACTTATCCGGATATTATAACTACATAGTTTATACAGTATGCGCATAGACATACGTCATACAACCACTAATTCAATACCTAGTATCAATGCCAGACCTATGTTCATATAGTTATTAATACTAATTTAATAACTGTCTCAATTTAGTTTCAGCCACTGCTTACAGCTAACCATATGTGATAAAATTATGGGGACATACTTTGCTGTGGGGAGTTGGTTGAAAGTTTAGCCTGTTTATATAGCCACAAGCAGGGCCTGAAGTTAACTTTTTTGACCACCAGCCAGGGCCAGATTAACACTTTGTTATACCCTGGGCAACAATATTCAAGGGCCCCATCATCACGACCAAAATATGGTCATATACAGAATATATTACTGTATTATACAGTACATATACTCAATACTTCAAATTCTAACTGTCATCAGGTGTATTTTGATTTACAAATATTTAAATGCTCATACAAATGCACTACTATGTCCCCTATCAAAGACATTCACTCACTGATGCTATGAAAACAAAACACATCAGCATCTGTATAATCTGCGGGCTGTAAACATAAGCTGGTGGTGTAGAAAAGTCCTGGCTAACTTAGCTGAGTTGTCCTCGTCGTTGACGGAAGCTCACTTAACAGAACTTTTTAATTAATACACATTTAAGATGAACATGGATTAACTCTAATTTGCATAGTCATTGATATAAAAAGCTTATTTTTTGCATATACAAGCATTGTCTAAAAATGAAAATAGGCTTTTACTTAATTATTATTACAAAACCATCATATAGCCTAATATTAGACACCCAAACCAAAGTGAAGAAAATTATCTTTAATTTGCAAGTCTGAACTGAACATCATCCCAGACATGATTTCTCTCACAGAAGTTTAAGATCATATAGGCTACATCTTGAACGTAGATATAAAAATGAACACAGGGAAAGTAACTTTAACACTGTGAAGCACAAGCAAACATGCTGAAGGCAGCTAAAAAACATCAGGACATAAACACCGGCTTATTTATTTTATTGGAGCCTTACCTCCAGATAAAGTAATAAACTGGATTGATGATTTAAATGTTGTTTACTTACGTGCGTTGTTAACTCTCCGGATTTTATGTTGTGCACTGCTTCACTCGTTCACTTTTTCACAGTGTGGACTTTTTACAGTGTCTTGTAAGCAGCTACACTGCAGGTTCGACTTCATGTGGCGCTAAGCAGACCTCTTGATGATGTCAAAGTACCGCGAGAGCGATTCAAAGCAGATTTCTCCATGTGATAACTGGAATCGCTCTCGCGCTACTTTGCTGTCACTGGCCTATGGGTTCTCTGCTCCCCAGTGACTTTCGCGCCGCTATAGTAATTTTATTTCATACGCCGATCGGATCGCGCAGATACCTGCGTATCACATAGACTACACCACTGTTTATACTTTACATTTTCTGCGTTTATGATGTCCTTTTCCTTTTTTAATTTCCGCTTCGCGCTCCCACTTAGCTTCTCCGTGTCTTGTTTTTTTCTGTTGTACCAACGCGCCTTGCGTCACGTAATGCTCGGCGAACCTTTGACCCACCTCATGCGGACTGACCAATGAGGAGAGGGTCTTAACCTGAGGCCCTCTCTTCATTGGTCAGTCCGCATGAGACTCAACCGCTCTCAACTCACATTCAAAGTAATAAGCGCAGCCGCAGCGTCTCTATTTGCAGCGCAAAAGCCCATGTTGACAGTTTGTTTAATATAAAGCGGCGAGCGGGAGATTACCAGATACAGTATTTTGCTCGTGCCCTTGCTGCCCTGGGCCCTTTGGAGGTCTTGGGCCCCTGGGCAATTGCCCAGTTGCCCGTATGGTTAATCCGGCCCTGCCACCAGCCACTGTGGCAGGTGGATTTAGAAATCCACCTGCCACAGAGACTTTTTACCAGCCAGTTTTTTTTGCCTGAATAGTGAATTATAACACTGTCTTTATTGTATGAATTAAATATAATTTTTTTCAGAGCTACAAAAGTGAATTTCTCTTTGTCTTAGGTTGTTTGATTAACATTAATGACACAGACTTAATTGAGGTTAATTGAGGTTACTGTCTCTTTAATACCAGCATAGAATGGTTTTTGACTCTCTATACATACACTTAAGACATAAAGAAATGTTTTATTAGAAAATTAATACTGTTGAGATCATTTTGTTTATATGTGCCCCGTCAAGAGCAGAAAGATTTTATGTACGCATGCTTTTGGGAACGCGTCTCTCCGATGTGCCCTAGTGAGTGCCCTTAAACCCGTGCACGCACACAGAGACAGAGGAGGCACAAACTGCGCACATAAACGCCGCACATACGGTGTTTTTCATTACTATATTCGCAAAATGTATGTTAATGTACTACAATATAAGACATAGTAGCGCAACTCTCTCTAAAGTTTACACATCAAGAGTTCTGATCCGTCACAGCAGCACTACACATCTGTGCAACTGCGATTGTACAGTAGCCTATGTCAGCATTGCATTCTCTTCCCATCTCACCAACAGTTTAATGCTTACTCGCACATCCAAACGTAGTCAGAGAAGGGCCATATCTTCTTTCCAATCGCATGAACGTTGTGAAACAGAAGTCGCATCCTCAATGAATCACTCAATTTGCATCGGTGATATGCGCAGGTTGATAAGAAATGAGCGGGTGCCGGTTACGAGTCATCCAAAAATATTTTAATGATATTTAATGATGTTTTCGATTTGAGGTTTCGATTGTTTGTATTCATTAAGTTACAGTTAATTTTTCTGATGTGTTTCAGCAGTAAGGGGTGTTTCTACTAACCAACATCGTTGCCTGGTTGCGTATGTGTGGGGCGGGTCTATCAACAGAAGGTCCAGATTTTATTGGGGTAAAGGTGTATTTGTTAAGTGATTTCAAATGTCAACAGTGGCTTTCAGAGATCCTGGACCCTGCCTTTAATGTTGATGATTAATATGCATGAGAAACAGGAACAGGTTTTAGAGTGTGCATGGTACTGAAAGATGCACAATGAAGTAACAGGAGAAAGACTGTATTCTCATCCTTCTCATAGAGTTGATGTCACAGGGTGACGATCATTTGAAGGGCGGAACTAAAAGTTGGAGAGTTTTGAGAGAAACCCCCAGCTGTGTACTTAACCATTCTGTGTGTCCCAGCCAGCCGCCTGTGTGAAGGAAGAGAGAAGAGATCATACCTACCATACTTACTGTATGTCGTGTCCGCTGGAGAGATGAGAGAGAAACCCCCAGTTGTATATCTAACCATTCTGTGTGTCCCAGCCAGCAGCCTGTGAAGAGAGTGAGAGAAGAGGAGATCGTACTTACCATACTTACTGTATGACGTGTCCGCTGGAGAGGTGAGAAGAAACCCCCAGTTGTGTACATAACCTTTCTGTGTGTCCCAGCCAGCAGTCTGTGTGAAGGAAGAGAGAAGAGATCATACCTACCATACTTACTGTATGTCGTGTCTGCTGGAGAGGTGAGAGAAACCCCCAGCTGTGTACTTAACCATTCTGTGTGTCCCAGCCGGCAGCCTGTGTGAAGAAAGAGAGAAGAAGAGATCATACTTGCCATACTTACTGTGTGTCGGTTCGCTGGAGAGGTGAGAGAAACCCCCAGTCGTGCGCATAACCCTTCTGTGTGTCCAACTAGCTACCTGTGGAGAGAGAGAGAGACACCCGTGATTAAGGGTACGTTCCAGACACACACACGCCTGCGTTCCAGCACTTATTGTTATATTCTGTTCTGCCTCCAGGAAAAAGAGGAGGGCGCCACGGGTTCACGAGCCAGGCGGAGAAGGGGTTGGCTTTGGGGACCTCCTCGAGGTGGAAGTTAAACAGGGGCGTGGCCTAGTTACATTTGTGGCCACCCCCGGCTTGTGACATTAACACCAAATAAGAACATTTGTTTTCGATTTGAGGTTTCGATTGTTTGTATTCATTAAGTTACAGTTAATTTTTCTGATGTGTTTCTGAAAGGACTTCACTGAGCGAGAGAGAACCGAAAGCGCATCATGTTTATTTTCTTAATTTTGCAAAAAGCACAACACTCTGTTTTAATTGGGGGTGGACACAAAAAACTAGACACTTTAACATTTTAAACAGAGTCTATCCTCCCTATACGCAGGGTGCGCGGGCTACGTAGGGCCCTGAACAACTATAGGGCCCCCTAGCTCTTAGGGGCTGTCCACACAGAGACGCGTATCACCGTATACGTATACATTTTTTATCGTATTGGCGTTTCATCCACACGGATCCGGCGTTTTGGGAGACTGAATCCGCTATTTTTTTGAAACCGGGTCCTAAAGTGGATAAATCTGAAACCGACACCCTTGCGGTTTCGTCTGTACAGCCAATCCGTATATTTTGTGAAGCGAAAACGTCATCACATCACGTGTCGGAACAGCACACGTAACAGCAACAACAATAACGGCGGACTACGTGATTGTGTTCGTGCTACAGAAGCTACTAAAGCCTACTAGCTTTATTACAGCAAAATCTATTGCTTCTATGCAATTGTGGTGACCAACAAGCGATAATGGACAACACCATACGTTGGTTATGCGCATGCTCAAAGTCTTCTTCTCCATGTATAGTGTATATCTGTGGCAGAATTACAGCGCCCCATACTGGTCTGGCATATATACTACACCGCTTTCAGTCGGTTTCAGTGGTTTCAAGTTTACGGATTTTTTTTTAGAGCAAGGGAAAAAAATGATCGGATAGGGAATGCACCGGCTTCATGTGGACATAGCCTTAAATTCAGGTGTACTTGGACCAATTGGCTATCACTGTGCCATTCGAAAGCAAAACAAGCAGTCTGATCTCACGATACTTTAATTGACATGCCTATCAACATTCTTCTTGGTATATGGATATGATTTAAAGCTATCCGTCCGGACCAGAAAACACAAAAAGCGACATGAAGATGAAGTAAAAAAATTAAGGACGCATTAATGTTTTAAATTTCTATTTTGTCTTGACTAACCACTCTAAAAAACATTGGGTTGTTTTTAACCCAGGGCTGGGTAACTATAACCCCATTCACACAGACCTTTGGTCCCAGAAAATACCCGTAAAATTGCCAGAAAAGCTTCTGTGTGAACGCAAGCACGTCCCGTAAATCTTCTGAGATCGTTGCCGGAAAGAGGACAGAGTAAAGCCATTTTCACACAGACATTCCGGAAAATACACGGAAAATGCATCCTGGATTTTTCCGGGATCGTTTGATTTTTTGTTCATTCACACTGCCATGATTTGCCGGCATCTGTAAGGTCCCGGAAAGACACGACCTGTTTAAATTCCTGCACTATCTTCTATGCAGCGTCTGAATTTTGCATATTATTCATTATTTCTCTCTCCAGAAACCACTCACATGCATTTTTGTTTAGACCATAAAGGAGCACGTGAAGCGCCATTCTATGCTGGTGAATGATTTCAGCTTCAGAGTGGATATTTGACGAGGTCTCTGATCTCTGTTTTAATACAGTTTTCAGATATTTCTCATTGTAATTGTTCCTATGTGTCACAGGTCGGAGAAGCGGACCCCCCCTGTCGCGGGTCACGCTCCTCCTAGTTCCACGTTTCTCTTTACAGTGGGGCCGCTGACCTGTTCATTCGACTTACTACACACGTTAAGCAATATGTCTCCTTTACTACCACACACAGCAGTGGATGGTGTTTACACACGTGAGAGGTCGATACTTCACAATGCTGGCTTCATTCGTTGTTCCTCAAAATCACTCTCAGGCTCGCCCACGCTTCTCTCCACAGTGGGGCCGCAACTCTGAGTGCTATACTCACAACACACGTTAGGTAATATACCCTCTTCAAAATTACTTAGTACAATGCATCGATGTTACTCACGTGTGATGACAATGTGTGACAACACTGGCCTTCTATATGGGTTTTCAGTATCACTCCCCGGCTTGCCCACACTTCTCTCCGTCGTGGGGCCGCAAAATTGTCCAATGAACTCACAACACACGTCAGGTAATACTCTCTTCTCAATACTTCATGATACAAATGGAAACTCTTACTCACACATCACTGTAAACACTCCGCTGGTCTTTGTTCCTCTTGTAGCTTGTTCGCTGTTGCCGTTCGTCTTAGACGCTAACTCAGGTGAGTAATCCTCAATGTTCCAGTCGGAAGGTACCTACACATGCAAACACATCCGTATCTTGATAGCAACACTTGACATATACTCAGCCAGTGACTCGTATCTTTAATACTTCCTTCACCCAGTCGATTACAACCTCTATTTCTTCCTTTCAGGACTGCAGCTAAGCCTCCACCTATTCACACCGGATCAGTTTGTCCAACACGCACCGTACACCAACGACAGAGAAAAGCACACCTTTTCCGTGGTGCTCCTTTAATGGCCACAACTCCTTCCTTTTCGCCTCTTTCGGCTACCGTACTCTTTCCACTCGCTTTAAGCGATCCCCGGATCAACGGCGCTTTCCAGCTCTTCCAAGGAAGGAGCGTGTGGTTTGGTCCGCCCTAGGCGTAAAGGAGCTCACCCCGAAATCAACCTCCCTTCTTGTGTTGCTGCAGGTCTATTTATACTTCCCATCCTTATTACTTCTTCCAATCACGCATTGCCAACCTTAATTCTTCTCACCTGTTGCTTATCAGCCCCGATTGTGTTGCCACAGAAACCAGGGCTGCGTCCGAAAACTCTAAATTGCTGCCTTCTGAGGCAGCTTTCCAAGGCAGCAAGGCATCAAGGCATGTCCGAATTCAATGTTTGGTTTACTTCCTGTCTCCTGAGATACCTATGCGTGGACGTACATTAAGATTGTGATGGGTCGAGTCCGGTCGAGTTCGAAAAAATAAAATGGCGGCCAAGGACGCGACTGGACCACCAATTTAGTGTAAATAAAGGTATATTTTCACTTTTTACACATTTTAATTGCATTTCTAGCGAGAAATTAGTATTGTAGTTTTCAAATATGTGATTAGTTATCACAAAGACGCTCTCTGTTTAAATTTCAAACACGCTGCCTTAGAAGTGTGTCCGAAAGTCTTTCTTTGAGCTACCTTCATGCCTCCAAAGTCATTTCCTCATGAGGCAACGAGGCAACGAGTCACTGCCTTAAGTTTTCGGACGCAGCACAGGAAGTAAAAAAGGTGTTTTTTTCCGGGCGGAAACTATCTTCAGGCGGAACCAATTTCCGCCACTTTTGGTTCCGCCCTACAATAGTCACCCTGTGACATATGCATTAAAAACCCTCGTTTTGAGGAGCTGAACGATATTGTTGGGATGACACGTGGACATTTTTGTTTATTATAAACTCAAATGAGCATGTGACGCAATATTCTTTTACAGTATGCTGCTGAATTATCTCTGCTTCAGCGGCTTCAGTCCAGTTTGCTGACATCTCGTCGTGAATGTTGTAAATCCCTCATTTTACAGAGTAGTGTTACGAAGTAGAAAGGACCCAAAAGCAGTGATAGCAGTCAATCTACTGTAATAGCTTGCCACAGGAAAGCATATAAGCATCAACAAAATAACAGAGACATCTTCAGATGTCTGGTAATAATGGGAACATAAATATCCTCCGCGGCTTTGCCAAAACAAAAGGGCAGCGGGATTCACTGGGCACCCAGAGAGAGCAAAAGGCGGCCGATACCAGCCAGCAACACCACACAGGTACAGTCAATGTTTCTCTCGAGCCACAGTTCTGTGTAGGACAAATAAATGCAGGGGGTAATTCCAACAGCAAACAATGTTTTCTTCACACACGAGACAGGACAGGACAAGACAAGACAAGACAGGGAATAACTGGTATTAATCCAGAACAGAGGTGAGCACGTCTGCATTGCATAACAATCTGACAAAAGACAAAGACAGGGCACGATAGATAAAGCCTAAGTTAATGAGAGAAGATGAGGAACAGGTGGAGAGAGGAGAGAGTGGAAACAGCTGCGGCTGAGAGTAATGAGAGCGGGCAATGTGTGTATGAATGTAGAGAAAGAGAGAGAGAAAGAAACGGTCATGACAAGTTGAACCAACTTCATATTGCCATGACACGCACGTCCTCACTACGGTACACGCGTCATTGTTTATGCTTCTCATTTATCATTTCCTAACTGCTTCAATCTAGTTTGTGACATTTCTCGTGGTGAATGTTGATATACATGTAAATCTCTCGTTTTAAGGAGCTGAACCATAACTTTTGTTGTGATGACGCGCGCGTCCTCACTATGACAAGCCCATTACTGCAATGTTTCGGCTTCTTGTTCACACAGAGGGTTTTCCGTGTATCTTAAACCCCATTCACACAGACCTCTGATCCCAGAAAATACCCATAAAATTGCCAGACAAGCGTCTGTGTGAACAAAAACTCGTTCCGTTAATCTTCTGGGATCGTTGCCGGAAAGAGGACCTAGTAAGATACGCGGGTAACCCTCTGTGTGAACAAGAAGCCGCAAAAATGCAGTAATGGGCGTGTCGAAGTGAGGACGCGCGCGTCATCATCACAACACAAGTTATGGTTCAGCTCCTTACAACGAGAGATAACATGCATATAAACATTCACCACGAGAAATGTTGCAAACTAGATTAAAGCAGTTATCAGGAAATGATAAATGAGACGCATAAACAATGACGCACGTGCCGTAGTGAGGACGTGCGTGTCATGGCAACATGAAGTTGGTTCAACTCTTTAAAATGAGGGATTTACAACATTCACGACGAGAAATGGCAGCAAACTGGACGGAAGCAGATATCAGGTAAGTTAGCTATTACTTACTGCGTTGAAACGGAGATCATTCAGCAGCATAAAAGAATATCGCGTCATGTGCTCATTTGAGCTATAATAAACGAAATTACCCGCACGTCATCCCAACAAGATAATATCGTTCAGCTTCTAAAAATGCAGGTTTTAAATGCATATAAACAATCACGATGAGAAATGTCTGAAAACTGTATCAAAGCAGAAATCAGGGAGCTCGTCAAATATCCACTCTGAAGCTGCGATCATTCCCCAGAATAGAACTGTGCGCTCACGCGCTCCTTTGTAGTCTTACCATAAACAAAAATGCACGCGAGTTGTTTCTAGAGAGAGAAATAATAAATTATATGCAAACTTCAGACGCTGCGTTGAAGAGAGGGCGGGACTTTCAACATGTCAAGTGTCTTTCCGGGACCATCAGATGCCGTGTAATCTTGGCAGTGTGAACGAAAAAAACCTCTAACTATTCCGGAAAAATCCAGGATGCATTTTACGGGTATTTAACGGAATTTCTGTGTGAAAAGGGCTTTACTAGGTCCTCTTTCCGGCAACAATCCCAGAAGATTTATGGGACGTGCTTGCGTTCACACAGAAGCTTGTCTGGCAATTTTACGGGTATTTTCTGGGACCAAAGGTCTGTGTGAATGGGGTTTAAGATACACGAGAAAACCCTCTGTGTGAATAAGATGCCGAAACAATGCCATAATGGGTGTGTCGTAGTGAGGACGCTCGCGTGATCACAACAAATGTTATGTTATGGTTCAGCTCTTTAAAACGAGAGATTTACATATCAACATTCACAAAGAGAAATGTCGAAAACTAGATTGAAGCAGTTATCAGGAAATGATAAATGAGACGCATAAACAATAACGCGTGTACTGTATTGAGGACGCATAAACAAAAGTGTGTCATGGCAACATGAAGTTGGTTTCAACTCTTTAAAATGAGGGATTTACAACATTCATGACGAGAAATGTCAGCAAACTGGACTGAAGCAGATATCAGGTAAGTTAGCTCGTCATGTACCGAGCTGAGGCAGAGATCATTCAGCAGCATAAAAGTATATTGCATCACATGCTCATTTGAGCATAATAAACAAAAATTCCCGCGTGTCATCCCAACAACATCATTCAGCTCCTCAAAACGGGGGTTTTAAATGCACATTAACAATCACAATAAGAAATGTCTGAAAACAGGATTAAAGCAGAGATCAGGGAGCTCGTCAAATATACACTCTGAAGCTGAAATCAGCTAGATTTCAATCACTAGAATGGCGCGTAAGGCACTTCTTTATAGTCTTATCATAAACAAAAATGCATGCGAGTTGTTTCTGGAGAGAGAAATAATAAATAATATCCAAACTTCAGATGCTCCATAGAAGATAGTTTGTTCCGGGACCTTGCAGATGCCGGCAAATCAAGTGTGAATGAACAAAAAAATCAAACGATCCCGGAAAAATCCAGGATGCATTTTTCGTGTATTTTCCGGAATGTCTGTGTGAAAAGGGCTTATTGGACAGAACACATTTCTGTGTTAAAATGTCCCAAATAATGGGTTGTTTTATGGGTAAAAACAACCCATTATTTGGGACATTTTAACCCAGAAATGTGTTCTGTCTAATAGTTACCCAGCCCTGGGTTAAAAACAACCCAACATTTTTAAAAGTGCATGCAATGGATTTATTACATTTAGTCCAAAACCCCAAATTCAGCATTAGTCCAGTGTGTTTTTAGAAATGCTTGTATGCTTCAATATTCAAAATCTTGCATACTTGTTAAAGACATATTTAGAGAATTATTGATGTATTTTGGTATGTTTACCTCTGGAGTCTGATCATGTGTTAGTTTTTAAACAAATTGTAAAATCTGTTGTTTGTTACAGTTTTTTTGACAGCTATTTTGGTTTTTCTTTATTGATAATTTTCTATTTATTTCCCTGATGTTCTGCATCTCTTAAAGATACATTTGGCAGTAGGCTTTTTCTAAGTACTAATGTAACAGATTAAGGGCTTTCTAGAAAATATGTGTCACTGTTATAATTTGGAAGTATTGTCAACAGTAATGTCCATTTGGCATAAATGTACAGCTGTAAGATAATACAATGTGGTTTAGTTAACATTCTGCTTAGTTATATTTAAGCAGAGGCAGTGAATGTTTTTTTCTATAAACGTGGTGACAGGGCCCACAAAGTAACTTATATGGCCCCCAGAAGTCCTGGATCGGCTCTGGTTTTAAATTCATAATGTATAAATCATATCTGTATGTCAAAAATAAGCAGTGTAATCGAAGTCTCTTTGTGCAGTGATTGAAAAATAAAGAGTTTATGGTGCCCGCACCGCGGTCAACCCCATATAATTAAATCACATGCCTTGAGTCGCTGTTGTTACACAGGATGGTGACACGGGAAAGCTCAAGCCCAGGAAACTGGCTGCAGTAACCCAGAATTTCACTTCAGTTAGTGAATTCAATCTGCTTCCATGTCTTTTCTAAGTAAAACTAAATTACTAAAAAAACAGATGAGACTTTTAATGTACCCAGGCAAAACTTAAAGCTGCATTGTCAGTTTAACTAATATTGTACATTTTATCAAAGCAAAGAATGCAAAAGAAGTGCTGCACACATGGCTTATTTGATTCAACGCTCAGCCCTTGTTTGTCTTCTTGCGGCGCTGCACAGACAGATCGGCATTTGATGTCTTAGCACTGCGAAACCAATTCAACAGTAAATGACTCAGTATGCTTTTAAATAGATCTCGCGGTAGTGTGATGTCACAGGCCAAAAGATCTGTGCTGCACCCCATTAAGTAAGATTAAGTCAAAATTATTCCGAAATTACCAATAAAATCAAACCAGGCAGACAGAGGTGTAACTCAAAGGAGGAAAGGTGCACAGTTAGTGGAAGTGCATGAAAGATGAAAGTAATAAAACGCTGACTATTATACAGCAGTTTAATGAAGAGAAATATTAAACTGCAGTGATTTTCAAGGTGACAAGACAAGAAACATTACTTCAGCTGAGCCACATGGGTGTCCAAATTTAATGCGCTGCCTTCAGCGTGTTTTTAACAAAATTCAACGCCACCCTTTACTTCTTGAATTTAAAAAACTAATTATTTTCGGTTAATTCACTAAAACGATCCTATATTCAGTTAGCCTATGCTTATTTACTCTCACTAGCCCAGTGTGCCCCAGAATGGTAAATTAATTATTACAATGTATTCCTAATAACCAATATAAGTCCTCTACATATTGACATTTGAAATCTATAGTTATTTGATTCTTTGGTTTTATTATTATTATGCATTGCATTACATTCACATATACATGTAGGTCTCTCTTACACAAACATACACACACACAGACACACACACACGCACGCGCACACACACACACACACACACACACACACACACACACACACACACACACACACACAATTTTTTATATCAATATCTATATTTATTATATTTTTTAACTCACAAGGGAACATTAATATTATTTGCATATTACACTTTTGTTGTTGTTTTATATTTAGGTTTCACTATTATCATTCTCAGTGAAGGAGCATCAGTGGAAGTTCATCCAGGAGGAAATGTTACTCTCCCTTGTACCATTAAAGATGATCAAGAGATAAACTGGATCGTTATAAATAACAATCAAACATTTGTTACAATTCTGAGACTACAATTTTTTATTAAGGCTAAAGTTAAACTAAGTCCATCTTTTACTCACCCAGACCATGAAGGACGAATTATAGCAGTTAGTTCTCTCACACACACTCACTCTCTGATTCTGATGAACATCACCAGCACTGATCTGATGATCTACTGCTGCATGAAGTGTCATCTTGAGCAAACTTACTGCACAAAACTGGACTTTGAAGGTAGAGCATTTTTTCATGGTTCCTGGCACAAAACTGAAAGTAGGGGTTTCAGGCTATTTGTGAATAATATTAAGGTCTTTTAATTTAGAATTCCTTAACAAAACATTAAAATAACATGTACAAACACTAACATGAGATGTTTTCAGACTAAGAAATTGTATTAATCTCTAGTTACAAATCACTTTAAGATCCATATATTTTATATAATGAAGGAATTTAGTGTTTGTAACCTTTGACAATTCAACTATTTACTATTTATAGAAAAAATCAGTAATCATATGAATACCAGCCTATGGATTTCTGTTCTTGTTGCGCTTCTGTCACTGTCACTGGTGTCTAATGTGTGTATGTGCTGGAGAAGACCAAAACAAGGTTAGTAGCACATAATACCTAATATATAATGTATTTACATAGATACATTCTAATTCTTTTTTTTTTCAGGAAATTTAAGTGAACCAAAAATAAACAATTCACAGGCTGATCAGGTATCAATCTTTTCTACTTTTAGAGGACTTGCTAGCAGATAAATTATTGAATATTATACAACAGTTCTTTCTGGTTCTCGAATCTGATTGGCTAAGAGCTATGCGATATTGTACTGATAACGGCACAGTAACCGCTTCACCTTTCGTATCATTTCGCCACCTAGTAAATGGAGGTCCTAAACAGGCTCATCTCTGAAAGGAAAAACACAGAAGCGCTGTTTTTAAACACTCTCCATGTGTCTTATTAGTTCACTAGCTCGTAAATCAGTCGGTGAATCCCAATCAGAAGTTATTATTCCGTTAAAGATCAGCGCTCTTGGATGTTATGTTAAACTTAATGGGATTAATGTCTTGTCACATCGTGTGGACACTTGGAAAGAGGAATGTAAACACTCGGTTTTTCTTCTGGAGCTATATCTCTTATCAGAACGCAAAAACACAGTGGAACTGCAGGTAAGCACCGCAGCTTTTAAATGTGGACATTGATCATTTATTTAATCGCGACGTGACTATTAAAACATGTTATGAGAATATCGCCACTGGTATATTTATAAGCAGCATGCGAAAACATCTCTCTGACACTTATAAAAAACAGTTTTCTATAGTACTGACAAGAACAAAGTTTAATAATAATCGAGTGCTCGTATCGCGTTAAGAGTAAATGGGAAACCAATAGTAACATTATATAAGTATAGTTTTATTAACTTTTACCTCGCGCCAAAATAACAACACAAAAGACACTAAATATGAATAAGAAAACAAGTAATAGTAATAGATCTCATTTTGACCCTCAAAAACAAACAAAGCGAATATCAGACCCAGGGAATCCCTGTCAGAGATGTAGCCCAGAGAGGGCGGTGGTCAGCGGGGCGAGTGAACACTGACGTCCGCTCATGCTTTGGTCTACCGAATCTCACTAAGCAAACGTTCAAACAGGCGCTATCTTTACTTATCGACTGTAGATTTAAATATAATAAATATATATTCTCGACTGAACTAATCTTAAAACTACACTTTGTGACCAAGAAACTTTAATATAAAGAAACGCCTATCCGTCCATTGAGTTATTATGAGATTCAAAGCAGCAGAAAGTGTTACCTGTCATTCTGGCAGCCCTCAAATCCATGGCGGAAGAAGTAGTTCTCAAACAAAGAGGCTTTTAAAATAACTCCGTTGTTGTTTTCTAGTTTTCGTTTTTCAAACGTGTGCCGTCGAACTGTTGTATAAAAGCAATATCGCTCTCGGAGTCGTGTGATATAGCTCTATGTCATCACGGCTGGGATTAGGCCAGAGGCACGAGGCCATAGCTATATCACACTCCTACCCGAGCAATATTGCTTAATTAAATAACGATATCAAACTCATATTTTAAACTACAATTAACATATTTAGGATAATGATCCACTCTGTAAAGCAGAATAGTGGGGTCTCTCATTATTTTATACTATTACTCTATTTGTTTCAGGGGGATGAATCGGATGAGATTTCATATGCATCTATAACCATAATCAAAGGAAGAAAAAACAGAGGAGAAAATCAGCTAACACATGACACCGTGTATGCAAGCATCAAATAAAAATAAAAAGACTGTACGCTTTTACAAAAATAAATATTCAATTTATTTTTTACAGTGCACATGCCCATACTTTTTATAAAGTGCACTTATCACACAAAAAGTATACTAAGTGTGCTAATTTCAACGCATTAGTGTACATTATTTGGAATTCATTTAAAATAAATCAAAGTTTAATTTCACATTAAATGTAATAAGATGAACTTTTGAGTATTTTTATTGGAGAGCTTAAATTGCACTTAAATACATCATATTTGCTTTTATTGTGTTTAAAATTGCTTTTATTGTGTTTAAAATATGGTTAAAGTGTACTTTTCAATGTACTAACATGCAATTTATGTGACCTAAAATACACTTTAATGTCTGTTGGAAATACATTTAAATGTGAATTAAATGTAATGTTTTCAAACAATTAAATGTGTATTAATTGTAATTAAACAGTGGCTGCTGTTGACTGCTCTTCCGAGGGGCGCAAATTCAAAATATGTGTTTGGAGTGTCATGCGTGTTGCTCATGTTTTTAAAATATGTGTTTGTTGCGTCATGTGAACCATGCGTCACGTGTTTTGTCAAAATAAGTGCCTGCTGCACACACATCAAAACCGTTTATGATAAAAGAGACGATAATGTTCACAAATACACGGAAGACACTCTCTTAACAGTAAACTCTGATTACGCATGAGATTATACGAGTATCTGGCAAACGCGAGCGTCTCTTTTATCATAAACCCTTTAGACGCGTCTGCAGCAGGCACTTTTTTTGACAAAACACGTGATGCACAAGGTTCACTCAATGCGCCGAACACATATTTTGAAATGAAGAACCACACGTCAAGCTACATACATATTGTGACGAACTTCGCATTGTGAACCCTTGAAAAAATAAGTCACCGGCTCTTCAATCTCTTGAACTCCAAACTGAATGTAAGAATGGGAAGGAAAGGTGATTTAAGCAATTTTAAGCGTAGCATGGTTGTTGGTGCCAGACGGGCCAGTCTGAGTATTTCACAATCTGCTCAGTTACTGGGATTTTCACGTACAACCATTTCTAGGGTTTACAAAGAATGGTGTGAAAAGGGAAAAACATCCAGTATGCGGCAGTCCTGTGGGCGAAAATGCCTTGTTGATGCTAAAGGTCAGAGGATAATGTGCCGACTGATTCAAGCTGATAGAAGAGCAACTTTGACTGAAATAACCACTCATTACAACCGAGGTATGCAGCAAAGCATTTGTGAAGCCACAACATGCACAACCTTGAGGCGGATGGGCTACAACAGCAGAAGACCGCACCGGGTACCACTCATCTCCAATACAAATAGGAAAAAGAGGCTCCAATTTGCACAAGCTTATCAAAATTGGACAGTTGAAGACTGGAAAAATATTGCCTGGTCTGATGAGTCTCGATTTCTGTTGAGACATTCAGATGGTAGAGTCAGAATTTGGCGTAAACAGAATGAGAACATGGATCCATCATGCCTTGTTACCACTATGCAGGCTGGTAGTGGTGGTGTAATGGTGTAGGGGATGTTTTCTTGGCACACTTTAGGCCCCTAGTGCCAATTGGGCATAGTTTAAATGCCACGGCCTACCTGAGCATTGTTTCTGACCATGTCCATCCCTTTATAACCACCATGTACAAATCCTCTGATGGCTACTTCCAGCAGGATAATGCACCATGTCACAAAGCTCGAATCATTTCTAATTAGTTTTTTGAACATGACAATGAGTTCACTGTACTAAAATGGCCCCCACAGTCACCAGATCTCAAACCAATAGAGCATCTTTGGGATGTGGTTGAACATCCCACAAATCTCCATCACTTGCAAGATGCTATCCTATCAATATGGGCCGACCTTTTTTAAAAATGCTTTCGGCACCTTGTTGAATCAATGTCCCGTAGAATTAAGGCAGTTTTGAAGGCGAAAGGGGGTCAAACACAGTATTAGTATGGTGTTCCTAATAATCCTTTAGGTGAGTGTATATCCCAGTTTTATTTTATATTAAATGGTAAAAAAAATGTGTGAACCACTTTGTGGCACTTTAATGCATCTTAACAACTTACTTTGTACATGAAATATGCTTAATATGTGCTTCTAAATATACAAACAATTTGAAGTGTACACTCGTTAGTGTACTACTACAGTGTGTGCTAAAGTGGAACAACTCTTGGTATGCTTAGTACACTTTAAGTATGATGTAAAAAGTGAATAGTTGGATCAGTACAATACACTTCTTCAATTGGTAGCATCCCCAAAAATATAATAAATAATAAGTTGGGTTAAACAGACTCAAAAACTATTTATTTCAAATACATATTTTTATTCACAGCATTCATTATTCACGCTTTTTGATTTAAAAAAAGGAACAATTACTTATTAAAGAATGATTTTAAGATGATGAGGTTTTCTAATGTCTTTTCCCACCAAAATAAACTTTAGTCTGACAGGTTTTGGGCTGATGGCAGTTTTAAAAAGAGAGACATGTCCATTTAACAAGACTGCCATCGTGGCACTGCTGTATTATGGGGTTAAGAGTGCAAAATTAAGTCTAAAAATGATCAAACACACTATGATCAGAAAAAATGATTACATCATGGTATTAATATCAGCATCAACAAGCAAACAATATAATTTTATCTTCTTTGGTTATATATAAGAAATCGGGTAAAGTGACCAGCAAGGTAAAACTAATAACTGTTAGAGTGACTTCTTGTTACTATTTCTTCAGTGACTGTGACAACAGTTGTTCATAATTAATAAGAAATGAATAAAGCAAACACTTTGAACATCGGTTGAGTTTGCTTACATAGTGGAATATCGTACATCTCAATGTTATTTTGGCAAAATGGCATTTAACCAAATTCAAGGTTTTTTAGGATAGAAGTGGGTTACTTCATAGCCGGACAATACTGGGTCTATACAGCAGTTAGCAGTCTTTTAACTATCTCTGTTTTTGCTCGGTGTGTAACTTTAACACTGAATTATTGCTCTAACATTATCTTACCACGTGTGAATTTTAATTCAACACTGGGGGTTTTGCTGTGCACATACAAACCATTTTTGTAAATTAAATGCTTTTTATTGTTGTTGTGTGTATGTTGTTGACTAATAAGAAATTCACCTCAACTAAACATTATTTTTAATGATTATACATACTAACCTACCATATATTACATAATTCAGTTAATGCCTAAATAAATGTATATACAAAGTGTAATCATTTTTAGATCATTCAATAAACAATAAACAAATGTTGGAAGTTTCACAAGTAAAATTGTGTTGATTAACGGCAAACCTAATCATACAATAATGTAATCAATTTAATATTGTTATATGGCTGTATAGAGCACTGTACAGGAGACATTTTTAAATAAAAAAAATAAAAAAATAAATAACGTATTTGCAACTCCTTGATGTAGACTATATATTTTCCAATTAGCATTATGTCATGATGTTGAATATATGAGTAAAGAAGAACTTAAATAAGCAGATGGAATAGAACTTTACTTTTTGTTGTGATTTGCTCATACTGCGAAAATGAAACAGACGCGCGAGACAAGCCAATGGAATGCTACAGAAACGAAGCCTCGCTTTCCTATTGCTGAATCTGATGCCGAGTCATACAGCAGAATGACTACCTCCTTTGTAAAACCTAACCAGAATTGCGGGTTGAGTATCAAGCCGAGAAACTATCGCAGAGAGTACCTGACAGTGAACACAAGTAATCTTGGAAACAAGCACTGAGAATGCTGTGAGTATGCTGTCTTCTAGTGCATTCGCCTATATTTTCAATAGAGAGCTGAATATCCTGCTTCTAGAGAATTGCTTTCAATTTGACATTAACTGAAAACCGGAGAAGAGGCTGGACAAGAGAGACACGAACAAGACGAGTGCCAGTCAATCATCGATACTGCAGATAGCAGACTCGAGGGCAGATCCAAAGTCGGCAGCTACTGTATCTACGCGAGGGAACATTAACTGACCATATTAGAGCTGTTTATTAACAAAACGTTTTATTATTATATACTTTAAGGTTATTAAGACGCATTTACACAGACACACATTGTTACTATGGACAAAATAAAATGGTTTTTCTTTGTAACCAATTTAATTAATATTTCATCCTTTAAATACAGGTCAACAGGCATCTCGTGCATTCTTCTGTGGATTGCCATTAGCGTCGTTCACGGAGGCGAGGATTTTATATATTTAGTAATGTAGTGTAGTTTAATTAATAGAATTGTTGCAATTTTTAAAAATGTGTCCGATTTCATCGTATGTTATTCTGTTTTGTTGTTAGGTTTCAAAGTAGGCTGTAAGGGTCACAGCACAACATTGTCCTGCCTGGACGAAGATAATATTAAGGACAAGGCTGGGAGCAATATACTTTGGAAAAAAAGTTCAGGTGAATGGGTGATTTGGAGACAGTCTGGAGCGAAGGAATTGGGAGAAGATTTCAAGAACAGGGGTATAAAGATCAATGACGATGACCTATCTCTTTCCATTATTGAATGTAATCCGTTGGATGAAGGTGTGTATATTTTGTGCATCAATGGACAACCAAACTGTCAAGTACGACTGTTTGTCGAAGGTATGTAGAACTGACGTTTTAGGCAAAATGTATTAGTTTTAATTTAAAAATAAAATAGGTAAAATGCCAATAATTAAAGTGAAATAAAGTTATGTTTTCCTTTCTTTTAAACAGACACACAACAATGCACTCAATCAAAACAAAACTCATCAGGTTTGTTAATGGGATTCTGCTGTTTTTGTTGAACATTTAGTCTGTAATTATTATTTAGGTGTTTCTTCATTAAATTAAGGTTGTGTTCAATGCATTAAGCAAAATGTTTAATTTTGAAGGCTTCACTTAACAAAATAATATTTATTTTTGTTCATACAGAAAAATCTACTGAAAGCCCCACATTTTCTGCTGTGCCAAAACAAGGTACAGTGTATGAATCTGTAATTTCTACATTTAGTATTTTTACATTAAATTTAAGTTTCTTGAGTTCAATGTTTTAAATAATTTTGTGAGCTTCACTAAACAAAAGTATATTTGTCCCACAAAAGAATCAACAAGAACCCCCAAGTTTTCTGTTGTGCCCGAAAAAGGTATAAAAAAACATTATAAACATTATGATTTCTATTTGTGCAGTAACATAATCTGTCTTAATAAGTTTGGTTTATTGTTAATGTAGTTACTTTTTTACTTTGCGATTATCAAAATTTACATCTTTTCTCTCCTTAGGTCTTACAAATGAAAAAATCAGAAACAGATTTATCCTTATCGGGTGTTTACTTTTTTGTGTGGTTTTATTGGTGGTTGTCATTATGGTTGTGGTTGTCAAACAAAAAGATACGACTGAAAATGACAAATCAGAATCTAAACTTCTTCACACGGTCATACATACTTAAGTGTCAAAACTTGTCCTCTGAGTTTGACCTTGGTGATGACCCAACAGCTTCCCATAAAGATGAACCTCTGTACCACAGTGTTTTTAACACTTTCATCTTCATGGGAAACTCTTCGTTCATGACAAAAGCCAAAATCAGAGGAAAAGTAATGAACATGAAATCCGTGACAATACATCATATATTTAGAATTCTTTTAAGGTTTGCAGAGGAAAGTTGTGTCCCAAAGTACAATTTTGAAAAAAGTCATAAGGTTAGACAAATTAGAATAATTTTGTGTAAAAATAGTTTAGATGCATGTTCAACTCATACATTCTATGTATTTATTTCATGTATTCTATTTGAGAGATCAGAAGATTATTATTTTAATGGTAAAAATGAAATTTGGGAAATTATTTGTGTCAAGGCATGTCTTCATATAACCAAAGGCTTGCACTATCATATATATGTACGTGGGATATGGGGCACTATGCACTTTTTTTATTATATATTATCATTTATGTATTTTATTTATTTATACTTTAAGGTGTATTCTATATATTTAGAATACATTACAAGGTGTATTATATATTTTCCTTATAGGAATTGTATATTTAATAAAATATTTTTAATAAATACAAATTTGATCTTTTTTTTAATGTTTGGAGGTAAAATAGCACCTTATTTACTGCACATGCTGTTTGCTCTCTGTGTACGTCACCTCATTGTGCACAGTAAATATTAAACTAATCTTTTTCTATTGTATCAGAGGATGGAGAGTGAAATCTGATGCATGCTGAACGTTTGTACAGATTGGCCAAACCTGTGTCCAATTTAGCTATATATGGTCTGGAAAATGTTAATCATTGAAGTATGTATTTAATAATTAAATTTTTTATTTAGTGCTGTCACAACCTAAATCCAATAGTCCACATTACAGAACAATGAATGAATTTACAAAATTACATCAAATTATACATCCAGGACTTCTTCAGGTAACCCTTTACAATAGTAACTGTATGATGTTGAGGTCAATTTTTTCACACTGAAAACAACTAAGAATTTTTCTGAATATCAACAGTTAGTTTTGTGAACAACTATCACAAAACATAAAACAGTCATTAATTTTCCAAGTAACATTAACTGACATTACATTTACTTTAGCAGCTCATTGGGCAGCTTCATTTCTGCCCCAAGTGGCTGTTTGTTAGGGTTTGGCATCTTATCTGAACACAGATTTTTATTCAAGAGTAGCTCTGTGTAGTTCTGGTGGGCAGCAAACTCTCTGCCCCACATGTGAGCAACCACACAAAGTGTAAAGGAGGTATGGGGATTATAGTGGTGGTTTCCCAGACAGGGATTAGTTTAAAACAGGAGTAGGTCTTAGTTTAATTGTGAAATAAAACTAGTTTTAACAAACATGAAATCATTACTTGTGTGCATTTTGAGGCAAAACAAAGGACACTGATGTATTTCAAGACATATCAATGCAAGTTGTTTTCAGTTTGGACAGCTCTTACATCTATTTTAGTCTAGGATTAGTTTAATCCCTTTCTGGGAAACTGCCCCATAGAGTTTCAAGAATACTGTATTTCCTGCTCAACCTGCCTGACAAGCGTCAGGTGAAATAAAGTTATTTTTGGAAACTGAAACTTAATCTGCTATAGATACCAAACTGTCAACATCAAAACTGCTCATGTCATTGACTATTTTTACAGTACATGTACACCAATAATGTGATCATTTCCAAAAATCAGAGTAAGGACCTAATCGCAGTACATGACTAAAGTTAACCTCTTCAGATTTAAGAAAAATGAGTAAACTGTATTAAACATTTTGAATTCTTGTTTTTTTTTATTAAAATATGAGTTAAAAAAACGTCTCGGTTACGGATGTAACCCTCGTTCCCTGAAGGAGGGAACGGAGACGTCACGTCGTGACCGACGAATTGGGAGCTCGCTTAGAGAGACCAATCTGCTTCGAATACTACTAAAACGCCAATGAACTTGGCATTGAGATATTTGCATAATGCTGGTGCCGCCCCGCCAGGTGCGTATATAAGGCGCACGTGCAAATAGGGAAATCAGCTTCTGTTCACTGAGAAAGCCGGAAGGTGACCGGCCTAAACAGCAGGTGGCAGCACCTGTGGCGACGGGACGTGACGTCTCCGTTCCCTCCTTCAGGGAACGAGGGTTACATCCGTAACCGAGACGTTCCCTTTCAGTCAGTCACTACGACGTCACGTCGTGACCGACGAATTGGGAAACCCTACTAAAACGCCACTAGGGGCTGACCTCTTCCAGTGTCTGCATAAAGCCCTCCGGTTCCACTTAAGGATAGGAGAATTAGGTTTTAAGGCAGAAGGCCGGGCACTAGATGTTCCTTTAACCCCACAGTAGTGCCAGCGACTGGGAAGCGCCCTATCTGAGCGGTATAGGGACGCTGCGGAAGCCACCGCCCCGTTAAGGGCTAATGGTGGGCGAAAGTCAACCGTAGTTGAGGTAAAATGACAGCCGTGGCTGTGTAAGCAAAGCAGTGCTCTGCTAAGGGAAACGTGGGCTGGTAGGATTAACCCCACGGAATAATACTCACGGAGGAACCCGTTGGGACACAATGTGGGGCCCTGGCCAAACACGTAGGTTCGTAAGAATACAGCTAGTGAAAGGCTGACAGCCAATGCTCCGCAACAAAGGCTGTCAAGGCAGTGGAGAGAGCAAATCAAACCATTACACATTTTTGCTCTGTTAGCCTTCCATACTAAAACTCAATTTGGAGCCTCAGTCGGAGGCTGCAAGCCGACTTGCGAGTCTGCCCTCCGTGTCCTCCCTGGTGAGGACAGAACACGAGAGGATACAGGCTCGATACGAACATTGTAAAATCTAATGAACGTATTAGGTGTCGCCCAACCAGCAGCTCTACAAATGTCTGTTAGCGAGGAACCACGAGCTAATGCCCAAGATGAGGCAACACTCCGAGTGGAGTGCGCTCTCAAATTAAAGGGGCAAGGAATGCCCTGCAAATTGTAAGCTAGGGCGATAGTATCAACTATCCAATGAGACATCCTCTGCTTAGTGACAGCTTTCCCTTTCTGCTGGCCACCATAACAAACAAAGAGCTGGTCCGAGGTCCTGAAGCTTTGTGTGCGGTCCACGTAGAATCGCAGTGCGCGTACGGGGCACAACAAAGCCTCGGTTGGGTTTGCCTGCTCCAAAGGCAATGCTTGCAAGCTCACCACTTGATCTCTAAAGGGAGTAGTGGGAACTTTGGGCACGTAGCCTGGTCTGGGTCTCAAAGTCACGCTCGAGACAGAAGGACCAAACTGAAGGCACGAATCGTCAACAGAGAATGCATGTAAATCCCCTATTCTCTTCACCGACGCCAATGCTAGTAGGGTCAGAGCTTTCATTGATAAAAGCTTCAGACTCGCAGACTGCAAAGGCTCGAACGGAGGACTCTGCAGCGCTTTCAGCACCATGGACAAGTCCCAGGGAGGAATAGAAGGGGGGCGTGAGGGGTTTAGCCTACGAGCGCCTCTCAGGAATCTAATAACCAAATCATGCTGGCCCACTGATCTGCCGTTAATAAGTGAGTGATGCGCAGATATAGCGGCGATATCAACTTTAATAGTGGACGGTGACAGCCTACCATCTAATCTATGTTGAAGATATAAAAGCACGATGTTAATAGGGCATTCTCTGGGGTCCTCGCGTTGCGAAGAGCACCAGGTGACGAAAAGGTTCCATTTTAACGCGTAGGCCCGTCTCGTAGACGGAGCTCGTGCCGCGTCAATAGTGTTAGATACCACCTGGGGCAAATCACTTAAACCTTGTGTCACAAGCCAGGGGCTGGCCGCTAGTGGTTAAGCCGCGCCCCTTCTAAACTTCCACCTCGAGGAGGTCCCCAAAACCAACCCAATGACCAGACAACAACGAGTACAAGGTAAGTATAAAATATTCTTTATTTATTTAAATAGTTAAAATATACGGGGAGTTGGGGAAAGGGAAATTAAAACTAAAGTCAGAATCTATCCTCCAGGGGGGGGGGGTTTGCGTCGGGGAACGGGCTCCCGCCTCTGGTTCCCTCTGCCCGTGGTGCGCTCCTCTTCCTTCCTGGAGGCAGAATGAAATCACAATGAGCGTTGGTATAAGCTTTTCCTGTCAGTGTACCTTTAACAGCGCACGGCGGTTCGCCGCCTATCTCCCACAGCTCCTTGCTCGTTGACTCACTCTTCTTCCTTATTCTCTCTCTCTCCACAGATTCTGCTGGGACACAGGGACACAGTGAATCGGTTCCAAGGTTTTCTCTCACCTCTATGCTGGTTACAGCTTCTAGGTAGGTATGGCTCGCTTCACAGCTCAATATCTCAGTGTTCACACTGGCTCTCTTTCTCTCCACAGACGACTGCTGGAATACAAGGATACAGTGAATCGACTTCAAGATTTTCTCTCACCTCTGTGCCGGCTACAGCTTCTAGGTAGGTGTGGCTCTCTTCACAACTCAATATCTCAGCGTTCACGCTGGCTCTCTTTCTCTCCACAGACGACTACTGGGATACAAGGATACAGTGAATCGACTTCAAGGTATTCTCTCACCTCTGTGCTGGCTACAGCTTCTAGGTAGGTATGGCTCTCTTCACAGCTCAATATCTCAGTGTACACGCTGGCTCTCTTTCTCTCCACAGACGACTACTGGGATACAAGGATACAGTGAATCGACTTCAAGGTTTTCTCTCACCTCTGTGCTGGTTACAGCTTCTAGGTAGGTATGGCTCTCTTCACAGCTCAATATCTCAGTGTTCACGCTGGCTCTCTTTCTCTCCACAGACGACTGCTGGGATACAAGAATACAGTGAATCGACTTCAAGGTTTTCTCTCACCTCTGTGCTGGTTACAGCTTCTAGGTAGGTATGGCTCTCTTCACAGCTCAATATCTCAGTGTTCACGCTGGCTCTCTTTCTCTCCACAGACGACTGCTGGGATACAAGAATACAGTGAATCGACTTCCAGGTTTTCTCTCACCTCTGTGCTGGTTACAGCTTCTAGGTAGGTATGGCTCTCTTCACAGCTCAACCTCTCACAAACGGCTACGGGTGGCGGGCTTAACGCTGGCTAGCTATGCAATGCGTCGATTGGACAGTAGTTTACGATGGGACGCCGGGGACCAAGACCCACTCGGCGAAGTTGTTGGTTGACAGAGGGGCGAGGACGTCACGCCGGCACACCGGGTCGAGCGCTGCCCTTTCCTCGAGACCCGTTGGTCAATCGAAAACCGGACCGGGGCGCCCTTTCGTCGAGACCTCGGGCCGGCGGGTCTCGTTCGCCTCTACTCTGTAGTGATGAAAAGGACACAGATAAAGTAACAACAGCAAATGTAGTACTCACGCACACCGCCACTCGCACAGTTCTTCACCGCCACTCTATAATACCGTCAGACTGAAGCACACTACAGCATAATCGTGCAGATGTTCTCTAGCGCCGTTTTTCCTCTTCGCCGTCCCGGGACGAGTGACTGAAGGCAGGGTTACGTCAGACAAGACACAGCACTCTCACTGCAAGACACAGCATTACACAGCACCACTTCAAGTGAAAATTTCTACATCCAAAAGACTCACCCACCACGCTCAGTGCACACAATGACACCCGCCTTCATCCACTTTGCTCTGGGCGAGAATAGGGAGATGGTAGACGGCCTAGTATTTGTTTATTGGCGTCACTGTAGCTGCTTACACAATAACCCTTCGGCTCACCCACCACGCTGGTACAGGGGTAGGGCCCTCGTTCGCTCTTGAAAACACTCCAAACGATTGTATAAATCAACTGCATATAAAACACCTACTTCAAGTGATGTATTTACTCACAACTTTGGTCTCCCTCCGTCCTAGGTTGACTTCACGCTGTAATGACTCCAGATGCATAAACGAGGCGTTTCCAGCCACCAACACCACTTTTCCACAGGTGTGTACTCACAACAGTAAGTTTTCCTCTTCCTCCGTTTCTGTCATTCAGCGTCGGTATCTGTCTAATATTCCACCCATAAGGTCATCGATGTCTTCCTTTGTATAGATCTATAATCCAAACGAGAGAGAGAGAGAGAGCAATACAGCGATCCAAAACAGCGTATCCGGCGAGCCCAACTCGGCGCTACGATACACAATCACCCACCGTAACAACAACCAAGACTGTGATTCACGTTGTCCTAAAATACTCTCTTGGTGTCGCTTTTGTCCAATCACCCGGCGCTCCTCCTAATAACTCCCAGCTGTGTGTAATTTGGCTGATTTCAGCGTTCGCGACGCTACCGGATGTCCGGTGTTTTCTCTTACCGGTCCGGGCGGAAACATCCGGGCGGAACCAAACTTTCTCAATTTTTGGTTCCGCCTAAAAGATCGTCACTCCTGTGACACTTGCGCGCGCTCAACGACCAAACGTGGAGATTCCACAGGTCGGGGCGCGGGTGCCATAATGTGCCCCCTCCTTGAGAAAGAAGGTCCTTCCTCAGGGGAATCCGCCAGGGAGGGGCTGTCGCGAGGAGCATTAGTTCCGGAAACCAATTCCTGGTCGTCCAATATGGGGCGATCATTAAAAGGCTCTCCTCGTCCTGCCTGACTTTGCACAGTGTCTGTGCTATTAAACTCACTGGGGGGAACGCATTTTTGCGCATGCCCCGCGGCCAGCTGTGTGCCAACGCATCCACGCCGAGGCTGCCCTCGGTTAGTGAATAAAACAGGCGACAATGGGTATTGTCTGGTGACGCAAATAGGTCTATCTGCGCCCGACCGAATTTCCTCCAAATCAGCTGGACCGTCTGTGGGTGGAGTCGCCATTCGCCGGGCGCGCCGCTCGGGAAAGCGCGTCTGCCGCTGTATTGAGCGAGCCCGGGATGTAAATGGCACGAAGGGACCTCAGATGCTTCTGACTCCAAAGGAGGAGATGACGAGCGAGATGCGACAGGTGACGAGAGCGCAAACCGCCTTGACGGTTGATATACGCTACAGTCGCACTGTTGTCTGAGCGCACTAGTACATCCTTCCCTCGCAGCTCCGTAGCGAAGCGTACGAGTCCCAGATATACTGCCCATAACTCGCGGCAATTGATATGCCAATGCAACTGGGGTGCTGTCCACACCCCCGAAGCCGTGAGCTCGTCGTACGTGGCTCCCCAGCCCGTGTCGGAGGCATCTGTGTGGACAACAGCATGCCGGGAGACCTGTCTCATGGACACGCCGGCCCTGAGAAACGCGGGGTCTGACCACGGGGGGAATGTTAGGCGACACGCAGGTGTAATGGTTACACGATGGATGCCAGCGCGCCACGCTCTCCTCGGGACTCGATCGTGAAGCCAACGCTGAAGCGGTCTCATATGGAGCAGCCCGAGCGGTGTCACGGCCGCTGCTGCTGCCATACGCCCCAGGAGTCTCTGAAATTGTTTCAGAGGGACCGCATTCTTCCCTCGGAATGAACCGAGGCAAGTCAGAATTGATTGGACGCGCTCTTCTGTTAAACGCGCCGATAAATCGATCGAGTCCAGTTCCATACCGAGAAAAGAGATCCTCTGCGTAGGGCAGAGTTTGCTCTTTTCCCAGTTGACCCGAAGACCCAAACGGGCGAGATGTTGAAGTGTTAGATCTCTGTGTTCGCACAGCGTCCGCAGAGAATGCGCTATTATAAGCCAATCGTCGAGGTAAGCCAGAATGCGAACACCGCTCTCTCTGAGGGGCTTTAGCGCCGCCTCTACTACTTTCGTGAACACACGGGGAGAGAGAGACAGCCCGAACGGTAAAACTTTGTACTGATATGCCCGTCCCTCGAACGCAAACCGGAGAAACGGTTTGTGACGAGGGAGAATGGACACATGAAAGTACGCGTCTTTCAGGTCTATCGCTGCAAACCAATCTTGGGGGCGTATTGCACTGAAAATTTGTTTCGCTGTAATCATCCTGAAAGACCTCTTCTGAAGAGATTTGTTCAGGACCCGCAAATCCAAAATCGGTCGTAACCCGCCGCCTTTCTTGGGTACTATGAAATACGGGCTGTAAAAACCCGATCTCATCTCGGTAAGAGGGATCGGCTCGATCGCGTCCTTCGCCAGCAGGACTTCGACCTCTGCACGCAGTACATGTGCAACGGACGCTTTCACCGTGGTGAAACGTATGCCCGCAAATTTGGGAGTGTGCCGATTGAATTGAATTTCGTAACCAAGGCGGATCGTGCGTAAAACCCAACGAGACGGACTGGGAAGCTGAAGCCAAGCCCCCAGGGACCGTACGAGAGGAATTAACGGCACTACCGGTGTACCCGCGGCGGGGCAGCGAGGCGGGACAGGCGGGACTGCCGGTGCGTCTGCCGTGACAGCATAAGCATCTACAGTATGTGTGTGTGTGACACTGACCTGAGCCCGCTGAGGGAAACGGTCGTCCGGTCTCCTCAGCTGAGGACGCAGACTCCGAAGGGGTTGCTGGTGGTCCGGTCTCCGTAGCGGAGAGCTCGAACTCCTCAGAACACCCACTGGCGATAGAGGAGAGGGAGGAAGAGCATCTGACTGCCCGCTCACATCTCTCTCGATCCTCTGGAGACCTGGAGAAGGAATAGGAATGCACTCTTTTTGTGGTTTTGTGGGTGCCGGCTGAGAAGCCGGCGGAACAGAAACAAAACGAAACAAAAGATTTTCCACCCGGCCCTCTACCGGTGGAAGGAGCGGTGCCATCACCGTCTCCCGCTGAGTTATCCCATCCAACTCCAGGTCGCCCGTCTCAGGGCCGCTTCGATTTCCGTTTGCCACGGGAAGCGGGTGGTGCGGGCGGGGCGGGCTGCCGACGGCTGTTCCCCCTCCGTGGTCTAGAAGACGTTCTAGCGGGGGGGGCGGAGGCAGCCGCCGGAGGGCGCCCTCGGCAAGGAGCAGACGGGGCCGCCGGCGCTGGGGGGCGAGATGCAGGTCGCTTGCGCCGGGGCATGATCTGAGCGATCACTTCCGTCTGCTTCTGGGCGGTGGGGAACTGCTGGGCAAACGACTCCACCGACTCGCCGAACAGGCCTGCCTGGGATACGGGCGCATCCAAGAACTTGTTCTTTTCAGCATCCGTCATGTCGGCCAGACAGAACCACAGATGGCGTTCCTGGACCACCATCGTGGACATCGCACGACCAATCGCCTGTGCCGTGACCTTCGTAGCACGGAGGGCCAGATCCGTAGCGGCCCGGAGCTCCGAAAGCACAGGCGAGTCGTGTCCTCCCTCGTGCAGATCTCTCAAGGCCTTGGCCTGGTGGACCTGCAGCAACGCCATAGCGTGCAGGGCTGAAGCCGCCTCTCCACATGCATGATAGGCAGCCCCCGTTAAACCGGAAGACTGTCTGCAAGCACGGGAGGGGAGGGTTGGACGATCCTTCCAAGTGGGAGCGTTGGCCGGACACAGCTGCATCACGACCGCACGCTCCACGGGGGGAATCCCCGTATAACCCTTAGCGGCTCCATCGGTGAGGGAGGTGAGGGGGGAGGGCTGAAACGGCCGTAAACGGGTAGAATACGGCGACCTCCAGGTCCTGGTCAGCTCCTCGTGCACCTCGGGGAAGAAAGGCACTGGCGGAGAGGGCTGTGAAACCCGGGCAGCTCCAAAGAACCAATCATCCAGGCGGGACGGTTCGGGCTGTGGGGGGTGAACCCACTCCAACCCTACGGTCTCCGCCGCTCGAGAGAGCACGGCCACCATCTCTGGATCGAAATACGGCGTCACGACCCGTCCGGAAGGGGGGAGGACATCCGGATCCTCAGAGGGAGAGGGCCCACCCTCGGATGCTGCGGTCTCCGTGGACCCGGAGGGAGGCACGACAGATCCAACAGACATCGTAGAACACGACTCTGAAGTTTCCATCGGCGCATCAACCGGCTGTGGATGAGGAGGCTGAGAGCCGGAGGACGAATCCCCCGACCGGTTCAGCACAGTGATGCGGAGATCATCCTTCGAGAGCTTCACAGCCGCACCGTGGCGGCGATCAGAGCTCGTCGGACGTGGGTTGCGTTTTTCCCGGAGGAAAGACAACCGTCTCCGCAAATCCACAAGGGACATGTTCTCGCAGTGAGAACACTTACCCCAAGCGAACGCTGCCTCAGCGTGCTCGATGCCCAAGCACGAAAGACAACGCTCGTGACCATCCTTCGGACCCATATACTTCCCGCATCCAAGATCGCACGGACGAAAAGCCATCCTGAAAAGGACGCTAATCTCCGGATATACGAGAGAGTGGCTGCCTTTAACAAGGCACAAAGCTCTCTCGTATCACTCTTTTAGGGAAATTCACTCAGATGCTCAGTTGATGATGCGCACAGGGAAAGGCAACGCACACACTAAACTCAAAACAAAAAGATGCAGAGCCTGTGGAATACTGCGAAGCGTCTGCTGTGGTACTGCCAGTCCAACCAACTTCCGCAATCGATCCCAACAGAGTAAAGTAGCTTCTCAGTAGCAGATACTGCCGGCTTTCGAAGCGATAAAAAGCTGATTTCCCTATTTGCACGTGCGCCTTATATACGCACCTGGCGGGGCGGCGCCAGCATTATGCAAATATCTCAATGCCAAGTTCATTGGCGTTTTAGTAGTATTTGAAGCAGATTGGTCTCTCTAAGCGAGCTCCCAATTCGTCGGTCACGACGTGACGTCGTAGTGACCGACTGAAAGGGAACATAAATATATGAAAATATAAAATATACATAAAAATATAATTGGAGTAATTCTAAATGAACCCATTATTGAGTAAATTTAACTTAATTTTATCATGTATAATCCAGGTAAATTTGATTAACTTAATATTTTGGTGTTGAAACTACATGAATGAATTTAGTAAACATAACTAACTAGGCAGTAGACTCGTAGTTCCCAGCATGCTTTGCATGAGACTGCATTTGCACATGTTGGATATGCTAATGGTATGGCTATACACTCAAAAAAATGAAATGTTGGGTTTAATTAAAAAATATTTTGTCAGCAAAGACATGGACGCCTCCTGTGATCGTTGTGGCTACACCCCTGCTTCATTGTGTTCCGGCAAGATGGCTAGCTAGGCGCACGTGTTTTGCTGAGCTCTGGCAGATGTTTGTATAATTTGTAAGTTTACGTTTGATTTCTCATATACCGGCCTCAGAATTGTTCATAATTGAAGACAAAGTTAATTTTGTGTTGGTTTGTCGTTGTAATTCAACTAAATCAACGAGTTTAAAACCTCCAAATGTGGCGGAGTTGGCGATCTCGAGCACGAAGTATATCAATGAAAATGGATCACCATTACGGTCGAGAAAACGCCAAAGACAGACGAAGAGATTCATCCTACATAACACCAACAAAAACTCCTTCTAAAAAGGTCAAACCAGATGATGGTGATATCTCCAATGCAGCGTTGTTGCAAGCAATTAACACCCTAACAACGAGATTTGACTCACAAGACAAGAAACTGGAGGATATTGCAGACCAGATTCGACAAAACAGTACAATGATTGTGTCAATCTCCAAATCAGTGGAATTTAACGCTGCTGAGATCAAAGATCTTAAACAAAAATGTGTCGTCTTGGAAAAGCAAACAACACATCTCATCAAATCCAATGAGGAGTTAAAGTTGAAGACGTCGGAAATGGAGCGTTATAAACGCAGATGGAATCTTCGCATCAAAGGTATGAAAGAGCATGACAACGAAGATACACGGAAAGAGGTGAATTTACTCTTAGCTGAGATAACCCCACACTTGGTTCAGAAGTTGGAAGATGTAGTTGATTCGGTGCACAGAGTTGGGAAAAGGGAGTCTGGAAGACACCGCCAAATAATTGTTCAATTCACCATGCGCAAATATAGAGACGTCATCTGGAAGACCACAAAGAATTCCCAGGTGTGTATCGAACGGGGAATTAGATTTGCGGAGGATCTGACAGCAGAGGATCGGGAAGCCGGTGCAGCTCTCTGGCCGCTTATTCAAGAAGCTAGAAGTGCTGGTAAAAAGGCATTCTATCGCGGTCCGTTTGGTTATATTGAGGGCCGTCTCATCTCGTCTGCAACTAAAAACCTCGGCTAATTTTGTTTTTTTTTTCATGGAAAAAAGAAGAGGCTGTGTGTAGTGAGAAGAACTGAATATGAACCAATACCTGCCAGAGCATCAGTTGCTCATTTATTTCTTTACTTGGTCTCATCCTAATAGCTGGTGTTTGTTTTATTCCAGCAGTGTTTTTTTTTTTGACTGTGGTTTAATAATACTGTTCTAGTTCTATGTTTCATCTTACGAGTAGTATCTCGTTTCTTTCACTTAATGTTAGGGGTCTTAGAGACAGTACAAAAAGAAAGGCAATATTTTTGTTTTGTAAAGAAAGAAAAGTTAATTGCACTCTTTTACAGGAAACTCATTCCAGTGACAAGGATTGCTCATTTTGGTCTAATCAATGGGGTGAATCAATCCTATTTGATCACGGTACAACTCGCTCTGGAGGTGTTGCTCTTCTTTTAAATAATTTTCCTGGAAAAGTTATTGAATTAAGATCTAGTTTAGAGGGACATTGGTTACTTTGTATCCTCAAAACTGAAAATGGTTGTATTATATTAGGAAATGTGTATGGTTACAACAATTTAACTCGAAATAGACTGTTCATTTCTGACATTTTGACTGTAATAGAGGAAATGAAAGAAAAATATAATACTGATTTAATCATTTTAGGAGGTGACTTTAATATGGTTTATAATGAATGGTTAGATAGGTCACCTACTAGACACACTGCTCATCATTATAACTCTATACTAGTAGATTTTTGTAATGCTTTAGGCTTAGTTGATCCTTGGCGTGAATCAAACCCAATGTTAAAACAGTTTTCTTGGTTTAAGCCTGATGCATCTAGCAAGTCACGAATTGACTATTGGTTAATTTCCCAAAGTTTTTTGCTATATAGAACTACCTGTAATATATCTGCAGCTCCCCTTACATATCATTGTTCAATTCAATTGATGATAAATCAGAAAGAAAAAAATGTTCATAACAGAGAGTACTGGAAATGTAGCTCTCACTTACTTGAAAAAGAGGAATATGTGAAAATGGTAGAGAAACTTATTTCTAACATTTTGAATGATGTAAGTCTGGTTTCCTGGATAAGTAAATAGGATTTTTTTAAATACAAACTTCGTCAGCTATCAGTATCATATAGTAAGAAATTAACTAAATCTTACCTTCTAGAAGAGACCAGTCTTATTAAGGAAATAAATGAATATTCCAACAAGTTAATTTTAACTGAGAGTGATACAGCACATGTATTATCTCTGCAATCAAAGCTAGATGAAATTTATACGAGAAAAGCTAAAGGGGCATACATTAGATCAAGAGCTAAGTGGATGGAGAAAGGAGAAAAAAACTCAGCTTATTTCTGTAGATTAGAAAAACAACGTCAGGAAAGAAATGCTGTGAAGACATTAATAATTGATGGTGTAGAATGTTCTGATACAAAACTAATATCAAAAGAGATTACTAATTTTTATGAGAACTTATACTCCTCATCTTCTTCAATTTTAGACTATAGCTACCTTCTAGAAGAAATTGGTGTATTTGTCCCTCAAATAGATGAACAGTTTAAGATCACATGTGATGCAGAACTAACAATTGCGGAGCTTGATTCTGCTGTTATGTGCTTATCATTAGATAAATCACCTGGACCTGATGGTCTCGTATCTAATTTTTATCAGCATTTTTGGAATTTACTGAGAGAATTTCTTTTTGCTACTTTCCAGGAAATTACAAATAATTATGATTTAACTAGCTCAATGAAACAAGGTCTAATCATACTTATTCCCAAACCTGGAAAAGACCCTAGACTTTTGGATAATTTACGGCCTATTTCTTTATTAAATACAGATTACAAATTATTAACTCATATTTATAATAATAGCCTAAAATTAGGATTGTCCAAAATTATTGGGGAGACACAAACTGGATTTATTAAAGGTAGATCTATATACAACAATATTCGACTGGTCTTAGACCTGCTAGAATACAATAAAGAGATTATAGATGATGGGGTAATTTTGTTTCTAGATTTTTATAAAGCTTTTGATATGCTAGATCATTCTGTCATTTGGATTTGGGGAACATTTTTGTAATATGGTTCAGATGTTCTACAAAGATACTAATAGTTCAGTCGCCTTGCCATCAGGTACTTCACCTAGATTTTATATTAAGAGAGGGGTTAAACAGGGCTGTCCTATTTCACCCTCTTTGTTTATTTTGGCCACAGAGATGTTGGCTATCCTTATTAAAAACTCAAACATTGAAAACCTAAATGTGTTTGGACAGCAAGTCGTTATTAGTCAATTGGCAGACGACACAACATTATTTTTAAAATCCATTGATCAGGTTCCTAAAGCAATTGAAAGAGTTAATCATTTTTCCAAATTCTCAGGTCTGAAACTCAATATTAGCAAATGTGAAATTATGACTTTACATGAAAACCCTCTTAAAGTTGCATTTAATATTCCAATTAAAACTTGTGTTAAATATTTAGGCATACACATTGCCAAGGATGAGGGCATAAGAGAAAAACTAAATATTTGGAATAGATGGAATGATTGTAAGCAAAGACTTGGTTTATGGTTGCAAAGAGACCTGTCTATATTTGGTAGAATTCTAGTAACAAAAATGGAAAGTATTTCCAGGTGCATATATCCAGCATCTTGTCTCTTCGTTCCTAATACAGCTAGACCATTAATCAAATTAATTTTAATTTTATATGGAGAAATAGAGTAACTTATATCAAAAGGGCACAACTCACACAAGATTATGAGAATGGTGGATTACAAGCATTTGATTTTTTATGTATGAATGGTATGCTTAAAATTAAGTGGCTCAAAAGTTTTATAGTTAATCAACATTCTTTTTGGTTTTGTGTCACTAGAGGGATATTTGAGAGATTGGGTGGAGTTAATTTTCTACTGAAATGTGACTTTTTGGTTTCAAAATTGCCGATCAAATTATCTTCTTTTCACCAACAAGTTTTATTGTATTGGAAATTATTATACAACCATAACTTTACACCTCACAGAATTCCAATTTGGAATAATAGGTTTATTTTATCTAGACATAAATCTATATGCAATCTTACTTGGCTTGAGAAAGGGATTTGGTCTGTGGCTCATTTAATGACTGAAGAAGTCACATTACTTACTTTTGAAAATTTTTGTACAAAATATCAATTATTTTGTGAACGTAAACAATTTGAACGTATCATTAAAGCTATTCCAAGGAATTTTGTTTTTTTGGTACGAAACTCTTTCGGTGTAGAGCTAGATTACACATGTGAACTCCCATCTCTTTTTTTTGATGGTCATGATCTCATGGCAATGATTTCGAATAAACTCATTAGATCTTCTTTTAATTCAAGATTGTATTCTGGGAATTTTTACCGTAATAATGTATTACAGGTTCATGATAAGTTTATTGTACAGAAATTACGAGTTCAATATATAAGTTTCCCAGTAGTTCCTAAAGCAAAGGAAATTCACTTTAAAATATTTAACGGTGTATACCCTTCAGGTGAATTCTTAAGACTGAGATTTAATTTTGACCATAATATTTGTACTTTTTGCCAAAGTGATATAGAGACAACTGACCATCTTTTCTTTTACTGTATTCATTCAAATATTTTTTGGGAAAACATGTCCTTCTGGCTGGAAACCAAAATACAGTCACTACCTGCTTTTTCTAGAGACCATATAATATTTGGAATGTTGTTAACTGACAGTAGAGCTGAGTTTTTTGTTAACACAATGTTAATTTTAGGTAAATTCTTTATTCACAAATGTAAATGTACCAAAATCAAACCCTACTTCTCTGTGTTTAAAAAAGAATTTCTTGAAAGCTACCTTCCTTCTTTATATTATATGAAAACCAAACAGGCTTGTAAATTTACTGGACTGATAAAAGACTTTGACATTCTAGAAAATGATTGACCCCCTTTTGTTGTTTTTTTTGTTTTTGTATTATTTTTATTTATGTAATTTATTTTCTGAAATTTGTGCGCCTTGCCTTTTTATTTTATTTTATTTTTTGTACTGTATAACAACTTTGAGTGCCATGTATAAGTGTACATTTGTTCCTAAATAATAAAAAAAATAAAAAATAAAAAAAATAAAAAATAAAAAAATAAAAAACCCTGCTTCATTGTCACATACATTTTGGAACTGTCCCCACCTCACCCGCTATCTAAAATAATTGAGACTTTATCAACAATTTTTAATGTTAGACTCCCAGCTAATCCAGTAATGTCATTATTTGGTGTTGTACCTGCAGACACACATTTGAATAGCTCACAAATTAATGTATTGTGTTTTGTGATGTTGCTAGCCAGATGCCTAATTTTACTTAAAGGAATAGTCTACTCCTTTTCAATATTAAACTATGTTATTACCTTAACTAAGAATTGTTGATATATCCCTCTATCATCTGTGTGCGTGCACGTAAGCGCTGGAGCGCGCTGCGACACTTCGATAGCATTTAGCTTAGCCCCATTCATTCAATGGTATCAAACAGAGATAAAGTTAGAAGTGACCAAACACATCAACGTTTTTCCTATTTAAGACGAGTAGTTATACGAGCAAGTTTGGTGGTACAAAATAAAACGTAGTGCTTTTCTAAGCAGATTTAAAAGAGGAACTATATTTTTTGGCGTAATAGCACTTTTGGGAGCACTCCGACTCGCCTGAAAAGTCCGCTCCCCCTCTCCCTCTCATAATGGGAGAGGGAGGGTGTTACTGCGCCGAGTTGAAGTCTGTGAATTTTCCTATTGGATGTTGGGTCCAAAAAATACCTTGTGACGTGCTTATGTTCAAGCTCATCACGCCCTTATTAAGATCTCACCACAAACTTGGTACGAGCTTAGTTTGTCCCCTCTATCTCCGTTGGGATCTGCCCTCTTTTATTGGATCATTCAAATATTGCCAGTGGATGGAGTCAGGCTCTGCCCAGGGGTTTAGTTTCACTTTAATAACTCACGTACCTATCTAATAGTGCTACACTTCTGCAAGAGGGTACAACAATTCTGCCAGAAAAGAAATTACCCATAATACACTGCAAAATCCTCAGCCAATGAGATGCAAGTCTGTATTGGTTTTATTAATCTGTTACTTTTTATGCAACAATGTTGGCCGAACAAATAAGTTTTAATTAAAGCTGACAAGATACACTTTTTGTTGAATTAACTAGATTAAATTAAGTTCACATTGTTCAATAGATTTTTTTTAAGTTATCACAACATGAAAGAATTTAGTAAAATTGGCAAAAGTGAAAGTTCTTTCTCCTATTTTGATCTTTAATCTCCTTCCCCCTCTTAACAATGACATACATAAACATGTTAGCCAAATAATAAAAATTAACTCATAAAACCAAACAGAATAGCTAAAAAATATTTTCAAACATATTTTTATTAAACTTTGTTTAACAATTAAAAAATAGGAAGTACACAAGAGCAAACACATGAATCTAAAAAGAATACAAACAACCACCCAGAAAGCAAATTTGATAAAGTCAACTTTTTGTCTAGGTCATTGTTTTTAGATTATACAACCTCTATCCACCCATAGCAGGAAGAGTCAGCTTGAGTTAGTTAATTCAACATGAAGTTTAATTAATGATGAAAAAATTTGGAATAATCCCATTGTATAAACTCCACCCCCTTTCAAATTAGGATTTAGTAAATCCATAACACCAAATCAATCAATCAAAGTACAGCTGCATAATACAACTCATCATATAAACCTTTGTTTAATGCAGTTTATCACAAACTTATTTGAAATGCGTATTACACTCCAAACTATTTGGTTGTTTGTTTTGTTCCAAAATATATAAGAACAAGTTCATTTAATAACTTGTTGGTCATTTATAACTCACGTACCTATCTGGTGCTACACTTCTGCAAGAAGGTACAACAATTCTGCCAGAACAACAATTACCCATAATACACTGCAAAATCATCAGCCAATGAGATGCAAGTCTGTATTGGTTTTATTAACTCTTTCACCGCCAGCGTTTTTTAAAAAAGTTGCCAGCCAGCGCCAGCGTTTTTCATGATTTTCACAAAAGTTTAATGCCTTCCAGAAAATGTTCTTCTTTGAATATATAAACATACAATATACCAAATGAAAGAACAGACCCTCTGCTTTCAAAAAAAAAAAAAACGTTTCTTCCTACCTTCAGTGGTTCTTTTGTAATCAGCTTTTGAATATGGGTAGGTTTCTGCAAAAACAAAAAGCAGAGATAATTCCATTTTTGTGACAGACTTTTCATAGAGATCCCATTCAGAGTGATCTTTAAAACAGACACGGACATGCAGCTGCTTGCCATAGGGCAATACTTTCGGGTTTAAAAAGTTGCGGAAGTGCGCCGCCTGGTGGATAATAGCGGTATTGCGGAAAGACGGAAAATCTCGTCATTGGCGGGGAAGCGTTTTCTCTTAATTGACGAGATATCTCGTCAATGGCTGGAAAGAGTTAATCAGTCACTTTTATGCGACAATGTTATGTTGGCCGAACAAATAGTTTTTAATTGAAGCTGACAAGACACACTTTTTTGTTGAATGAACTAGATTAAATTAAGTTCACATTGTTCAATAGATTTTTTTATAGTTATCACAACATGAAAGAATTAAGTAAAATTGGCAAAAGTAAAAGTTCATTTTGATCTTTAATCTCCTATTTCCCCCTCTTATCAATTACATACATAAACATGTTAACCAAATAATAAAAATTAACTCATAAAACCAAACAGAATAGCTAAAAAATATTTTCAAACATATTTTTATTGAACTTTGTTAAACAATTAAAAAATAGGAAGTACACAAGAGCAAACACATGACTTTACAAATAATACAAACAACCACCCAGAAAGCAAATTTGTTAAAGTCAGCTCTACATCTAGGTCAAGAATTCCCAAAGTGTGGTACGCGCAAAAATGTAATTGCGGTCTGGTTCTTTAAGTGGGATTTTTCCATACAATAAATTAATAAAAAAAACATGAACAGTAAATATTTCCTTTGTAATCGCTTTTATTTTAAATAAAAAACTATAATTTATTAGTTTTTGATAGAAACGTAGAAGACAGCTGCTGTCTTTTTCTATGCACTGCTATGCACTGCAGCCGCTATATGCGTGTCAACTCGTTTCATTCATTCCATATATATTATAAATATGCTTAACTTGCTGAAATCAGGGAAGCTGTCAAGTGGGAAGTCTTAAGATAAAGTTGTTAGTCACGAAGGAGGACGGGAGAGGGACCAAGAGAGAGAGACTTTTTTCTATGGCAAAAATAAATAGGCTAATGAAATGTGACGAGACATGGGCGCATAGTGCACAGGATATGCGAGCAATGTGCTTTCATGCATGGTAGAGAGACCGCCAATGCTTACAAAGACAGTGTAGTGAACTTTTATTAAAAGCTTTCATTTAATTTTGTTTGAAACTTGAGCTGTTATAATGAATCTGCAAACTATCATACCTTTTGTGCGAACAGTAAAGACTTTCGTGAATGTGTTTGATGGGTCTGCACGTGACACAAGCATATTGAGGGAGAGCGCACTTGTAAACATGAGGAAAGCTCGCATATGTCATCTATTAGCTGGTGGCAGTAAGTGTACGTTTTTTACCATAGTAAACTTGAATGGCGTCTGAATATCACAGCGTTTAAACGCACACGGGGGCGCGCATCATCTACGCTGAGGGTAGCTGCGTCTGGTCGTAGTTTCAGATAGTGCAACAAGGCATACATATTTTTTACAATGTCGGACGTAGCTAAGCCCGACGTAGGACTTACACCCAACTTCTTTAAGTTCGGCTGGTACAATCGGCCCCTGGTTATTTGCACATGATTAAACATGAGTCTTTATGGCGAGAAAACAAAGCTTTGTTGCGTATTTTATTTATTTGAAGTAGGGTTAGGGGGTGCGCCAACCGGGTTGGGACAGGAAAAAAGTTTTGAAAATTCTTAGTTGATAAAGCTTAAATGTTTCAGGTGTTACCAACTGAGGTAATTTTGTAAATTTTAATTTTTTTCACTTAAAGCAATGAAAATTACCCCATGAATTACTCACCTCAAGCAGTGGCTGAGGCAGAAAGTGTATGATGGGTGGGCCTCTAATAATCTGGGTATGCATCATGCCGTGTTTAACCACACGCTGTAATTGGGAGAATATAATGACGGACTGTATTCTCTCTGTCAGTGGCATCAATTCACTGAAATTTAAACGGAAGGCTGCAGCTTCAGGAGGTCGCATACAGTAGCCGGTTGCATAAAACTAAACCCTAAACCAACTTTTTAGTGTTCTGTAAGAATGATGCTTTATTAGTGCTGTTCATTGATTTTAGTAAGTTTTTTGACATTTGGATATAAAGATTTTCAATACTGCAATATATGGTGTAAAAACGTCTGAGTGCTGCCCTCTTCAGGTTGAACGGTGGCTACTGCAGTTGAATTTTCCTATTGGATGTTGGGTGCAAAAAATGACTTGTGACGTTAGCAGGTTCAAGCTCATCACGCCCTTGTTATGATCTCACCACACACTTGGTTCGAGCTTAGTTCGTCCCCACTATTTCCGCTGGGATCTGCCCACTTTTCTTGCATTTTTCAACTATTGCCAGTGGGTGGAGTCAGGCTCTGACCAGTGGCCGGTTGCATAAACATAGGTGTGATGTTAAGACTGCATCTTAAGAATGATTCTGACTAACTAGCAATTAGTTAGGGCTAATCAGTATTTTTATTTGGATTTAAATAAATAGACCAATCTTCCTATCTATGTAATATACTTAAAACAGTTATAATTTAAAAAAAATTTTATTTTTTTTTTAAATTCATGACTAACTTCTAAGACTAGTCTTAAAGTTTTATGCAACTGGCCACAGGGGTTTAGTCTTAAAAGTTAGTCATGAATTTGTTTTCTTCAAGACTAATCATAACTGTTCTAAGTATGTTACATAGAAAGGTAGATTGGTCTAATTTAAATCCAAATAATAAGATTGATTAGCCCTAACTAATTGCTAGTTAGTCAGAATCATTCTTAAGACGCAGTCTTAACGTCACGGCTGTTTATGCAACCTAGCCACAGGCTGAATTTAGACGCCACCAAACAATTCCATGTTTTCCCTATTTAAAGACTTTTACATGAGTTGTTAAACGAGTAAGTATGGTGGAACAAAATGAAACATCCTCACTCCCCCTCTCACTTAGTTTGAGCGAGAGGGGGGTCAGGAGTGATGATGTTACTGCCAGGGCCGTACGCAGGATTTTATAAATACAGAGGTCCATATAAGTATTTTTCTAGGGCATGCATCATATTTCTCTACGTATATGAATTTGAACACATCAGACAAATTAATCAAATAACTTTTGATCTCAAACCAGTGAGTGATTCTCTCTTATTTTGTTATTTAATTAACTTTAATGACTTCAACAGGTACTGTTTATTAGGCTTTAAGACCGAGAGCAATAAAATGTTTAAGCCAAAAGATGAACATGGCCTTATTTAAACTCTGTGCACATGCGCTACCAGTGCATGAAGCGTTGTACAGCGCACGTTATGCGTCGTGTTTTATAGTTCAAGCTTAGCAGCAGTTCAGTACAACACAGTGAATCTAATCATTATACAGGAAAAAGATCACTTTAAGAATTAAAGGGTGGCGTTGAATTTTGTTGATAAATACTCTGAATAAATTGAAGTGAATTATTGGAGGGAGTGAAAGCAGCGCATTAAATTTGGATACCCATGTGGCTCAGCTGCAGTAATGTTTCTTGTCTTGTCACCTTGACAAATACTGCGGTTTCATATTTCTCTTCATTAAACTGCTGTATAATAGACAGCGTTTGATTATTTACATCTTTCTTGCACTTTCACTAACTGCGCATCGGTCCTCCTTTGAGTTGCACCTCTGTGCTGCACCTCTGTCTGCCTGGTTTGATTTGATTGATCATTTTGGAATAATTCTGACTTTATATTACTTAATGGGGTGCAGCGCAGACCTTTTGCCTGTGACATCACACTACCGCGAGATCTATTTTTAAGCATACCGAGTCATTTGCTGTTGAATTGGTTTCGCTGTGCTAAGACATCACACGCCAATCGGTCTGCGCAGTGCCGCAAGAAGACAAACGAGCACTGAGCGTTGAGTCAAATAAGGCAAGCATCAGAAAATGACAGAGGTCCGGACCTCGTGGACCTCGGTGGTGTGTACGGCCATGGTAACTGCGCGCCATTTTATCTGCTTAAAAAAATCAAATTATTATTATAGCACAAGAGTCACGATTAAATGAATAGCAATAGGGTTAAGAATAATGTATTTCCAGGGATCTGACTGGGTGGGCAAACTGTCAATCTGGGCCTAGGCCCACCCATAGATCCGTCTTTGCCCTGAAGCCATCCAAGATACATGTCCATCCTCTTTAAGATGAACACAATTTGAGTTATTTCAGAAAATGTCCTGGCTCTTTCAAGTTTTTTAACAGTAACAAGCAGGGTCCACGATTTTCAAGCCTTCACAGTAGTAATCCACACAGCTCCAGGGGGTTAATAAAAGACTTCTGAGGGTAATCCGTTAATTTGTAAGAAAAATATGTACACTTTTAGTTTGGTGTGGTACCACATGGCCTTTGTGCTGTGTGCTTCCCTGTCTTGTCTACTGCCCCTGCCCCCTTGTCTCCTTGTTAACTCTTTCCCCGCCATTGACGAGATATCTCGTCAATTAAGAGAAAACGCTTCCCCGCCAATGACGAGATTTTCCGTCTTTTCGCAATACCGCCATTATCCACCAGGTGGCGCCCTTCCGTAACTTTTTAAAACCAGAAGTATTGCCCTATGACAAGCTGCTGCATGTCCGTGTCTGTTTTAAAGATCGCTCTGAATGGGATCTCTATGAAAAGTCTGTCACAAAAATTGAATTATCTCTGCTTTTTGCTCAAAATGTGGTGTTTTTGCAGAAACCTACCCATATTCAAAAGCTGATTACAAAAGAACTACTCAAGGTAGGATGAAACGTTTTTTTTGTTTGAAAGCAGAGGGTCTGTTCCAGTGTTGGTCAAGTTACTTGGAAAAAGTAATTAGTTACTGATTACTGATTACTTCCCTATGAAAGTAATCCCGTTACTTTACTGATTACTTATTTTCAAAAGTAATTAGTTACTTTACTAGTTACTTTACTAATTACTTTTCAAAAACATGATGCACGACCTGAATATGCTACACAGTATAAAGCAACAGGGCCCGGTTGCATAAAGTACCTTAAGTGTAATGTTCCCTTAAATTCACCATTATGTTTCATTTAAACTTAAGGGTGTTGCAAAAAACCTTAAGCTTTTTCTGTTGCATCTCCATGGCAACAATAGTATTTTATAAACCTGGGTCGCTGTCGTGAAACATTTAACGATTACTGTGGGATTTGATTTTATTTTATTAGTCGTGCTGTTTATAATCTTAATTCATGTGTATTATTAAAACAATGATTTCTGTGCTGAGTACAAGAGAGCTGTCTGTGTGTGGAGGGTTATTGGGGGGAGGTAGCTTGAGTGAAGGAATTTCCAGCTGGTATTGGGCGAGATAAGAGCAAAGCTTTAAGGAGAAAACACACAGACAAAGAAGTGCATGCTTTTGATATTAGTTCACTGGCAATCATTCATTTCCAGATTGTTACATGTAGAGGTGTTTGGATTTATAAAATTACATGTTGCTATGAATATTAATGTGTTAAAATATATAAATGATTATGCCTTTGTGCCCATGACTAATGTAGAAGATTGCCCTGTAATAAGACATTGACATGTAGGGATGAAATGCTCGAGGGCACAAAGTGGCTGATGTGTGTGTGTGTGTGTGTGTGTGTGTGTGTGTGTGTGTGTGTGTGTGTGTGTGTGTGTGTGTGTGTGGGAGCCGGGGGGCTGTAAAAAGCCCTGGAGGGAAAACACCCAGAACAGATGGTTTCAATAAACAAGTTGCTTGCTTTATAACTGTGTTACATTTAGAGAAAGTGAAAATTAGTGTGTTTAACTAATGAATGCATTTAACCAATTTATGAACAATGGAGTATTGTGTTGTTGAATAATTATGTTTTACAAAGTTACAAAGATGTCCAAATAAGGACATAATGCCCCAGGGAACAGAAAGGTCTGTGTATGTCTTTCTGTCTGTTTGCTATGCAACCCCCCACAGGTATGTGGTGATGGAATCTGATAAGGAAAACAGCCATCTGGGGGAGGAGAATGTTGAAGAAAGAACGACGATAAATACCCATGTTTTTGTCCTGAGCTGGTTGTTGTTGGTCGAATCTTGCTGTTAAGACTTGAGACAACCCGGCGCTGTAAACTTTTTCATATCTGATCAATAAATATTCAATTTAGATATTTGTGTCTTTCCTCCAATTATGAACATGCAGATGGACGCCTTAAAGTCCAACAATTGGTGATCCCCGACTTTGTTGGAGGGAAAAGAAGATTAAGAGAAGTTTCGAATTGCTTAAGATCGAGTAAGGGAGGGCTCCATTTCAACACAAAAAGACCGGTCTTCTAAAACAAAGGTAAGCAGAAGCCTGTTTTATCAAATTCTGCTATTGGACATATACCAAATTAATTGTGTTGATAAGGAGATCCAAACTGAAAGTAATAAATAATTGAATAAAAGATCAGATTGAAAAACTTTAAAAAAAAAATAATAAGGTTAATAGAAAGAGAGAATAGGGTTGAATGGTCCCTTGGGTGAAAATCCCATAAAGGTAAAATTGTGGTTGGAGTCCATTAATGTATTAGACATTATAAATTTATTAGTTTGGGTTAGAGGCCCTTAATGTATTAGACATTATAAATTTATTAGTTTGGGTTAGAGGCCCTTAATGTATTAGACATTATAAAGTAATGAGTTTGGTTAAAGGCCATCGAGTTAGAGTCTCGTAAATTTATTATTTTTTTTGGGTTAAAGTCCCTCGGATGAAAGTTCCATAAATTCTTTGTTTATCGTTTTATTTGCCTGGGTTGAGTTGTTCAAATTGATTTGTTGGTTTGAGTTGTCCAATTTGAGTTTTTGTGATTAATCGTGTTGGTGAAATTTTGATGTATTGTTTTGAAATATTGCTGTGAAGTTGTTACTTTATGAAAATTGCATGAAAAATGGCTGAATTTCAGAAAGAATGTGATGAATATGGTTGTTCACCAATATATGTGCAATGGCAAAAAGTGGTTAAACTTATGATGGCCCAGACAGACCCAAAAGATGTTAAGAAAAGACAAAAAGAGGTTGAATTGGGCTGGAAAATATTGAGAGATGAGAAATGTTGGGAACCAGAAGAGAAAAAAAGGGTTCCATTAGCGCCGATTGTTTTTGCTATGGAACAAAGAATTGTGAACAAAATCAATGAAGTGAAGGGTAAAGGTAAATGGTATGGAAAAATAAGGATTAAACAATTGTTGTGTGGAGAATTAGAAAATAAAATAATTGGAGTTCAAATGAGGAAACATTTGATGTGGCATTGTGTTAGGAGAAATAAAATTAAATAAAAATATAAACTAATGAAAGATAAGAGGAGATAATTAACAGACAAAGAAATGGTCAAAGGGAGAAGGAGAGACAGAGAGAGAGAGAGAGAGAAAGGGAGGGAGAAGTCAACTCCCATAGCTCGAGGAAATTGTGAGATTAAGCTTAATCTAGCAGGAAGACAGAAGTAAAGCCTTGAAAAGAAAAAACAACAAATTAGAGAAAAAAGTAGAGACCAAGTTATTAAAGGTGGAAATAAAGAGAAAAATAAAAAGGACAGGAAAATTATTAAAAGGTGAATGACATAGATAAATTATACAAAGATAAATTATTACAAAATGAAGAGGAGTATTAATCTGATGATTGAAGGTGGTCACAAGATAAATTTTATTTTAAATTGAAAGGCAATATTTTGCAATGGGTTAACTTAAACTTTGAAAGGCTGAAAGCTCTGATCCTTTGACATTCAAGAAAGTGAATAAAAGCTGGCAAGAAACAGACAATGAAAAACTGTGTGTGACATCAAAGTGTTGGAGTTGCAAAGAGAGGATTAACTCATAAACTGGACTGTGGACAAATCCTAAATGAATGGGATTATATGAAGCAGTGATGGGGGCACTGCACAATGTTCTGAAAAAGACTGAGTGGAGTCCAGAAAGACTAACACAGACAATAATGTTCTTGGAGGCATGAGAAACTGGAAAACAATTCACTGGACACTGAACTTTTTCATCTTCATATGAGCCTTTGAGTGAAAAAGGGGAAAGAGTAAAACAGCCGTTCAATGTTTAAGTAAAGACCTTGATATAATAGGGACACAGACAATCTTTATGAGAAAATCAGCTAGACAAATTTAAAAGCTGATCAAGAACTTTGTTGTTAGGTGTGACTACCTGTTCTGAAATCAAATCAGACTCCTATTAATCTGACAGGAAGAAATGAATGATTGAACTTGGTATCTACAGAGGAAGTTAGAACTCCAATGATGGTACTAAGCTAAAAAGCAAATATAAATGGCATAGAACAGCTATGGCAGAAAGGAAATTAAAATAAATAAAAAACAAAGAGAACACTATAGAACACTATAAAAGGTAAACAAGAAAAGCTGTGAGAATAGAAAAATAACTGATTATTGTAACAAACTTTGTATTTAAGGAAATTGCCAGCCCAGGCATCATATATGTGCATGAAGGTGTTCACATGGCAGATCTAAACACTGAGGGTGAGCCATATAACTGCATACCATTGACTGAAAAAAAGCAAACAAATTGAGAGATGGTTTGTTCGCGGTACCACTGACAACTCCCCCACCGGTAATCACTTTATTTATGGATGGCTTTGTTTTAGAGCATCAGATTGTATGCTAAAGGCAGGGTTTGCTGTGGTTGCCAAGGATGAGGGTGATTTTGTGACTCGAGTCGGTGGTAAATTGGAGGGTACGCAGTCAGCACAGACAGCTGAAATGATAGCTGTTATCAAAGCCTTTCACTACACTGGTGAAGAGAGGGTGATTATTTATAGTGACTCTGCATAGTGATTGGTGCAGTATATATGGAACTGCCATATGGCAGATAGGTGGGTTTTAAACCAGGAAAGGCCGGCCTATAGGAAATGCTAGCGAAGCCTGACACATAATAGAGGCTGTGAAGGTACCTAATGAAGTGGCTGTTGTCAACTGCCTAATAAACCACTTATATCTCCAACCATGGTTTCCCAAGACAAAGTTAGATCTGACAAACTGACAAACACGCACTGGAATTGACACATAGTTTCGGGGCTGCTTATCACCCCAATGACAGAGCAAAGCTGAAATAATGAACCTGACTTTGACATTAAAACTTGACTTGACAAAATCTGTGCACAGACAAAAATAACATGGCTTGACGCATTGCCAATTGAATTAATGTCTATTAGCTCTTCTATTAACAGGATTTCTGGTTTCTCATCTTTTGAATTGCTTACAGATCGACAGTTTCCAGGCCCACGGAACGCCTTGGTGTAGGATCCAATCCTGCCACTAACTAATAATGTTTATTTTTACAAACTAACTGCTATGATTAAACATTTTTCCTGCCAGTCTAAACGACACCGGGACAACGACCAAGCTGTTACAAATGATGATTGAATAAAGTGACGGTGTTCAGACGGTGCTGGGCCGAATCGAGACGGTCCAGGCCACCGAGAGTAAAAGCAAAAACCTAACATTGTGTCCAGCTACAGGTCAAAGGCGACACATGGTTCCATCTATCTTCTTGTGTTCCATGTGATTATCCCAGCAGGTCTCTCACAGAAATCGGTGTGGACCTGAAGACTCAGGTCCAAGAGAGGGAGAGTGTTGAAAGTGAAAGTGAAAGTGAATCAGCTGGAATAAAGAGAGAACAAACAGGAAGTGAAACACCATTGGTAACACTCACACAACACCAACAACAAAGTCAACAAACACTCTGTAAAATTGTGCATAAAAAAGGTGACATTTTTTTCCTAGCCCAGCAACAGAACCTTTAGCACACTGCACAGATTGTGCCTACGGAGCAGGTATAGCCGTACAATTCAAGACCAAGTACGGAACACAAAAGGTTGTAAGACAGAACAAACACACAGGTGAATGTGCAGTTACCCATGAGGACGACGGCAGATTGATTTTTCATTTAATAACAAAACAAAATTGTACTGATTTACCAACATATGAGAATTTTACCAACAGCCTCAGATGTATGAGAGATTGGTGTGAGGAAAAAGGAATAACAAGTGTATCTACGCCCCGACTGGGGTGTGGGTTAGATAAATTGGATTTCCATAAGGTAGTGGAGATCCTGACAGAAGTGATTGTAAACGTCATATAAGTGTATGTTTTTTCCATCGTTTTACTTCTTTTGCTATACTCTTACCTGTTATTAAGTTTCAATTTAAGAGTGTTTTTTGAATTAAGCCAATAGGCATAAGTGTATTTTTTCCACAGAGATGAAGCTATATGGAAATTGGGAGGTTCTGTGGACCCTAAGGGTTATAACTGCAATTATAATCACCATAATATTTAGCATAAACAATGGAGGTAATCTGAAAATTGACATAAGGTCCAAGACAACACTACAAGATCCGTGCTTAAAGAGATATGGGGAATTGAATTGAATTACACAAAAAAATTCAACGACGTCATACACCTTTGATTTATGCAGTATGATAGATTGTGGAGGGCAATAGTAACCTCCATAGTAGTGTCCATTGGTGTATTCGTGGCCATCCTGATGACCTGTGGATGTTGTTGCATTCCCTGTCTTAGATCCCTGTGCAACAGATTAATAGTATCTGCAATAGAGAAAAAAGAGAACAATCCACCCCCATGTAGCATGCCCCTATTAGGCTTACAGAACCTGGATGAGGAGGAATAAGAAAATGTGTGACCTCTTTCAGAGGTCAAGAGAGGGAATTGTGGGATTTGATTTTATTTTATTAGTCGTGCTGTTTATAATCTTAATTCATGTGTATTTTTAAAACAATGATTTCTGTGCTGAGTACAAGAGAGCTGTCTGTCTGTGGAGGGTTATTGGGGGGAGGTAGCTTGAGTGAAGGAATTTCCAGCTGGTATTGGGCGAGATAAGAGCAAAGCTTTAAGGAGAAAACACACAGACAAAGAAGTGCATGCTTTTGATATTAGTTCACTGGCAATCATTCATTTCCAGATTGTTACATGTAGAGGTGTTTGGATTTATAAAATTACATGTTGCTATGAATATTAATGTGTTAAAATATATAAATGATTATGCCTTTGTGCCCATGACTAATGTAGAAGATTGCCCTGTAATAAGACATTGACATGTAGGGATGAAATGCTCGAGGGCACAAAGTGGCTGATGTGTGTGTGTGTGTGTGTGTGTGTGTGTGTGTGTGTGTGTGTGTGTGTGTGTGTGTGTGTGTGTGTGTGTGTGTGTGTGGGAGCCGGGGGGCTGTAAAAAGCCCTGGAGGGAAAACACCCAGAACAGATGGTTTCAATAAACAAGTTGCTTGCTTTATAACTGTGTTACATTTAGAGAAAGTGAAAATTAGTGTGTTTAACTAATGAATGCATTTAACCAATTTATGAACAATGGAGTATTGTGTTGTTGAATAATTATGTTTTACAAAGTTACAAAGATGTCCAAATAAGGACATAATGCCCCAGGGAACAGAAAGGTCTGTGTATGTCTTTCTGTCTGTTTGCTATGCAACCCCCCACAGGTATGTGGTGATGGAATCTGATAAGGAAAACAGCCATCTGGGGGAGGAGAATTTTGAAGAAAGAACGACGATAAATACCCATGTTTTTGTCCTGAGCTGGTTGTTGTTGGTCGAATCTTGCTGTTAAGACTTAAGACAACCCGGCGCTGTAAACTTTTTCATATCTGATCAATAAATATTCAATTTAGATATTTGTGTCTTTCCTCCAATTATGAACATGCAGATGGACGCCTTAAAGTCCAACATTACCCTTACCTAAGAGAACCATTTCAGGGATTATACTGTATGCAACACCTTTAAATTATTCTCTTACTGTGGGTTAGTGTCATACTTAGGGGGAAAAACTTAAGGTGCTTTATGCAACCGGACCAAGACCTTTCTGCCTAATTCTATTCTTTCTGCATCCATCATCTGAAATTGAATCAAATGAAACATTCTCTGTTTTAACCTCTCGACCCGCACTAATTCGTTTTTTTAAGCCTGCTAACATTAATAATATTAATATCAACATTACTATACATCATTTAAAAGGTCTACGGGTTTAGCATCAGAGTATGGTCTCTGTTTTGAGATACATATCATAGGCTAACGTTATATGCTATATAGCATCATAAATGTAGTAAGGGGCTGTTTACAATTGGTATTAAGATGTGTTTTCATCGATCGGATCACAAGTGGACGAGAGAGACACATTACGTTTACACCTGGTATTTAAATCCGTCTCTTTTCTCCACTTTCGACCGCTTCTGTGCTGAATACTATGAGGGGGTGGTCTGTGAGACGGTGGGCGAGTCTCTCTGCTGTCATTCAAACCCGAGCGGGAGTAATTATGAGTTTATATGGACGCGATCTAATATAATGTCAGTGTCCATTGCTTGTTTAGCAAGTTAACATGCTGCACAGTGTTTTGTACATGAGCTTTCTTTGAATTTTCAGCGCAATTGATGAAATAGGATCGCGCAACTTTCACACGCTTCAGCCGCTTAGTTTTATCAATGAAAGGCTAAAAATAGCGCTGTTCACCGAACGTTCACGCCAGAAGTAAAAAAAAGACGTAAAACTTGTGTTTAATACCTCAGATTAGATAAATGGGCGGAGAGAAGGCGGTCGCGTGTGGCTGTTCAAACGCATTCAACCACATGTGCGTTCCGCAACTCCAAAGCAATCCGATCGAAAGTGGTTTCGACCACCTCTGGATGTGGTTGAAAGTGGTCGAAAGTGGACGAGCTCAAAACGTTTTGAACACCGTTTACACCTGGCATTAACGTCGTCCACTTGTGATCCGATCGACGAAAACACATGTTAATGCCAAGTGTAAACAGCCTCTAAGTTATTTTGTTACAGAAGTCCAGATGACAACATGCAAAATATAAACGGGACTTCTTACCTTATAACGTCCGCGAGTCGAATCCGGTCTGTTTCAGATGAATAACACATGAAATATAAAATTCATCAAATGACAATTTTTGTCCACAAATGCGTATAATCCATGAAATATAGTAGTCTGTTGTTTACATCAGATTTCGCGTGAACGTGTATGAGATGGAGCCGCAGCGGTCACGTCAGCTTGTCCACAAATGCGTATAATCCATGAAATACAGATATATAGTCTGTTGTTTTAAGTTACATCAGATTTCGCGTGAACGTGTATGAGATGGAGCCGCAGCGGTCATGTCAGCTGGGGGTTCGGGGATATTTTCAGTAAGTTTCACTTTCCTGTGCCGGCTTGCTAGGTGTTTGCTTAGATTTGAGGTGGAATCTTTCGCTGTAGATAAAAGTTTTATTCCCACGCAGAGTGTACAGCGGACGCTGATGTTTTTGTCACCGTTAACTGGGTTAAACTCAAAGTAATGTCTGTACTTCCAAGCATTGAACGCTGCATAGTCTTGTTCTCTTCCGCGCTCCATGTTGTCTTCTCACGTTCAACAATACACTGACTGACGGCGCGGCGCTCATACGTCATTGTCACTCGCCTCGCGTCACGACACGAGAGAGTCTCACACGAAACAAAATCAAGATTAAAAAATAACGCAGTAACGCAGGCTGCTAATGGAAAAGTAACAGTAATCTAATTACTGGTTTTGCAATTGTAATCCCTTACTTTACTCGTTACTTGAAAAAAGTAATCGGATTACAGTAACGCGTTACTTCTAACGCGTTACTGCCCATCACTGGTCTGTTCTTTCATTTGGTATACTGTATGTTTATATATTTGAAGAAGAACATTTTCTGGAAGGCATTAAACTTTTGTGAAAATCATGAAAAACGCTGGCGCTGGCTGGCAACTTTTTTTAAAAACGCTGGCGGTGAAAGAGTTAATTATCAAACTATTGTTTAATTCATGTCACCTCCAATCTCATTATTTACTCTCTTATTTAGTGTCCCCGTGTGTGCTGTCCTGTGGGTGCCTCCCCAGAGTTCCGGGTGCCTGTTCACGGTCACCGAGCTCTGTGGGAGTGTTCCTAGTCGGATCCTAAGCCCACCTCCTTGCGGTGACAGGTATCCCGCTTCTTATCTTGGGGGTCCAAATCCCTGGCACTGTTTTGCTCTGTGGACTTCGTCCTTGTCTTGTGTCATTTATTGTTTCCTGGGGACGCCAAGAGGCATCCCTTAAGAGGGGGTACTGTCATGATCCTGTCAGCCCTGAATTAATTTTTCCTTGTTTGGAGGCGCCGCCCACCTCGCTGGCGACTCTGCTACCAATGTGCGTGCGATCGTCTGTGTTTTATGTGTTTTAAAGCTGTTTGGAAGTATTTTAAACTCTGGATTATTAGCGTGATCGATCCCAGTTTACATGATTATGGTTTCACTCAATAACCGTATTGTTTGCCTCCTGTGGCTGTGGATATTGATTGTTTGGAAAGCCGCACACTTCACGTAATGAGAGAGCCGGGCCTGCCTGTCATAGTTTACAGCCGGCATGAGCTTCTTCGGTTGCGGTTTTCAGCGTCAAGCCCGTTGGATCCTGATGTTGATCTTTCTGAAATCAAGCCCAGGGCCAAAGAAAGGAAGAGAGGCAGCAGAGGAGGTGTCCGGGTCAGAAACCGCCGTCGGGGTTATAAACCCGTTTTACCCTCGGTTATTATGGGGAATGTCCGCTCTCTCGTCAATAAGGCGGACGAATTGACAGCATGTTTGAAATCTGATCGCGCGTTTCGGCAGACCAGCCTACTCTGTTTTTCTGAGACGTGGCTGTCTGATAGGATACCCGATTCTCATTTGGAGATGGAAGGCTTTGCACTTCACAGGATGGACAGAGACCAAGCAAGTACGGGTAAGAAGCAAGGTGGAGGTGTCTGTCTGTATGTGAACAACCGCTGGTGTCACACCCAACATGTTACCGTGAAAGAAAAAGTGTGTGACCCGAATATTGAGCTCATTGCGGTGAGATGTAGACCCTACTATCTACCCAGGGAGTTCTCCCATGTTATTGTCATGGTGGTGTATATCCCCCCATCGGGCAATGGGAAGTGTGCCACTGAGACAATTTCGAGAATTACGCATGACCTACAGCGCTCCTCTCCAGATGCGCTAGTTATTTTGAACGGGGACTTTAATCATTGCTCTCTCTCCACCACTTTACCATCTTTTAAACAAATGGTGACGCGTCCTACGAGGGGTGATAATATTATTGACTTGTTTTATACGAACGTTAAGGATGGCTATGCTGCTAAACTGCTTCCTCCGCTGGGTAAATCAGATCATAACCTGATAATTTTAACTTCTATATATTCACCAGTGATACGTAGACTGCCGATTACGTCAAAGACTGTGCGCATCTGGTCAGATGATGCCTGTGAAACATTAAAGGGGTGCTTTGAATGCACCGACTGGTCTGTGTTTTTTGATGGAGACAGTGATTTGGACAGTATCTCTGACAAAGTGTCTTGTTACATTAATTATTGTGTTGAGTCTGTAATTCCGTGCAAACAAATCAAAATGTTTCCTAATAACAAACCATGGGTCACCAAAGAAGTTAAAGCTGCTATTAATAAGAAGAAAGCTGCCTTTTATAGTGGTGATAAAGAAAGGATTAAAGATGCCCAGAGAGAGTTAAAAGTTATTATCAGACAGGGCAAACAAAAATACAAGGATAGTGTTGAAGGTAAAATGTCCAGTAGCAATACACGAGGGTTATGGAATGGTATGAAGTGTATCACTGGATATGGGACCAGTAATCCCAGTTTATGTAAATTGGGTATACAGCCTAATGATGCCAACACTTTTTTTGCCAGGTTTGATGAATATGATTTCTCTTCTGTATGTGAGAATGTCCTCTCTAATCTTAGACAGAGCAGTTCTGAGGACTGTAGCTCCGCTATTAGTCTTAACATTGAAGAGGTCCGTCAAAAGTTAAGGCGTATTAAACCAAATAAGGCAGAAGGCCCTGATGGTGTTCATCCACGTACCCTAAAAGTGTGTGCCGATCAGCTATGCTCTGTCCTTCATTCACTGTTTTCTTTGTCTCTGTCCTCTGCTAAAATACCTGTTATGTGGAAAACATCTTGCCTTATTCCTATCCCCAAAAAAGCCAAGGTGTGCAATAGTCTTGCTAGTTTGAGGCCTATAGCTTTGACATCTCACATTATGAAGTGTTTTGAGAGGGTTGTACTTGATCAACTGACTAAGCAGGTGTCTGCCTTTCAGGATCCCTTGCAATTTGCTTATAGGAAGGATGTGGGGGTTGATGATGCACTGTTATTTATGCTACATAATATTTATAGTCATCTCGAAACTACTGCCAGCTCTGTTAGGATTATGTTCTTTGACTTTTCGAGTGCTTTTAATACTATACAGCCACATATTTTAGCTAATAAATTAATTAATTTTAAACTACACCATGCAACTATTGCTTGGATCCTGGATTATTTGTTATCACGACCACAGTTTGTTAGATTTGGAAACAAACAGTCTGACATTATTCTAACTAACACCGGAGCACCTCAAGGGACAGTTTTATCTCCATTTTTATTTACACTTTATACTGCTGACTATAGGCATAGCCAGCCATCCTGTTTGGTACAGAAATTCTCTGATGACACTGCCTTAGTTGGTCTTCTTATCAGGGTGATGACCTTGACTATAGAAGAGAGGTTCAGTCTTTTTCCAGTTGGTGTGAGTCAAACTTTCTTAAACTAAATATAGGGAAGACTAAAGAACTTGTGATTGATTTTAGGAGGAAAAAGGAGAAGGTACTTCCAGTCACAATTAATGGCCAGCTAATTGAAATTGTGCAGTCATATAAGTTTTTAGGAGTGCATTTGGATGAGAAATTAAATTGGAAAGAGAACACCAATGTCTTAATGAAGAAGGCTCAGTTGAGACTATTCTTCCTAAGAAAACTGAGATCCTTCAACATTAGTACAAAACTTTTAGAAGTTTTTTATCAGGGGATTTTGGCTAGTGTGCTTTTTTATGCTGTTCTATGCTGGGGAGGCAGCTTATCTACTGAGGATAAAAATAGAATAAATAAGTTAATCAGGAGAGCTGGCTCTGTTATTGGCCTTATCCCAGACTCACTTGAGGTCATTGTGGAGAAGAGGATGAGGTCAAAATTAAAAATTGTTATCCTTTTTGAAGGCCATCCATTACACAGTGTTTTTAATGGACTCCGAAGCTCTTTTAGTAAGCGTTTAATTATGCCTCGGTGCTCTAGTGAGCGACTTAGAAGGACATTTGTTCCTGCAGCAGTCAGATATTTTAATGAATACTGTTGACTATTATATTGTTGAATTGATTGTATTGTTCCCTTGTACTTCTGAATTGTGAAAGTGAATTTTTATATAATCATGTGGTACTGATTTCTTAATCATGTTTTAATAATCTCTAAATGTAGAGTCATTTATTTATTTTGTGTGTTAGTTGTGTGATGTGTTTGTTGGCTGTATGGTTTAGGTGGTGGCAAACCAGTTTCCCCTTGGGGATTAATAAAGTTCTCTCTCTCTCTCTCTCTCTCTCTCTCTCTCTCTCTCTCTTGTTTCATGTGACAGGATCATGACAGCCCTTATTGTTGTCTTGTTTTGTGTTGATAGTCACGTGGCCTGTGTTTATTGTTTTGTGTGCCTTGTGCTCTCCTGTGCTGCGGTTGTTGCCTATTTCAACAAACATGTTGATAGATTTTTGGAAGAGTGCACTATTAGTGTTAGTGGTCGCAAGCTCCCACAACGGGACTGGAAAACTACCTAAATCACTGTTTTGCTCAAACTGCGCAACAAGGTTTCTTTTCGTGTTTTCGTCTTGGTATAGACCCCTTCACGGTTCACATCACAGGCGGCTCCCACACTGAAAAAAATGATTATGGCCCCAATTAAATGAAGCATAATTCAATTTGGCTAGTTTTAATTATTTTATTTAAGTTTTTGATTTTAATTAGTATATATTAATAGGTTTTAAGCGACTTATATGTGCTTTAAATCCAAGTCATTATAATTTATTAAATTCAGTTAAAAAAAATAGTTTGGTTCTTTGCGCATGCGCACAAATGCACATTTTCCCTGGTGCTAAAAGGAGTTTCCATTCAGGTTCACGGTGACGGTGGGAAAGGAAGACGGGATATTTCAGCCCCGGAGTTTTGCTCAGTCGGTCTATTTGCACAGTAAGTAATATTTCATGTAATACAGCACCTTTTTTTTACCGTGAATATTTTTATATACTTAAAATACGCCGTTTATAAGATAGCTCCTCCAGGCCGAGTGCCGGAGGCAATCACAGCCGTGACGATATAAGTTAAACAAATACCACACGACTCCGAGAGCGAAAATGCTTTTATACAACAGTTCGACGGCACACGTTTGAAAAACGAAAACTAGAAAACAACAACGGAGTTATTTTAAAAGCCTCTTTGTTTGGGAACTACTTTCTTCCGCCACGGATTTCACTCGGCTGTTTTGAATCTCATAACAAGCCGTTTCTTAATATTAGCGTTTTTTTGTCACAAGATGTAGTTTTAAGATTAGTTCAGTCGAGAATATATATGTATAATATTCAAATATGCAGTCGATAAGTTAAGAGAGCGCCTGTTTGAACGTTTGCTTAAGGAAGCTTCGGTACGTGAGAACCAGAGAGCGGACGTCAGTGTTTACTCGCCCCACTGACCACCGCCCTCTCTGGGCTACATCTCTGACAGAGATTCCCTGGCTCTCATGTTGGCCTTGTCTGTTATTAACTCGCTTATTATTAGACTTTGTGCTTGCCAGTACTATATAAAAGTTTTTTAAAAGTGTCAGAGAGATGTTTTTGCATGCTGCTTATAAATATATCCGTGGCGATATCTCATAACGTGTTTTAATATTCACGTCACGATAAATTCGTTATCAATTGTCCAAATTTAAAAGCTGCAGTGCTTACCTGCAGTTCCACTTTGTTTTCCCTTTCTCGGAGTTGCTTACACACACACACACACACAGATATATATATATATATATATATATATATATATATATATATATATATATATATATATATATATATATATATATATATATATATATATATATATACATACACAAAGTGCCCTTCATAAATATTGGGATATGTTATTATATATGTAAAAATGTATTTCAGTGTATTTCAGGGCCAAATATAATGGGACAGTTCGCTTAAAAGTTGTTTTATGGACGTGAATTGTGTACATGATATGTGTTTACAGCCACAGCGTCCAAATGCCAAACTTCAACTTCAAACCACAACATGCTTCATATATGAGGAAATTATTTAACAAATACAAAATGCATGTCCATTACAGCCTTTACATCAACTGTCCCATTACGTTTGGCCCATTTAATCGACTGTAATTCCTAAATCCCAAAGACAAATTGGAATTTGTGAATACCCTCTAAATACAGCTCAAAGTGTGCACTCTGTCCCAATATTAATGCAGGGCACTGTATAATATATGGGCAACAGGGGTGTCATAGTTTTTGTAATTACCCTTGCCTGTAGACTTGTCAAAGTGTTATGAATCAGAACAAACTCTAATAACAGCTTATTTTTATTTAAATGTAGGACAGTCAACAAGATGACTCATTGAAAGACCTGGAAAATATCACCATGGACATATGTGTAATCAAAAAGAAAGAAGGTGTTCTTGGCGTCTATGACGATATTGGAATCGTTGTTGGAGTGATGATTCTTGAGCAGCTCAAATCTGTGGCACAAGCCTGCATTGATGCTGGGTACAATCTATGTGCTTAATTTGGCGTACCCCAAATAACTAAAATACTGCTTTTTTGAAATTTTTTAGAAATTCATTATGCAGATGGATTCTAAAGCTCTCCCCAAAAATTCAAGGACTGAAAAACGTTTTAAAGGTGCAGTGTGTAAATTTTAGTGGCATCTAGTGGTGAGGTTGCGAGTTGCAACCAACGGCTTAGTCCACGGCTCACTCCTCGCTTTTGAAACACATAAAGAAGGACACACATGTCATCGTTGGAGACAACTTAGCAAAAAATTGTCCTTTAAGGGCTTCTGTAAAAAAATGGCAGCCCAAAATGGCGACTTCCATGTAAGGGGACCCTCGGTGTATGTAGATGAAAAGGTCTTGTTCTAAGGCAATAAACACATAACGGTTCATTATGAAAGGTCTTTATACACCCCTGATAATATAGTTTTGTATATTATTTTGCATTTCTGTCAAAAGATCCTTTTAAAAATTTCACACTGCACCTTTAATACTGAAATTTTGTAGCAGACATGTATGTGCATGCTCAGCATGAAATGTTAGTCCAGATGTCACAGTCTACTCTGGTTTTTATTTAAGACCTGGGAATCCATAGTTTTAAACATTTTTAATAATGCTTTTAATGATTCATAACTGTTGTCTGTAAAAATTTACACTTTTTTAATAATTATTGTGCAATGTGTGAAGTCAGCACTACTGTTTTTGACTTTTGTGCTGTTTTATTGATTCACAAACATTGTGGCCTCTTTTCATCTGTGTTTTTTTTATTTTATATCTTGTGAATGTGCAGTGAGCACTTGTTTTAAACACTTGTACACACAAAGAAATTGTTATTGTACATTTGCTGACATTAAAAAATAACGTTAAACTTACCACTTGGTGTATTTGCAAAGCCATTTAAGGGTCATTTTTATATATTGTTTTTAAGGTTAGTGATTGCAAACAATTTCCTTAAAAATGATGAAAGTTAGTCAATGAAATGTGTTTATTTAAATGTAGCTAAAATAAATTGATTGCAACCACTTACCTTAAAAAAAAAATTATTAAATTCAATTAATAATTTTTCATCAGTCATAAATAAGTAATATACGAGAATGTAGCATAATTAAATAGGGCAAAAATTACTAAGCTTTTTTATACTAGGGTTACTAAATAAAATTGATTAAGTTCAACAATTTTTTTTGTTTAAATGTAGCTTAAATAAATTGATTGCAACCGCTTACCTTAAAAAATTGATTAAATTGAATGAATCATTTTTTTCAGTGCACTGCGCATGTCGGGGTCAGAAAAGTCATTACAGCAGACTGAGTTGCGTATTATTCGGTATCGTCAAAAATGTCTACTTACGTCGTGGGCTGTGAAAATCGCACCAGGTCTTCCGTGAAGTTTTCGCGATTCATGCAGAATCTCAAAAAAAAAAATACAACAATTAATTAAAGCTGCAAGCAGCGATGGAAGGGCCCTCGCACGCATGTGCACCGCTACCCTATGCTATTAGTAAAGCAGTTAACCAGGGGGATCTTAATTATAGTGGGCAAATATAGGTGGATATTCAAAGGGAAACTGATGTGCCACACCGCCTGTGTGCAGCAGGTGGCGCTGTGACTGTAACTGATTGTTGTTATATTAATGTGTTCAGGCCAGGACCCTTATCAAAAGTGTGAAGTATAGGGCAGATCGGATAATGTATGCCTGAATTGCAACAGATTCCTGTTTCATGGCGAAACATCACTCTTTGCCAGGCCGCTACGGACACGCCCTTCAACGAAAAGTCAAGATCTTTGCAATTTATCACCGCAACGGGCTTAAAATCAGTCAGACCAAATATGATGATGATTTGATTAAATCTCTAAGAGCAGTTAATCAGAGCGTAAAACATGGTATTTCCTCCTACCTCTAGGTGGCGCTATGAGTAAAGTTGAATATTGGCATTGAAATGTGTTCAGGACAAGACCCTTATCAAACATGTGAAGCGTGGGGCAGATTGGACATTGTATGCCTGAGTTAGAGCCACTTCCTGTTTCATGGCGAAAATGCTGAAATTTGTCAGGCCGCCACGGACACACCCTCTGACGAAAAGTCAAGATCTCCGCAATTTAACATCGCAAAGGCCTTTAGATGAGATTGACCAAATATGACGATGATCTGATTAAATCTCTGAGAACAGTAAATCACAGTGTAAAACAAGGCATTTCCTGCTACCTTTAGGTGGCGCTAGGACTGAAGCTGAATATTGGCATTGAAATGTGTTCAGGCCAAGACCCTTATCAAACATGTGAAGCGTGGGGCATATTGGACATTGTATGCCTTAGTTATAAAAACGTCCTGTTTCATGGCGAAAACGCTGATATTTGGCAGGTCGCCACGGACACACCCTCTGACGAAAAGTCAAAAGCTCCGCAATTTAACATCGCAAAGGCCTTTAGATGAGATTGACCAAATATGATGACGATCTATTAAAATCTCTAGGAGGAGTTCGTTAAAGTACGAAGCCTGGAAATGACAAAATTTGCACATAAATTACAGCAAAAATTCAAAATGGACGACTTCCTGTGGGGTTTAGAGCTTCGCTCCAAGAGACTTTTTGGTAGGTCTTGGGGTGATAGATGACCCTACCAAATTTCTTATCTGTAGGTTTTTCGTAGTGGGGGGGCTGTTCTCTTGAAATTTTGCAGGTGGCGCTATTGAGCCATTTCTACACGCCCACTTCTGGCGCCTATGCCACGTGTAAATTTTTGCCACTTCTGACGTGTGTGCAACGTTTTATGACTTTTTGAGCTTGTTTAGCCTGTCAAAAATGCGATTCATTTAGCGATACTTTGCGAGGCTGCAACGCACACGCCCTTTAATGAAAAGTCAAGGCCGTTGCTCTTTATCATCACACAAGGTCTTGAGATTACACTGGTGAAATATGATGATGATTTGATTAAATCTCTAAGAGCAGTAAATCACAGAATAAAACATGGCACTTCCTGCTACCTCTAGGTGGCGCTATGACTGAAGCTGAATATTGGCATTGAAATGTGTTCAGGCCAAGACTCTTATCAAATGTGTGAAGTGTGTGGCAGATTGGACATTGTATGCCTTAGTTATAACAACTTCCTGTTTCATGGCGAAACATCAAACTTTCCCAGGCTGCCAAGGACACGCCCTCCAACGAAAAGTCAAAAGCTCCGCAATTTAGCATCGCAAAGGCCTTTAGATGATACTGACCAAATATGATGATGATCAGAGTAAATCTCTAGGAGGAGTTCGTTAAAGTACGACGCTTGGAAATGTCCAAAAATGACAGAGAAAATTCAAAATGGCCGACTTCCTGTGGGGTTTAGAGGTTCGCTCCAAGAGACTTTTTTGTAGGTCTTGGAGTGATAGATGATCCTACCAAATTTCGTATCTGTACGTTTTTCGTAGTGGGGGGGCTGTTCTCTTGAAATTTTGCAGGTGGCGCTATCGAGCCATTTCTACACGCCCACTTCTGACGCCTATACTACATGTAAATTTTCGCCACTTCTGACGCGTGTGCAAATTTTCATGGGTTTTCAGGTATGTTTAGGCCCTCAAAAATGTGATCCATTTCGGAGAAGAAGAAGAAGAAGAAGAAGAAGAAGAAGAAGAAGAAGAAAAATAATAATAATAATAAACGGAGCAAAAACAATAGGGTCCTCACACCCTGGTGTGCTCGGGCCCTAACAAGCAATTAATGTGCAGACTGGTAGAATGCAAATATCAAAGAGGCTTGTGTTTGTAGTGCTCACTTCACTTGAGGTAAGTCATCATTTTTTACCCCTGTTAGATTAAATTATAAAGCCTAAATGGTATGAACAGTTTGACCCCATGCTGCGCGCGCACCCGATAGAGATTCAATGTTTACAAACCTTGAAGGGGTCTATAGTAGAGGTCTTCTCGGGTCCAAAGAAATGTACCCGACCCGAAATGACCCGAATCACTTCAGACCCGAACCCGACGTGCATAAATAAAAAAAATTTAAAGAAAGACCCGACCCGAGACAAACCCGAGAAAATTAGACCCGAGTCCGACCCAAACTAGTGACATTTTTTTTAACCCGACTGGAACCGAATGTAATAAACGGCACTGACGTGTGTGCATTCTGCAGACCCACGCGCAGCAGTCAGACAGAAAGAAACTCCGGTGGCCTTGCAACCAATTTGGCGAGCTGCTCCATTCGTTTTACTTTGTTATCTGACGACTACACCAACTTAACCGCTAAAATGTACATTTATAATTGACTGACATGTTTGTCTCAACGAAAATGAACCTTCCGACAACCACACAATGTCGCAAGCGCTTTTGGCAAACAGATGAGAGGTTTAAAAAGGACATTGACGCACACAGATGAGAGAGTTCGGGTCTTCTCGGGTCCGTTCAGAAAAAACACATTCATTTTTAAATTACCCGAGACCCGATGCCGCTATTATTGTACCCGACCCGTGTCCAAGGCACATGTGCAACTTTTCGACCCGAACCCGATCGGGTCTCGGGTCGGACCTCGGGTTTTCGGATCTAAGTGGACCCGTGAAGACCTCTAGTCTATAGCTGCACCGTGTTTGCCTCATAAGTCTTGAAAAGTGAAGCCGCTGGCTCTTCTTTGATTGCCCCCTGGTGGCTGGCTGCAGTACAAGTCATAATGCCTCCCTCTCCATTCAAAAGAATGGGACTCTGCTTTAAATAAAAAATTATTTACACTTCCAATAAAAGTTTCCAAAAGATGGTTTAGTTCTTTCAGGTAGTTGATATCACGCTGATATATGTTCAATTGTTCTTTTTTGTGATACCTTATTTTAGCTAGTAATTTGATGCTATAGAAATGGGGCGTGTAGTTATGATTGGTGTGGTTAAATTGGGCGCACGAGCGTTTGGGCAGTCTGATACCACGGCTCCGCCTCTGGCTTCATGGACGCTTCCTTCTGCGCATGCCTTGGCTCCAAACTGACGTTTTTACGTAACATGGCGGCGACATTTTAGTCTTGCCCCCGCCCCTTTGTTTTCTTCCTAATTATTATTTATTAATTTACGCCCTTCACCTGTGTGTCCTTGTTCCCTAGTTTAGTTCTCCAATATTTAATGCCATTGTGTGTCCTGTGCATCACTGTCTGTTATTTTTTAATTCTTGCCTTGTTTACCCTCTCAAGGGACTTTTTGTTACATAATAAAAGTCTTTTTGGTTAAGGGGTGTTTGCAACTGGGTTCTGTCTCCCCCATTCCTGACAGGTGTATAAAGACTAGTGATGCAAAGTCCGATTCATTTCCGCAAACCGGCTCTTTTCGGACAGTTCGGCTCATTGAACCGGTTCAAAAAGCCGATTCACCGGTTCCTGACGTCATCAAGAAATGACATCACTACGCATTAATTGTATCAATGAAACATTCATATAAGGTCATTTGTTTTTGTGAAGGCATAGCTGATTTATTACCTTTCATTCACAAGTTAGCAATGTTTGTGGTCACAGTTTCAATCGTGGATCATAAATAATAAATAAATAAATAGTAAATGCCAGATACAACTGACCAGTTTTGACAAGCCTACAACTTGAATAAGATTCCTAAAAGACACTGATGCACAATTGCGGATGTGTAAGTATAAATAATAAATAAACTTGTGTGTTAAACTCATTGGTCTATTGCATGCTCAATAACTCGTACCCTGGTACTCTACACTGGTTTCCCCTTAAGATTTCAGTGTTTGTTTTTAAAGCATTAAAGGGGTTAGGACCAAGGTATCTCTCAGAGTAAAATTTAGCCACATACTCCAGTATCTTTTTGCTCCCAGTATCTTTTTGCTCCTATAGTGTGTGGTATGCCATGATGTGTCAAAGACAGCACACCACACACAAACAGATATTCAACCAGATATTCTCGACTGTGAACAGAGAAAATCTCGCAAGACTTCACAATAAGCATGGCGGACGATATGCAGGAAGAAATTTCAATGATAGTGTTTGGAATGATTTTCAATTCAAGGGAAAAACAAGACAAGTTTTGGATGAAGTCATGGAGACAGCGGGAACATGGTCTATACGAGTTCACTTTGGATCAACTTCACTTTGTGCTGTGCCATGACTGTTTCCATTTTTCATCTTCTTGCTTTCTGATTTGATATTATTAAGTTTCACATGATAATCTCAAGAGCGTGTGCACTTTTGTCCTCGGGGTTCCCTACACACATCAGGATTTCTGATCGTAAATATTAAACATGTTTAATATTTACGATTCACGATCGGGGCGGCTCAGACGTTTTTCCGATCAGGTTCATACACTCTTAACACACCTCACACCAATTGAAAATCTGATAAGATGATCTGTAGAACCAGATAATTGGGACATAGATAGGAATGTCGGAAGGGGGGGAAATGGTCGAAAATCAGCCGGATTATCTTTTGCTGTGTACCCAGCATTAGAGCACTTAAATCAGCAGATTATTAACTCTTGGCCGTTCTTAGAACTAGGCAAAAAAACAGAGGGACTGAGATTTTGCAGTGACAGCCCTTAAACTATGCAATAGTTTAACGCTAATGTAAGGCAGGCCCAAACATTTTCCATTTTTAAATGGAATATTAAAACCTATTTTTGACTGGCATTTAACTCCAGCCTAGTTGTTAGAGTCGAGGTTCACCAACCAGTTTGTGGCACTCCTGTTTTATGTGTACATAATAACATGTGTCTTTGATGATATAGTAGGTGGGGACATTAGGGTGTGTTTGTTATTTCATTGTGTTCATCTCAAAGGACAAAATTTGTACAGACAGGCCTTACCTTAAAGGTCGTGCTCTTCCTGTGTTTTTGAAGCTTTTATTCTGTTTACAGTGCTCAATATAGCATGTGTTCAGTGCTTTAAGTGGGCCAAAACGCGCCGGTACTTAGTGTACAGCCACTTCCAAATGTAGCTCTTGAGCGTACCACCACCTCTACGTGCCCCCAGAACGTGCTTTTAGCAGTGGAATGCTCATTTGCACATCTGTTTAAGTTTATGTAACCCTGTCAATTTTGCCAACCAACACTAAAACTTGAGTAAAGTGCAATACCTAGTCCGCCACTAGGTGGCAGTGCACAATGAAATGTTCTTCTTCTGCTGATTCTGGCATTTGTTTTGCCTTGGTGAAAGCCTGAAAAAACGTGAGCCAGAGCAGAAGTAAATATTAAGATTTAAATTGATTTAGAGAGTGAAATATATCCTTGAGGTTGAACCACATTGAAAATTAGACAACACCTGTTGTAAACAAAGTTATATTGGTGAGTGAAAACTATCATTTTGTGTTGATTAGCCTGAAGCTTAAATGGTGAAGTGACTAAAAAGTTACATTTCAATGTTACAGTGGATAAAAAAACAGTCTGGCTATCTACAATAGCAGTGGATGTTACCTCACAGGTACATTTTGTTGTATATTTCTAATCTTGGTACAATGAAAAATGCATTTTTGAAGGAAATAATTTTGTTTTGAGTCAATTTTGAGTTACTATCCAATATTGTACTTTTGTTTGTCCAATTCCATTTTATTGATTTTCATTTTAAGATGTATTATCAAGAATATTGACTTTTAAGTGATGAATGGATGAAAAAAGGACATTTAGTTGAACATTAGTTAATGTCTGCTCATTTTTTTTGTGTAGACTGTTTTTTTTTAGGCTTCTTCTCGTCCTGGATCCTTTGTGTCCTTTCCACTGAAGCTGGATTCTTCTCTGTTCGCCCTGGTGTTCGTTTTCCGGGTCCACTGCTTCAATAACAGCGCTGCAACGGTTCCATTGGGTGGTTTGATATGGACGCTAAGTATTGAAGGGGTAGTTGGATAGTTAAATTATTTGAGTGCACTCAAGGGTAATTCTTTTTTTTTTTTAATATTTCTCCTTTGTTTTTGTTTTATGAGATCTCAAAAGTTGTGGCCAATTTGTAACATCAGTGTTACTAATTTTGTGTGAACTGAACTAATTATTGAATTTTGAGTAAGAAAATAAGAAAAATAATTAGAACAAGAACTACATTTAAACTTTAATCTATTGTCCTGTGCTTCTTTTGGAGTGAAATTTGTGAGTCTTTTGGCCATATGATCAGCACATAACCAATCTCCTCATCGAATCCAGATTTTAGATAACTCCTACAATAGGTTATTTTAGCCTGCCATAAGCAGAACTACCACTGTAGGGTTACACTTGTGGCGAGCAGCCAGGAGATTGGTGCAGTGTGTAAAATAGACTAAGATCGTGTTATTGCAAAATGGATCTTTGCAATCAGTTCAATGTGCACGGGCCTAGTTGTTTATATGTCACAGGCATAGATGAAGCCTATTCTGATGATGACATTACAGAGTTCTTTAAAGTTAACGGGGATATTAAGAAAGTAGTCAGAGTTCCCAACGACCCAGAACAACCCCAAGGCCAGGCACTCATTGAATACACAACAGAGCGAACAATATCCAGACTAGACCCAGAACAACTAGGTAGCCTGCCCAGTCCCAATGATCCAACAGTTACCTGGTGTGTCAAGACAGTCCGTGGGCTATGCCAAGAAGAACTCGGACGAGAACTCGCTCAGAAATGTTTAGCTGAATTGAGCTCTCTGGCTGAAATTAGTAAAGCTGGCTTTTGGGAAACACTTCAAAGTGAACTGCAGTGTACCCAGCACCAGACAGAACTTGCCCCTCCACAAAGCCCAGGTCCTCAGCTACAGTCCTTTGAAAATTCTGTTGCTGTCTCCACAAATCGTAGCGGTGCAGATGGTGATATGCAAACCAACAATGCTATTGCTAATCCAATTGATGCGGTCACCCGCAACTTCCCAACTACTGCTACAAGGAATCCATTTCTTGATGAAGGCGCAGTTAACCCACCTCATGTCCAGAAAGTTATTGTTGAACATTTCATTCGCAGTGACTCCACACCGTCAAGCTACAGTCAAAGCAGGATCCGTACATTCTCGGGGCGGCTGCCAAAACCAAATGGAGAAGTTGATTATGATTCCTGGCGTACTCAGGTAGACCTACTTCTTAAGGACGTGTCTGTCTCTGATTCACAGAAAGTAAGGAGGATATTGGAGAGCCTCCTCAGCCCAGCAGCGGACATTGTTAAGCCGCTTGGGACGAATGCTACCCCTCAAGCTTACCTCACCCAGCTCGAGTCAGCATTTGGAGTAGTCGAAGATGGAGAGGAGCTATTTGCTACCTTCCTGGGCTCTAACCAAAACTCAGGTGAAAAACCCTCTGTCTATTTGGGCCGTCTCCAGACTCTCCTCACCAAAGCTGTAACTAGAGGGGGAGTTTCAGCTGCAGAGTCAAACAAGTACTTACTCCGGCAGTTCTGTAGGGGATGCTGGGACCAGAGTCTGATCATTGGCCTGCAGCTCGAACACAGGAAACCCAATCCCCCCTCATTCCCAGAATTGTTGTTGCTTTTGAGAACCGAGGAGGAAAGGAGAGCAGCAAAAATGGATCGCATGAAAAGGCACCTTGGAAGCACAAAAGCTGCTGTACATGTTCATTCAGTTACGGGCATTCCAGTATTCGAACCTGAGGCTGCCCCTATTATAACAAAGAAACACGAGACAGATTCTAAACTAGAAAAGGAAGTTGCAGAGTTAAGGATACAGGTTGCAAAGCTAATACAGCAAGGAAAGGAAAGAGAAAGGCATGAGGGAGTGCAGAGCCATCCAGCCCAAAGTGAACCGCCTGCTAAGACTGAAAGTTTACTCGTGCAAGCTTCCAATAGAGACTCAAACCCCAATCTCCGACACCACCTAAGCCCTGGTTCTGTTTTAGATGTGGGGGTGATGGCCACATTGCTGCAAAGTGCACTTATGAACCCAATCCAGGCCTCGTCCGGAAAAAGAATGCAGAGCTCAAAGAAAAACGAAGCAAATTCTGGGCCAAACAGGCAGCTGACAAAACATCTTTAAACTTCTAGAGGCTCCTGCCTTGGGGCGACCAGGAGCTGAGGACAAAGAATGTCCCATAGCAATGACTCACATTGAGTGCCCTTCTGAAAGTAGTAATTCTTCTCACCGCAAATTGCCGCCTGGACTTGTGGGACCTCGTTGCACTTCAAACATCTCTATTGGAGACATGAAATGTGATGCCATTCTCGACACTGGATCCCAAGTAACAACAATTTCAGAGACTTTTCATTCTAAATACATGTCAGACTTACCTGTTCAGTCGATACACAACCTTCTTGAAGTCGAAGGGGCTGGGGGTCAAGTAGTGCCTTACCTGGGGTACGTGGAAGTCCACTTAACCTTCCCTGAGAATGTTACTGGAACAGAAGAGCAAATGTCCATTTTGGCACTCATTGTCCCCGAAAACCAGTTCAATAGCAAGGTCCCTGTCTTAATTGGCACAAATGTCTTGCTCGAGTTATACCAACGTGGAATAAGCTATGACAAATCCAAGTTTCTCAGAAGATCAGACAGTTTTGCAGTACTACTCCAACATGTGGCCCAAGTACGCGAAAGTGAAGCTAAAGCTTGTCTAGTGAAATTGCACAGAGAAAAGCCCATCTCTATTCCGGCAAGACACAAAATGTATCTTTTTGGAGATGTTAGAGTCAGAAAAGCCAATCCCAATATGTCATTTGTCATCGAACCCTCTGAATTTTCCTTCCTGCCAGGTGGGATGTTTGTTCAGTGTGCACTAATAAACATAACCACAAGAGCCTCAAACAAGATCCCTGTAGTCCTCAGCAACACCACAGATCACACTGTCACCCTACCTCCAAAGTGTATTATTGGTGAAGTATCTGCAGTTCAAAGCGTGATGCCCATGACCCCCTCTGCACAAGTTGATTCAAAACCATCAAATAGCAAACATTCATTCAATCTGGATGACTCCCCAATGCCAGAGGAGTGGAAGACACGCGTTCGAGAAAAACTGAACTCCATCCCTGAGGTTTTTGCACTTGATGAGCTGTCATTTGGCCATACCATCGCCGTAAAGCATGCCATCCGTCTGCAGGATGAGACGCCCTTCAAAGAACGATCCAGGCCAATACACCCCAGCGATCGAGAAGCTGTCAGACAGCACCTTAGAGAGCTTCTGGAGGCTGGTATAATAAGGGAATCCGAGAGTCCTTTTGCATCCCCAGTGGTTGTCGTAAAGAAGAAAAACGGAAAGATCAGACTATGCATCGATTATAGGAAGCTTAACAGCCGCACTATTAAGGATGCTTATGCTCTTCCTAACATCGAGGAGACATTTTCTGCCCTGAGTGGAGCATGGTGGTTCTCGGTGATGGATCTAAAGTCTGGTTATTACCAGGTGGAAATGGTGGAAGAAGATAAACACAAAACAGCGTTCACATGTCCATTAGGTTTCTATGAATTCCATCGTATGCCACAAGGTGTCACCAATGCACCTAGCACCTTTCAACGCCTTATGGAGAAGTGTGTTGGTGACCTACATCTGAACGAGGTTTTGGTGTTTTTAGATGACATCATTGTCTTTTCCCAGACTCTAGAAGAGCACGAGGCTAGGCTCCTGAAGGTGCTTCATCGTCTCAAAAACTATGGCCTGAAACTATCTCCAGAGAAGTGTCAGTTTTTCAAGTCCTCTGTGAAATACCTGGGCCATATTGTTGATGCTCAAGGAGTTCACACAGACCCAGATAAAGTGTCAGCTCTGAAAGATTGGCCCCGCCCTGGAAACAGAGAAGAACTGAAACGCTTCCTTGGATTTTCAGGGTATTACGGGAGATTTGTGGAGGGTTACTCAAAAATCGCCAGACCTCTCAACGCTCTCACCTCTGGGTATTATCCACCTAAAAAGAGGGGTAAAGTTTATAAGACACAGAGACCCAACACTGGTATAAGCCCCAAAGCACCCTTCGGCTCAGAGTGGACGCCTGAGTGTGAGTCCTCTTTTAGAACACTGATTGAAAAGTTGACATCGGCCCCCGTACTTGCTTTCGCAAATCCCAAGCTCCCATATGTACTACATACAGATGCTTGTTGTGAGGGGTTAGGAGCAGCTCTTTATCAAGCTCAAGATGGAAAGCTTAGAGTAATAGCCTATGCCAGCAGAGGCTTATCCAAGAGCGAGAAGAACTACCCTACTCACAAGCTAGAATTTCTAGCGTTAAAGTGGGCAGTTTGTGAGAAATTCTGTGATTACTTGTATGGTACAGACTTTTCAGTATTGACAGATAACAACCCGCTTACTTATGTCCTTTCATCTGCAAAGCTCGACGCAGCTGGACACCGCTGGCTAGCGGCTCTGTCAACCTTCAGATTCAACATCAAATATCGAGCTGGACGTGCTAATGGTGATGCGGACGGACTGTCAAGGAGACCTCAAGCGGCTCCTCAAGAGGATTATGAGTACCTGCAGGAAAAAGAACAGATCAACTCAATAGAGGGGGAGATTCCATCTGATGCAGTCTCAGCTGTATGTCAACGTCATTCAGTAACCATGCACTTACCTGTTCTTGCTGAGTCCCTTGTTGTTGACGCCTCCTCCTTACCTGATCTATTCACTGATACTGGACAAGACACTGTACCTGGCATGACAAAAGAAAACTGGCATGAAGCACAAAGAAATGATCCATCAATTGGGAAAGTCATCACTTTGGTCAAAAAAGGACAAAAGCCCCACTTCAAATGTGTAAAAGCTGAGTCACCTGAAGTCAAGTTGCTCCTTCGGGAGTGGGATAAGCTTGAGCTCATTGATGATGTCCTTTACAGGAAGTGTTTTGACAGAGGAACCAAAATTCATCAGCTCGTCTTACCCGAGGAATTCAGAGAAAGAGCTTTCAAAGGCTTTCACGATGAGGTTGGTCACCTAGGGCCAGAGCGTGTGTTCAATCTTGCCCGTGCCAGATGTTATTGGCCTAAAATGAAAGAATCAATTGAGAAGAAATGTCACACATGCGAACGTTGTGTCAGAAGAAAAGCTCCACCACAAAGAGCAGCACCCATGGTGAATATTAAAACAACTTACCCACTAGAGCTTGTCTGCATGGATTACTTGTCCCTTGAACCCGACAACCGTGACATTAGAAACATACTAGTCATCACTGACCATTTCACCCGCTTCGCAGTAGCTGTGCCAACAAAAGACCAAAAGGCCAGAACTGTTGCTAAAGCTCTCTGGGAAAACTTCCTGGTCTACTATGGGTTCCCTAGTCGCCTTCATAGTGATCAGGGACGCGACTTTGAATCCCACACAATCAAGGAGCTGTGTTCACTGATAGGGGCAGAGAAAGTGCGCACCACCCCATACCATCCTCAGGGGAATCCTGTGGAGCGCTTTAACAGGACCCTTATCGGCATGCTCGGCACCCTTGACGAGAAAGACAAACATCACTGGCGAGACTTTGTGAGGCCTGTTGTACATGCGTACAACTGCACCCGGAATGATGCAACAGGTTACTCACCGTATGAGCTGATGTTCGGCAGGCAGCCAACTCTGCCAGTTGACCTCATACTTGGTCTGAAACCTCCAACTGAGACCCATAAAACTCACTCGGAATATGTCCAAAGCTTGCGCCAGAGACTTAAAGAAAGCTATGCACTGGCTGCAGAGAACTCCAAGAAGTCTGGAGAAAGAAATAAGCACAGATTTGATGCCAAAGTGAAAACTGCTGAATTAGAAGAAGGGGACCGTGTCTTGGTGAAGAATGTCAACATTCGAGGCAAACACAAGTTAGCCGATAAATGGGAAAGACCCATCCATATCGTTGTGAAACGGATTGATGGTGGTCCTGTGTACGTAGTCAAGCCAGAAACAGGAAGTGGGCCTCAGTGTACACTTCACAGGGACTTACTTTTACCTTGTGGATTTCTGCCAGTTGAGACTACTCCTGATTCAGTGCTACCCCAAAGCAAACAAACTCAAATGCGCCTGAGGAGTAAACAAAAACAAGAGGTTGAATTTGAATATTCGGACAGAGAAGAATAGGATGATAGCTACTATGTGAATGAACCTTCACAGTTCACCACATGGGGACCCTATGTGCAAGAGTTTGAAGTTATCCCTGTCAGTGACTCTCAGTCTTCTCTGAACCCCATGGCTCCTGAGTTCAAATCGCCAGAACCCCAACCAATTCCTGATTTCTCAGTTGCACCTCTTGACATAAATACAATTGTCCATCAGTCCCCAACCTTTATTTAAATAGTTAAAAGAGAAAGGGGAAGGCTGTATCTCCTGCACCCTTAGGTTTTTCCTGTTGGGGGCCCCTCGCTTCCCCCGGGACGGTGTACTAGGGCAAAGGTAAGTATTCCACTCTCTCTCCACGATTCGTTTCTTCCTCCAGGTGTTGATGTCAACACAGACGGTTAGACATGTCACACAGGTAAGTTACTCACAGGACTTGGCCGTCTCGCTCCCTTCGAGGTGGTGCACTAGGGCAAAGGTAGGTATTCCTCTCTCTCTTCACAGGCCTTTTCTTCCTCAGGACGTTGCTTTAAGCACAGACAGAATTAATACGTCACACAGGTAGGTTACTCACGGGGCTTGGCCGTCTCGTTCCCTTCGAGGCAGTGCACTAGGACAAAGGTAGGTATCTCTCTCTCGCTTCACAGTCCTTTTCCTCCTCAGGACGTTACTTCAAGCACAGACAGAATTAATACGTCACACAGGTAGGTTACTCACGGGGCTTGGCCGTCTCGTTCCCCTCGAGGCGGTGCACTAGGGTAAAGGTAGGTATTTCTCCCTCGCTTCACAGTCCTGTTCCTCCTGAGGACGTTGCTTTAAGCACAGACAGAATTAATATATCACACAGGTAAGTTACTCACGGTGCTTGGCCGTCCCGTTTGCTTCGAGGCGGGGCACTAGGACAAAGGTAAGTGTTCCACTCTCTTTTCGCTGTTCGTTTTCTGCCTCGGGGCGTTGCTGTAAGTACAGGTAGGTTATTATATCACACGAATAGGTTACTCACGAGGTATGGACGTCTCGTGTACTGCAGACAGTGGGCTCTCGCAACAGCGTTCGTGCACCGTATACCTTCACCCGTCTGCTTACGCCTTCGGGGTGTCGTGGGGACTGATGGGTCGAGTGTTGCGGAGCCGAACGCTTCCCTGGCTCTCCCTCTTTGCTAAGACAACTGGGGGCCACGAGTTGGGGCGAACTCTCGATGAGGCTCCGCACACACCAAAGGCTTCTGTGGAATAAATTTAAAAAAATGCCGTGACCTGAACTCCGTACAGTGCACTTAATTTGCTACTCACTTGCACGTAGCACTGGGCTTCACCACTGTCTGCTCCGAAAATGAGGCGGTTATTACTGACACACAGGGGGCCGATATGTCTAGGCTCCTCTTCACACGGGGCGCGGGCCACAACGTGTTGTTCCTTCCTCACGAGCCGTCCGAGGTGGGGCGGTTCTGGTAGCTACAGACACAGCACACACAGCAAGCTTTGTGTAAACACCAAATGATAAGTTCACTCACCCCACAGCACTCGGCACACTCTCACGTGAATTTTTGGACTGGACCACCTGGCCTCGACCGGTCAGTGAGGCTCGTTGGGCTTCGCTCTCTCCGCAGGAGAAACAGTGTGGTAATATAATGGAAGAAATCAGCGCAACCCCTGTATGTTGTTTGCTACCCGTTGGCTCACCCACGCTTCTTATATCCGCAGGGCCAGACGACCTACAGCAACAGCTCCCCAGGTCGTTCCTGTTCGTACTTCCGGTTGTCCCCCGGCTCTCCCACGCTTCTCTCCACAGTGGGGCCAAGTACCTTTAACACACTCAGAATACACAATGGCAGCCTTTGGTCAATACTGTATACACATACACCAGCGGTTACTCACTCGTTGTTTGATCTCACAACCTGTCCGTACTTCCGGTTGTTCCATGGCTCACCCACGCTTGCCTTCACAGTGGGGCCAAGTACCTTTAACACACTCAGAATACACAATGGCAGCCTTTGGTCAATACTGTATACACATACACCAGCGGTTACTCACTCGTTGTTTGATCTCACAACCTGTCCGTACTTCCGGTTGTTCCACGGCTCACCCACGCTTCCCTTCACAGTGGGGCCAAGTACCTTTAACACACTCAGAATACACAATGGCAGCCTTTGGTCAATACTGCATACACATGCACCAGCGGGTACTCACTCGTTGGGTTCAACTGCACTCGTTGATTCTGAATCATCACATTCACAAGTAAATCCGTGCTTAAATCTCTTCACCTAGTCACCTTTTGCCTCTTTTCTTCCCCAAGGGATCGACGTAGATCAACGCAGCGGCTCACACAGCAGTAAACACAGCGTGCACAAAGTACACCAACAAGCACCCCTCTGATGTCTTCAAAGGCCTTTTTGTACTCTGCTTTCTCCCCTGATTGACCTATCAGGAATCACTGTGTCAATCGCCCTCACCTGCGCGTAATTCGGCTTGATTTTGTGTTTGGGGAAACCCCGGAAATTCCGGTGTTCGGAGGTAGCTGTCCGGGCGGAACCATCGCCGGGCGGAACTCATCTTTCACACTTTTGGTTCCGCCCTCACAGATCGTCACCTGGTGACAAGTACGTAGTACCCGATACTTTTTTTCGTACCATCTCGGTTGGGGTTCCAAGCGACCCGAGCTGATACCAAACGTGACCCGAAAACACTGTAGATGGTCTGAGAGAATCATCAGCGTCATCGCTGTAATGTAGATTAGCTTTACCTGTGCTAGCTTGCGCTTTCTCGAGCAAACATGTTGTCATCTGTGCTCTGCTATAGACCTTTTGCGAGTCGACGTCACAGTTACGTCACGTGCGCAATGTGGTGGCAGAAAAACAGTGAAAATGAATGAGACATGAGTAAAACGAACAATATAACTCACTAGAAAATGTCTTGTTGTGCTGTTGAGTGTAAGAATAGGAATGCCAAAATATGACCTTCATTTTTATAGTATACCTTTGTCGAAGACACCATTTGAAGATAAACATTGAAAACAGACTGGAGTGATAAAATCATTTGGAAATTTTTTAATAATTAGAATAGAAAATAATTAGAGAAGATATCCGGTGTTCTGTCGAAGTCTGTTCCCTCTTTGTGTCTCTTATAGCGTTTTCATCACGTTACATTTATAATTTATTTAGAAAGATTAAAGATTTGAATGAGTTCATAATATCAATAATATTACCATTTATTAAAGTTTTCATATTTATTTTGTTTTCTATTACCTTTTTTTACCTTATATCTTAGCCTATGTCTTCTTCCTGTTTGTTCTAAATTATGATGTTTACTAATAAATAAATAAACATAGCACGCACGCACACGATGTAAAGTGTTTATAATATATAAACAGGCCTATACAAATTAATTTGTATGTAAACATAATAGTTTTAGATCAAACACGCAGACTATAAATATAAGGGAGAAATTGAAAACAGGAAAATGATAAAATATTTAATAAATGATATTATACAGAATATATGATAGTATTGCTCTTATAAGTACTTCAGCGATTCATACTGTAAAAATAATTGATTTACCAATAAAGAACAATACATAAAACATGCACACATATAAGTAGCCAAGCCATTTAAACTTTTAATTTATTTAAAAAATAAACGTAACTTGGTAAAAACGTTATAAGAAACATAACACTTAAGAGAAATATAGGTAAAACAGACTTCTACAGAACACCGGATCCATATAAATCACAGTTTAACGCTAAAACACTTCACACCGCTATTGCAGAGCTGTCACTTTCTCCCACCAGTTGGGCTCTGCCCACAAAACACGTCATCTATGTTTGCAAACACGCAAAAGGTCTACAAGTTCCCAAACTCACGAAAAACATCCACATGTTGAGAATCAGGGACACCATGCCAGTTTTTCCCAAACTTGCAGTTTGTGGCGGAACATTCGCGACGAGCACGTCAGCATTAAAGGAACAGTATGTAAGAAATGTATTTCAATTAATCATAAAATGGCCCTGATATGTCACTAGACATTAAGAAATCATTTTCATTTCAAATACTTATATCACTGACAACAGTGGTCTGGCCAGGATATTGACATTTAAAAAGTGGAGTTGCAGCCCTCAACTGATGTTTATGTTGTCATGTTGTGTATTGGCCACTAGTTGTGTGATTGCAGTAGCAGTTTTAGCCACAAGTTTTGTGATTGCAGTACAAGTTTTGGCCACCATCCTACATACTGTTCCTTTAAATATGCTTAAATGAGGCTCAGCGGAGCGCTGTCGACTGACACCGCGGTGTTTGAACAGAAACTGTTACGTGAGACTGAGGTAGGGATAAACGCGATGTGCAAACATCTATTTGTGGTGGCCAATTTTAATTTTGTCGCTGACTGAGAAATAAATGAATGTTTGGAAATGTACAACGACGTTCTCATTTGTATGATGTCACAGCAGTAGGCAGTGCAAATATAATGACACGCCTATAATCCCTCCCACTGCGAAGTGATACTAAACTCGATGGAAAAGCTAACCACGCCAAAGTGAGGTGAGCTGACCCGACCCAAACTAAACTAAACCGTGGGGTACTATGCAATGGAAAAGTGTCATTAAGCATTCAGAAACACATTAAATGGAACAGGCTAGCAAGTGCACGTCATTGCGTCATTGCGTCAATGAAAGGTGTGCTTTCATAGGATTGTGGGTGATTTTTGTGGGTGATACACATATGCATCCTTTCCTGTATATGGGATATTTCTCGAATGAAGGACTCAGTCCTTGGCTGAAATTCCGAGGATCCTCGACATTGGAACAGTCCTTCAACGGACGTTGATGACGTAGCCCTTAATATGCCCTTCTTGTTTTAGACTCTGAGTAGTAAAAGAACAAGGTCAGAATCAGAAGACTCGCTGGCTGACATCACACCAAGCCAGAATAATATCGTTGCAGATCAGACGCAAGCTTTATCCAATACCCTTTTGTAGGTACGTGACAGTCTTCGCTGTCGCGGCTGTCAGTTTGGTTCCCCTTGATGCAACTTCGGATTTCCTCAGGCAATGTGCAGAGTAAAAACATTCTTAAAATTGTAATAGACATTTAGTTTAATTGCTAAACTACAAGTGAACGAAATTTCAGTGAATTTGAACGCTGGCACAGTAGTTTACCACCCGCAAAATGGAAAACCATGTGACAAAATAAAGTGATGACTTTCTAGTTTCAAATGGCCAGTATTTTGTTATTCTTGAACCCATAGACATGGTATTGGTGTCATTTTTAAGTTTTTTTTTCAAGCTCTTTCTATCTGATCAACTAGTTTTAGTATTTAATCATGCTGAAAATTTTACTCACATATCTACCTTTTGCACGTTTTATTTATGTTCAATAGCTCTTTCTACAGTAGCTCTTTCTAAGGGTATTTTTTCAAAATTCTTTTGGACATTTTATTTATGTTTAGTAGCTATTTCTAGCTCAAGCAAATCCACAAACTTATAAAAGGATTTATTATTTTTTACAAGGTCGTCTGTTGACTGCTGTATACTGTATAAAACCCCTTCAATATAGGAGTTGTTGCATCAGGAAAAAAATAGAGTATAGAGTCTATACTCTATAAAATAGAGTCTTTTGGGCCACTTAAAGCGCTGTATGTGTTCGTGTTTCACAACAACACGGTACTTTTAATTTTCTTATCTGTATAGCGCTGTTTTCACTGTCCTAAAAACGGTCTGATGAAGTCCCTCCTTCAGAAATATGTAACGTTCTGATTGTGTAGTTTGTTTTAGATTTGTGTTGTGATTCGATAACAGCTTGGCTTGCCGTTAGCTTAGCTGGCGAATGACGTATTCCTGTGGGCGGAGTTTAGTCAAAAATACTGTTCTACTGACATCATTAAATCATTAAAGCAGGAAGTAGAGGGCTGTCCAAACCGGCCGTCTTCTGTAAGCTTTGAAAGGCTAATTCTGTTCAAGAAAATATCTTGCCCGCCAGTGAACTTTGAGCTTTATCATTTTACAGGTATTATTTATGCTATTATAGCAACATTACACACTAACTAGGGTTTATTGTTTATAGATTTAACTTCCCACTTCAATATCACAAAAAAGCGTGATCGCTTCATGAATCACATCCTAAAACGGTTAAGCGCCACAACAGTTTGTAAGTACAAGACGTGGACATGGCAACACTGCAAGACTAAGCCTAAAAGGTAGAATAAAAACATTTATATTTATGGAGAACGTGTGCAAAATATATAAAATAACAACCTGTGAATTACACCTATAATAATTATTCTTAATTTAAAAAAATCTTTCTTTTCATTCACTCTGTTGCTTTACCTAGTTTTGGTACTGAATGCACTTTGTGAAATTATTAGCCTTTTGTGCCAGTAAAGCTTTGTTTCACAAAAGAGAGATTACATCAAACGAGCTCATATTACTTCTATTTTTAATGATTGGTTGACAGAACAAAATACAATGGCATTATGAGACTTCTATACAGTAGAGCCACAGGGCTTTACTGAAATGCTTTCAGGATACTTAGAATTGTTTTCATTATTTTGGTGCATAAAGCCAAGATTATCATCAATGCACTTTAAAGTTCACATTGGGGTTTTAACTTCTTATAAATCAAAACAAACCGAGTTACTTGGAAATGTTGACAATGCTTTCCTGTATTTCCTGACAGTAATAATAATAATAATAATACATTTTATTTATAACGCGACTTTCTCAGACTCAAAGCGCTACAACATACATACAAAATAATCAAACAATAAAGCATTACAGTAAAAAGAATAAAACAAATACACAAGTTTTATAGACAGTACTGCAAATTTTGTTATTGTGAAAACACATGACAGGATCACAATTTAATCTTTTTTATAATTTAATCTTTTTTTTCAAATATTTTTATTTAATTGGCCCTTATACTAATTTTCAAGTATATATTATGTAAGCTATATTTCTTACATAATAAAGAAACATTGAAAGTCAGTGCATTTACACATCAGCTCTTCTCTGTCACACAATACCATATCACCAACCTATACAACTTCTATTGAAAGTGATTTTTCATGAGATATCTATCTACTATGCTATTATAGTTTTGTTCCACTCAGTATGCTACAATGCTAAAACGGTCTAAAACACGGGCTAACTCGCAGTGCGCCCCCTTGCGCCCCTCAGTTTGGAAACCACCGGGCTAACTTATTATCTTGTTCTGCCCCCTAGAGACAAATATAAAACGTTACAGTATGAATGTTTGAAGTTTTTTATTCAGAATAAAGTACCACAGAAAAAAAGCATAGGCTACAGTATAATATATAAGGAACAAATGAAGCCATAGGAAAAATTTAACAGAGATCAAATAGATTGAGTATCAAATAACAATATTGTAAAGCTCACACAAGTTTAGGTTATTAGGTGAGTTTTTAACGGCACCCGTAGTGTAATGATGTCTTAATATTTTTCTATTGTTAGGATAGTCAAAGATTTACCTTGAAAAGTTTTTTTTTTTTTAATACTGCCACTATATGAAAGTATTTATAATTATAAAACTATTATGTGTAAGCAATAAGGTACGAGAGGCTGTGCTGTATCGTGAATAAGTAACGGCTGAAGGGCGTTGTTAGGCACGACGCGAAGCGGAGTGCCTGCAACCCCTTCAGCCGTTACTTATTCACGATACAGCACTTGCCTCGAGTACCTTATTGCTTTTATAAAACGGTTACTACACAATATTAAAGTAAAAAAAATATAAGTCCAACTTTCATGAAGTTAAATCAATATAAGCATTCCTTCTGCTAGAAAAAATAGTCCCTGACTGCGAACAATAACATGAAAGCTCAAATAAAAACAACAAACTGTTCTCAAACTTTGTCTCATTATATGTTTATGTGTTGCTAAGGGTGTTGCTAAGGGCGCAGTGATATTAAATAGAACTGTTGGGTGAAGTGGTCATAGCAGTGTTTTATCGTGAATAAAGCACACCTATTGACCAATCAGAATCAAGGATTGGAACTAACCGTTTTATAAAACTAATTAGCTAACTGCAGGCATTTATTACTAAACATCTGAAGTGATAACACTGCCCTGTTCTTAGGCGTCAAAAAACACATTAACATTCTGAGACTCGGGCCTCATTTATCAACCGTGCTTACGAACAGATGTGTGCATAATGAGTGCGTAAGAACAGTTTTACGCAAAGAGTGGAATAGGTAAAGGATGACTACACAAAAGATGCTAGAGTATAACATAGTTTTAAATTTATTTTGGATGCATTTAGTCACAACATAATTCCTGTAGTAGTTACATTTGTGCTTCCATATTTTGGTGAGTTTACTATTGTTTCCAAAATGTGGAAAAAATTATTAAGGACATTTTGTTTTCAAAGTTTTGTGAGAACTTGGGAGTGTCTTGTTCACATTTCAAATATTTACTAAATATCTCGCGCCCTCTAGCGTCAATACACATATTTCAAAATATCTTGTACCAGCTAAGAACTACTTTATTTAGATGTTTATATCATGTCTGTGGTTGTATTGGAAATTTTTTTTGCTTATGCTGTAGCAAACATAGCTTAATGTCGACTGACTGAAGTCGTGCAATGTCGTGCGCGCCATCTTGTGGAGGAAATTCGCAGGTACACAAAGTACAACAATCACTTTTATCAAACAGCACAAAAACAAAGATTATTATAAGACGTAAAATTAAACAATTGCTGCAAATTATGTCGGATTTAAGGACTGTGGAAATACGAAGTTTACTGTTGCCATTAATTTTTTAACGCAATCAATGTGTTGTAAAGTTCTAATTCTGAGTACAAGTAATTACAGTGTGTTTCTAGTCAACATACCTTCAATCAGTTCAGTTTAAACCGCTAGGCTTTAACCTGATCATTCATCACCTCGTGATGGGTGATTACGAAGCGCTGCTTCATGAAGTCTCAAAACTTTTATGAATCTTTTGTCTTCGAATCCGCGGTTCGGAACGTTTTGGTTTCAAAACGGCCAAGTCACGTGATTTTAGTAAACGAGACTTTAGGTGTGTTCGACATCGGGGGCACGTTCAATCTCACACCGGTGCGCAACGTTCTGCTACGGTTTCCAGGTTGAACGACATGTTTCCTTGAAACGGTGTGCAACGGAATGCAACCCCTGCAAGTAAGCTTACGATGGGCCTGTATGGGCATAGCCTAAGGGCCCCGCACAGGTTTGCTCACTGGCGAAACGTTGGCCCCTTAGCGCTGGCCCTGCATGGGCAGCCCTCACTTAGCCCCCAGGAAGCCCTCAAATAGAGAAATCCCCAGAGTTAAATGAACACTGCTGGATGTATATACTGTCCCATCTTACAGAGTGTTAAAAAGTAAAAATGAAGCAGAATTAAAACCGCTGTTATCCTCTCTCTCACCATCTTTGTCTGAAATCTAAAATTGCATTTTACATCTTACTTGTAGAGTCATTTTCTTACTGAGTTTTATATCACATTGTCACACTGTAGGTTTTTAAACAAACATCATTGTGCACTATAAGGACTAGTGTGTTTGAAGAATGCATAGATGGATGGATCATTTAGCACATTTGAGTCAACTGAGTTCATACAAACTCTAGTTTTATTTTCAGTGGTTTGACCATTTTTCCATCTGTTGGTCTGTGAGATGAACATCTGAGCTCTCTGGATCTGTTGTGGCCTATAGCACAGATACCACAGTACATTTTCCTCATTAGTGGGTCATTGTGGTAAAGCATTTGTTTTGCCAGATATGAGTGCAGGCAGTGAGCAACAGCATGTGGTTAATGGTCACTAAACTGAATTTTGACGTGAGAAAAGATTTAAAAGTTTCAAAACCAAAGTTTTTACCTTCAGATGTCACCCAAAATCATAGACAAATGTGTTCAAGAAATGTTTTTCCATATAGTTTTGAAGTTTATTCGTGAAGTTTTTTTTATTTAAGATCTGTCGTGTTTAATTGTGTGTAAAAAACTTTTTGCTGTTTGTTTCAAGAGATCTCAAAAATCACAGTTAGAAGGTGAACACTGTTTGCTTTTATTAATAAAATTGCTTAAAATTGCAGAAGAAACAAAACAAAATAAAAAGAATCTGAGCAGAGTGATATTTAAAATTCAACATTTGCTTTAGATGGTAGCATCTACATTTGCTTGCAAAATGTATAAATCTGGACTGATCAAATTGTAGTGTAATTATTTACATGAACAACTCATTGATATAACATTGATATACTTTTTTACAAAGTTATACAAAGAATAACAAATATAAGACATAATAAGACTATTTTATGACTGGCACAATAGTACAAACGCCAATTAAATACAGATGTATATAAAAATGGAATAATGATTTATATTTGTGCATACAGAACCTCAGCCAGAGTCCAGTCATCATGTGTCTTCTTAATATCATTTAACAGTTTTTCATTCTGAAAAGTATAATATTTATATGTATTAATAAAAACAGAGAATACTGCAGTTTTACACTTTGTTGTTGCTATTAAATGTACAATAGATTCTGACCTGTAGAGTATTGTGAATCCTGACTGTGTCACTGGGTCTCTCACAACCTTTAAAGAAACATATTATTAAAACACAAGAATACTAAACCCTAAACCACATAAATACAAAATGATTCACCTGTTTTAAATCCTGTCCAGCACACACAGATATTTAAAAGCAGTAATAGTAATATAAGCACACAGAGTACAGGCAGCAATGGACTGATAAAGGAAACGTGAATGATGTCTTCAGTGTCCCGGTGCTCTACATCTTCAGCATTCTCATCACCTAATTCAATTAAAATGTATTTATATAGCGCTTTTTTCAAAATTGTCAGTTATTACAAAGCAGTTTTATGTGGAATTAGAAACAAAGAAAATATAGAAAACAGCAAAGTATTGAGTATTAAGAGTAAATAATTTAAATTATTTTCTCAATTAAATGAACATCACTAAACTTAAGAATGAATAAATAGCTTACCTTCAAAGTCCAGTTTTGTACAGTAAGTTTGTTCATGTTTACAGTCAGTGCAGCAGTAAAGCATCAGATCAGTGCTGGTGATGTTCATCAGAATCAGAGAGTGAGTGTGTGTGAGAGAACTAACTGCTATAATCCTCCCTTCATAGTCTGGGTGAGTAAAGGATGGATCAGGTTTATGTTTCCCAGCATTCAAATGTTCCAGCCTCAGAATTCTAACAAATGTTTGGTTTCCATTAGTAATGATCCAGCTGATCTCCTGATCATCTTTAATGGTACAAGGCAGAGTAACGTTTCCTCCTGGATGAACTTTCACTGATGCTCCCTCAATGAGAATCACCAAGATCACTGTAAAACCTGAAGATGAAACTACATTTGATTTTTGTAGCAAATGTGAATCCATGACAAAACTAATGTTATGACAGCAATAATTTGATAATCACAATCTTGGTAAGCATTCAGATTTCTATACTTGCTTATCAGATATATTTTTACTTACAAACAGAATGACTAATTTTCATCTTGTTTTCTCTGTGTGTGTGGTTTAGTTTACATTGCAATAAAGACTGTTCGCCCTTTGGTCTTAGCATGCTAGCCCACTACTCATGTGACTTCAGCCATCTTATTTCTGGCCTTCTGACATACTGTAAATCAAGATTTGTGATTATAATTTAATGTAAAGCAATGCATATCTCCTGATGCATATGCATACATATCATTTAACTTTTTAAAATAAAAATCTAAGATAATTGCATATGTCCAAAATCATCACCTGTCTGTGCACCAGTGGTGTTATGCATAAACACTACTATCATACAGATCTTCTATTACGTGGTCATTATGATAAAGGCACGTGAAGCATATTTACCATATATGGTCTCTGTGACTGAGTAGTATTGTTACTGAAAGGGGGAAATAGTGAGAAGAGCTTTTCATTACAGAAAAAGAAGGAAAGACAGAACAATCTTAACAGATTGCGTGCATGTGCAATGTGTGCAAATTAAATTATTTTTAAAAACATAACATTCATAACCATAAATGCAAGGCTAGCACAGTATTATGTTCTGGTCAAAAATTTTACAAGATTGTTTGATATCAAACGCTTAGGGGATAGTTAAAAATGCTCTCATATTCAGATATAACTTTTGTCTTTGTAACTTTTACTGAAGCAGCGTTACTGATTGCCCAGCCTGGAGGAAACCCTACAATCCCCTAAAAAAAAAATGCAGCATTTTTGTCAAATCAACATATATTTTTTATGTTACTTTAACTTAAAAAATATAGTTATACAATTTTAACTTGAGTTTATAAGTTATGTCAACTTTTCACAAGCAAAACTTAAAATAGTAGGTTAAATTGACTTAAAAAACCAAGTTGTTTTAACTTCATGCTGCATTTCTTTTTTTCAGTGTAGTATTAAAGCTAAAGATGCAATAGGTTGGTTTGTCATGGGCTCTGTTTATACATTTATCCAAGTGCTTAAAATGGAGGTCCAGTTAAAAAAAAATGGGTTTTATAAATTGTGAGAAAAACCAAAGCAATTGTGTCCTCTTCCCACTCTCGGGTAAAGGGGTACAAACGCTGTCACTGGGACAGTACTTTCAAAAAGTACACATTTATACCTAGATTGCATATAAGTAGCTCAAAGATCTATATTGGTACCTCAAAGGCATATCGGTACATAACACTGACTGCACATAGCTGGATTTTATAGTATTCATCATATTTCTTTATTTTAAAAGCAACAAAAAAATTGTATGTACAACTATGGACAGAAGGAAACTGAAGAATTTCTGACTTGACAAAATTTCTATATAAATTGTACTTTATTGGTTGATTAAACAAAATATTCCCTGAATTAAGATTTTATTCAACATGCTTTATGATGTTATATAATTACAACAATAATACACTCTGTTCTGAATAGCACTAAAAGTGGTTCACCTGTTCGTATACACTTAATAAAAAATTGTTGGATTTACTTAATTCAATTATAGACACTGGTTCTACATGACTGAAATAAGTTATCTTAAAATAAAAATGTAACCACAGAGTTTACATGATTTGTTTATTTTAAGATAACTATTACAATCATGTGGAACCCGTGTCTATAATTGAATTAAGTAAATTCAACAATTCTATTATTCAGTGTATTTAGTGCTATATAGCACATATGTAGTGCCTGTGTAGAATCATATGGGGCTATAAAACAACTTATGGTTCTTCATAGGTGCTATAGACGATTTCAGCGGCATCAACATAACCAAATGGCTTTTGTGGCCCAAACTTAACTTCCAGTAGAAGAACAATTAAAATCCACAACATACAATTCTTTGTATTGGGAAAAGTTTCAACAGACTATAAAAAGAAAAAAAATGTTAGAAATTACAACATAGGTACATACAGAACCTCAACCAGTGTCTGATCATCTTGTCTCTTCAAAATGTGATTAAACTCACCCTGAAAAACAATATTCACTTTAGTGCAATCTCCAGTAATATCAAACACAGAGTATATTGTGTTGCAATACACAAAATCATTTGTATGTGATTTAAACCTGTGCAGTATTGTAAACGCAATTAAATTAATTTAGAAAATGTGAATATTACTGCTGGATTATCATGATATATATAATCGGGTTGATGTAAATTCACCTCTTTGCAGTCCTGTTCCTCTCCAACACACACAAACACTTAAGATCAGCAACAGAAGCACACAGAGGACAGGCAGCCATATGCTGATCAGATCATGACTTACAGCTGTAACTTGCTGCTCTATACAGTATACATTACAAACACACACAAAACAGTATAGTACAGATTTTATATAAAACCTGATTTATAATTTCAGTTAGTCATTGAGTTAGTCAAGTTTATAACATGAAAGTGATAAACTACATAATTGAACAATAGCTATTTAGCATTTTCTAAAAATGCCATTTATGTGTATATATATATATATATATATATCCTAAAAATTACCTACCTTTAAAGTCCAGTTTTGTGCAGTAAGTTTGCTCAAGATGATAGTCAGTGCAGCAGTAAAGCATCAGATCAGTTCTGGTGATGTTCATCAGAATCAGAGAGTGATTGTGTGTGAGAGAACTAACTGCTGTAATCCTCCCTTCATAGTCTGGGTGAGTAAAGGATGGATCAGGTTTACGTTTACCTGAATACAAATGTTCAAGCCTAAGAATTGTAACAAATATTTGATTGTCATTTATTATGATCCAGTTGATCTCTTGATCATCTTTAATGGTACACGAGAGAGTAACATTTCCTCCTGGATGAACTTCCACTGATTCTCCTTTGGTGAGAATAATAACAGTGAAACCTAAATATGAAACAACAACAAAAATGTAATTTGCAATTAATATTAATATCCAGTTGTGAATTTACAACTGGTTTCTTTCAAAAAAATAAAGATCTGCATATGAGAGAGATTGGTAATATGTCTATATGCTTTCAGATTCTTACAAATTCACAAACTTAAAACAACTTAAAAATACACATACTCACATATAAATTGCATCAAGATCAAGGACATTTTCGCTCTTTCTGGTTTACAGCATTGTAAGTGTAAATGCGTTTACTAGAAATATTAATAGCCACATTTGGACTTCAAAATTAATAAACGTTGTGTTCATCTGTAAAGACTGAAATAGGAAGAAACTCATGTCCTGCTTACTAACACCTGGGGTTGGCCTACAACATTACGTCATCCCTGCTGCAATCTATTCATGTGATGGCCAATAGAGGGAGACAAAGAATTAGAATAGATAGTAAAATAATTTTCTTACAATAAGCTTCAGGTTTTAAAAATAAGCATTGTTTTTCTGTGCTTTAAACAAGCAACACTGTTCACAATGACTTTTAAATAAATAAAAAAATAGTTATTACATTCACTAAAAGTATATGTTCCATTAATTTCTAGCTCTGTATGTAACTTATTTCTCAGACTGAATAGACTTGATCAATTAAAGACATTTTATTAAACTATATGCATGTACTTGAATGATATATCACAGAAGACAACCCATTGGATGTATAAAATGTATGTGTAAAATCTGTTCTGGTACATGAGTCTTGGTGAGCAGGAATGTCCATGACATCTGTGCAATTGCTGGTCATTGAAATGAACCCATTTCTTTTGGGTTCAGAAGTCTTTGTTTATTAAAACCTGTTAGCGTTTTTTGTTTTAGGAGTGAGCTTTTTAATTGAATTTAAAGCCCCCCTAACCTAGAAAATGCACTAGAAATGTATAAAATGTATAAAAAAATAAAATGTATTTCTAGTAAAAAATAAGTTGCCAGTGTGTGTACAGAAACATCCTGTAATTATACAAATCCATCTATTCTTCTTTGTGTAATCTCCTTTGAACCACAAAAGTCACACAAAACAGGCTGTTGGGAATCCCCAATCAATGTGATGTCACATTGATTATGCCCCAACCATAACCGCTCACAGACTCTGCCTAATGAGCACGTAGTTCAATCTTCTGCCAGAGAGTGAGACACATGTTTTGATGTAGTCCAAAGCACATGTGTAAGCGCTCTGCTCCCTACTTTGCATACGGGGAGGGAAACAAAGCTTTCTTTGCATTTAAAGAAACAGACACAAAAACTGTGAATTTTTCATTGCAGCCACAGATGTGCTGAAACTTTACAAATACATTCTGGGGATACCAGAGAATATTTTTATATTGCTAAAAACACCTTTAAGAAGTTTTAATATTATCATCAAAACTTGTTTGACATTGTTTACTTCCCTTCTTGTCCTTCCAAACCATTAGAAAAGAGAGAAAAGAAAAAAATTATTTTAGAGAAATAACTGCTTTTACAATACATGCTTTTATAGGAATAGGCCTAGTATTGTGACTTAAAGTCACTGAATTTAAAAAAAAGATTTGTTGGTTCTTAAAAAATTGGTTACCTGGTTGCCTTAAAATTTAAATAAAAAATTTTTGTGTTTATTTAAATTGAAATAATTAGTTGACTCAAAAAAATTGTCAAAATTGTTGTGTCAACTAATATTTTTAAGTTAAATGAACTCAAAATTTAAAGCAACCAGGTAAATGTCCTTTTAAAAGGACAGTTCACTTTTTAAAAAAAATATATGCTAATTTTCAAGCTTCACTAAAGTTAAACATTTGATTTTTACCATTTTGGAATCCATTCAGCTGATCTCCGGGTCTGGGAGTACCACCTTTAGCATAGCTTAGCATAATCCATTGAATCTGATCAGACCATTAGCATTACGCTAAAAAATAACTAAAGGTTAGGGTTAGGTTAGGGTTAGGAGTTTGGATATTTTTCCTATTTAAAACTTGACTCTTCTGTAGTTACATCGTGTACTAAGACCGACAGAAAATTAAAAGTTGTAATTTTCTAGGCAGATATGGCTACACTACTGAAAAATCCAGCTAAAACCAGCATAAGCTGGTGAGCTGGTTTTAGCTGGTCCCCAGCTTGGTTTTAGCTGGTTTTGCTGGTGTAGCAAGCTGTGTGTTTTGGTCACATTTTAAGCTGGTCTAGCTGGACTTAGCTGCTCATGCTGGAATACCAGCTGGCCCACCAGCATGACCAGCTTTGTCAGGCTGGGAGGACCAGCATAAACCACCTTAAACCAGCTAAAACCAGCTATCAGCTTATGCTGGTTTAAGCTAGATTTTTCAGTAGGGTAGGAACTATATTCTCATTCTGGACTTTGCTGTTGTAACATGGCTGCAGCAGGCGTAATGATATAACGCACTTCCCGAAAATAGTCCCCTGCTATTGAAAGTAACCAAGGGGACTATTTTCGGAAAATGAGCATGAGTTTTAGTTGAACCAACTTTTTTACAGTGTTGAATTCTGCCGAACATCTCTGTTTGTATTCTATGAATGAATCCATTTTAAAACAATATGAACCATATGAGGATAATACATCTAGCACTGACATATCTTAAAATACATCAGTGCCCTTTGTTTTGCCTCACAATGTAATGTTAGTAAGGCATGTTTGTTAAAACTAGTTATATTTTCTAATTAAACTAAGGCCTAGTCCTGGCTTAAATTAATCCCTGTCCTAGAAACCACCCCTACATAACATGTCGTGCACACACACAAACATCTTAATTTGTGTAAATGTTTTATGTTAGCAGCCTCTTTACTTTAACCTGTAGATATTTTGGACTCTGGTCTCCAGAGACAGAACTCAAAGTGTTCCTGGTCAGGACATTCATTATTCAATGTGTGTAAACCCTCCATCTGCTGCCTGTCTGTCTGTCTAAAACACACCATTGTCCATCTGAACCAATAGAGATGTTTCACTTTATCCCAAACAAACATACAATGGGCATGTTCATAAATTCAACATCAGCTGTTGTTTATCTGACAATATCCTCTTTAATTCTATCTAGACTTCCTGTCATAAATTCATATTTGTACAGAAAATACTATGGTACAACTACAAAGGTTTTTCTACCATGGTTAGGACAGAGTACTAGGCTTGTTTTTATCATGTTTTTCAGAGTTGAACCTGTATTGGAGCTAAACAAATTCCTCTGTTTTTCTTTCAATATTGCGTTTGCTTTACATCACCTTTGTAGATTTTTTTCTCCCATTTTTGGCCCATCAATACCAACACACAAGCATGTATTTCCATTTAGAAAAAAATAGTTTCTCACTATGAGGTTTCAATGCAGCAAGAAATATCGATGAAAGCAACCAGATCACCAAAGGGGACCAGGAAGGTTCATGATACACCACAGACAAAACTGGTAAACAGAAGGAATCTCCTGCTGCGTGGTCACATTAAGAACCAGAGGGCTGACTTTAAGTATAGCTGTCCCAATTGAACAACATCTTTTTAAAGCCTGTATAATAAGATCAATGATCGGTGCTATCTAATTATAAATATACCCGTCATCAATTTGTAACCATAATCCTGTTTTGGTGCCAAAATGCAGGTAATTCTGCTTGTTTACTCTTAAAAATAAAAGTCCTTTTTTATAATTTTTTTATGGTTCCATAAAGAACCTTTAACATCCAAAAAACCCATCAACAAGACTTCTATTAGAAAACTAACCTGACTTTCCGGTGACTTGTTGTAGGTATACCAAGTGCTTTGAGAAAGGCGTGTAAGATTAGTGTGCATGTGTAAAATTAACACTATTGTTCTCACTGAGATCTTGGCTTGAGCTATGAAGATGCATCTTGAACTTTGAGAACACAGGAAACCGATAAGACAGATAGCAATTAAACAGGAAATAAGTCAACAACAACACTATTTGAGTTTGATCTCATCTGTGTACGATTACGTCAGGCATTACAGTCATAAAGAAAAATGGCACCACTCCTGCACCGGTTGTTCTCCTCGCCCATGAAACACCCTCCGAGACGCCTGTCACAAGCGCCCTGGTTATCTTCTGTTCATTGGAATGTGGAAACAAGGCACCAGCCACCACAGTCAAATGTCCCGGAAGCAGGGGCGTCTGATATCAGATGTGAACTTAAAGGACTGGCAAATACTAAACGTAAATGTAAACATAAATGAGTTTGTTATTTACGTCAGCACGTCAGATGTTTGACTTCACAAGTCGGAGATCACTATAGAGATAATATTAAAGAGGTGTGTGAACTCGCAAAAACACTATCAGACTTTAATATGTTTTGATTCCCTCCCTGCTTATCGGGTGATAAGATATCCGTATAGAAGACTATTGTTATTTTATTGCTGGATGTCTAAGTGGTGCCCACAGTATAATAAAGGTTTAATAGACAATTGGAAGTGTTTTTGGAGGTGACCTGACCTGTTAAAGAGAGATGGTCTGCGGAAGGAAGGAGCTGCTGCCCTGTTTAGAGATTTGACCAATATTTGAATGGTGCTAGAGTTTGACTAACCAAGGCCCAGGTCAGGAAGCAGACAGAAAGGCTTAACTGTCCGTCTAGGTGCCTTGACATGTTACATAGGTCATATGAATCACTCCAAGATATTAATATAGAAACTGTATCTATTCCATGAACCAAGATATCCACATTATTATTTAAATCACAAAGAACGAATCTGAATGATATTAGAATAACTGAATGATTTTATTTTAACATAGAATAAATAAAAATTACAACTAATAATATAAATAATAAATAAATAAATAATAAATCTAGTTTCACTTATAAATGTCTGAAAAGGAGTAAAAAAGAAGCATACGATTATAATTGAAAGCTAAAATTTGGGTTGTTTAACATCAGATCCCTTTACATTGCACCTATTCTTATTGAAATTATTACAGACTGTAATCTGCATCTGTTTGACAGAATCTTGCGTTAAAGAAATAGTTCAGCCGAAAATGAAAGTTACTTCATAATTTAATCACCCTCATGCCATCCTAAATGTATATAAATGTATTTTTCAGCCGACACAGTTGGTGTTATATGAAATAATATCCTATAATATGCTCTTCCTTGCTTCATAATAGCATCACTGGGACCATCTCCAAAAACTGTAATCCTTACGACTCCAGGGGGTTAATAAATGTCGAGTGATGCAAAATGATGTGTTTTGTAAGAAAAGTATTCATATTTTTAACTTTATGAACTATAATCACTGGCTGTACATGCATTAATGAGAGATCTGCCGGAAAGGTGACCTTTGACACAATGTATGATGTAGGCATAAAGTGTAAAGTAGATATTTGCATAAAAACATATTTTTTCAGTCCCTGTCCCACAGGATTCTGTCCTGCTGCTGCAAAATATGATATTGCACTGTAAAACAATTCCGTAGAAATTGCAGCTGGGTTGCCGGTAATTTACAGTAGATTTAAATTTATGTTTTTTACATTTTGTTCAAAGTTAAATGAACATTAAACATTTACAAGTCTTTGTCTTTACAGCAGTGGTCTCAAACTCCCGGCCCGCGGGCCATTTGCGGCCCGCCCTCCCCCTCTCTGCGGCCCGCAGCACCTTTCAACAATATAACATAATCTGGCCCGCAGAAAGATTTTTATTCACTTTGTTTCATATTTGTTTCATTTTTAATTTAAACGTTTAAGGGTTCGTTCACATCTCGCGTCTAACAACGCGTGTTAAAACGAGTCAAGGCGTTTACTTTCTAAAGTGCTTGGGGGCGGAGGTTGCGCTCCGTTGCGTGGCCTCCTAGGGACTTTAAGCAACAGCCTCTGGTGGAACGGCAACGGCATTCTGGCGTTGTATTGCGCATGCGCGAATTTAACTGCTATTTTGCGACGTTCTACTGTAACGGTCTACTACGGAAGAACAGCTGATTTGCCGTAGTCGCTACAACGTGAGAGATTGTGTAAATAAATGTTATGTTTAATGGCATATGACATTGTAATTGCATCAGTTTATGATTGTACCACAAGTCTTTTATATAATATCTGTTAATATGTTTTACATTTAAGCTAATTTTAAAGATTTTTAAGTATTCAATGTTTTCAAGTATTGCTTAAATCTAGGTTTTTAGACTTATTTACATCATACAATAGTAAAAACTTCTCTTCTGACAAAAGATTGTCATTTAATGCCAAAACCAACCCTTCTCTTGCTTTTTTAAATGACATTTTTTGTTTCTCAATAAATGAATTAATACCGCGTTGCGCGGTCCTGTTTACGGTTGCTTAGTGATTTTAACGTTCTTGGCTACGGCGGTGTGACAGCATACTTCCGGTCGCCGTAGCCGTTCCATTCCCAGCTGTTGCTTAAAGTCCCTGGCTGTTTCTCAATATGCGTTCTTCAGCGATCTTGCGTCCTCGTGTCCTCGCTCTACGTCATCATTAACGGTCGAAGTTCATTCCAATTCTCAAGAACGCAAGGACAGAGGACGCATGAAAATACCCGGATGTGTTCTTGATATCGAGGATGCATCGAGTGCAGACGCTTGCTGGGTCCCAATTCGCCTACTTATACTACGACCTAAAAGTATGTACTGTTTTTGTGAGGAAAATGTACGTACTTTTGAGTGTGTAGCAAAAGAGTATGCACGTTCTGGGACGTACTTCGATGACGTCATGCAACGTGAACGACAACGTGGTTGCCTAGTTACGCACACCAAACGCAGGTCGTTTGTGAGGCGGCTGGTTACGATGTTCATGTGCAACAATGTGTGTAATGAAAGCTACTTATTTTAAATTCAAAATAGTTAAAGTTTATAGTATAACTATTGTTTAACGTATTTTATGCTTATTTTATACTTATGTTTGCAAATCAGAAATACAGCGATGAAAATGAACCATGCTTTTACTATAGTAAAAGTTTAGTAACCATATTTCTTAATAAAGTTAACATTTGTACAGCCACAGTATTACTACAAATAAGTCAGTGTGGTTAAACTATGATTAGTGTAGTAAAAGGTGTTTTTTTCATAAGGGTTTATAGTAAGGTAAGACAGAAACATAAAAAACAAATACATAAAAAAGACAAATGCATGACACAGTACTACAGCCACCATGGTACTTTATTTTCAGAACATCAACCGAATATTACGAGACAATGAAAGATAACTTTAATTAGGGTTAAACATTTGAATTCTTACACTTAAAAGCTGAGGGCGCGTCTCCGCTGCTGCGTCTGGCTGCCATATTTACATCACCACAAAGCTCCTCCCTCCCGCACGCAATGGGTTGTGGGCAATATTAGCCGTTAGAGTGTGGATCGATCTGCACTTCGAAATCTAACCGGAAATAGTAGACCATCCGGGTATCTTTGGGATACTCATTTCGTTTTGGGACGTACTAATTCTAGTTTCGAATACTATTTAGGACGGATAGTATGCGAATTGGGGCTGCGTCCGAAAACTCTAAATTGCTGCCTTCTGAGGCAGCTTTCCAAGGCAGCAAGGCATCAAGGCATGTCCGAATTCAATGTTTGGTTTACTTCCTGTCTCCTGAGATACCTATGCGTGGACGTACATTAAGAATGTGATTGGTCGAGTCCGGTCGAGTTCGAAAAAATAAAATGGCGGCCAAGGACGCGACTGGACCACCAATTTAGTGTAAATAAAGGTAGATTTTCACTTTGTACACCTTTTAATTGCATTTCTAGCGAGAAATTAGTATTGTAGTTTTCAAATATTTGATTAGTTATCACAAAGGCGCTCTCTGTTTAAATTTCAAACACGCTGCCTTAGAAGTGTGTCCGAAAGTCTTTCTCTGAGCTACCTTCATGCCTCCGAAGTCATTTCCTCATGAGGCAGCGAGGCAACGAGTCACTGCCTTGAGTTTTCGGACGCAGCATGGGACTCAGCATTGCTGAAATCGCTTTACGCCCCAGAAGTCATTGCGGCAAAACTTCCGAGTTCGTTCTTCCAAGGTCGCCTGGCAAGACCGATCTCCATGAGGACGCAAGTCCGTTCTTTGCGTTCTTGGAATTGAGAAACAGCCCCTATTTTTTTACGGTCTACGGTGGCCTCACCCGTTGCTACGCAACCATGAGCCGCGCGCGCTCCGTGATTGCGAGGATAGCGGAATGCGTGATCGGACTTTAATTCCTCATCTGAACCTCGCGTCAATCATATCATGCAATCAGTTAATCTGGACGGGACTTTGCAGTGTTTGTCCAGAGAGGATTTGTTACTTCCGGGTGGATATCAGCTGGTACTCAGAGAAGAGCCGCGGTGGGGTTCACATCAACAAGTCACCTTCTGGAGACACCGCATATAATATGAGGCAGAGCCGTAGATGTATTGCAACACATAAACTACAGATAAGAAAAAGAGCCATCAAAGTGCCCAGGTTAAGAAAAGAGAAAAGATGAGGAGAAACATACAGAGGATAAAAGTATGTACTGCTATATATTATAATATATTATTATGTAGCTTACCATGCAATTACACAGAGCAGTATTATATTTTTTTCTGTTTAACTAGCTTATGTAACATTGACTACCCATTTAAAAGTTTTAGAATCACTTTCAATTATTCATATTTTTTCACATATAATAGCAAATTCATTAAAACTGTGGAATAACAAAGATGGAACATAATAAAGTCAATATTATGACTGAAAACAATCCAAAATAAATCAAAACACAAACACTTACTGATTGTAATTTTTTATAATAGTTTATAAATGTATAAATACATTTTATTTGTTAGTTTAGTGCAAGGTTTTAATAGGCCTTAGTATTAAAGTATTAAATCATTAAGAAATGATTTACTTATATGAAATGTATTTAAAAGATAAAAACCACTGCTATTTTTATACATTAAATAATAGAATTTAAACAGTACATTTACAGAAATATTGTACTTTTTTAACCTTAAAATAGCTCTGCGGCCCTCCGATGAAATGTCAATTTCAGAAATGGCCCCAAGCCAATTTGAGTTTGAGACCCCTGCTTTACAGAGTAAAACTAAAAAAACAGCATCAAGCAAAACATTCTGGGAAAGGTTGATGATGATTTCTGGTTCCCAGAATGCTTTGCATGAGGCTGTTATTGTATAGTTTTATTCTGTAAAGATAAAGACTTGTTGATGTTTGAAATTTATTTAACTTTGAACAAACTCTTGCCAGTAGATAACGTGAATGTGGATCTGCGGTGAATTGCCGGCAACCCAGCTGCAATAACATTGTAATTTCTACAGAATTTTTTACAGTGTGTGATATATTGACAATATTGACCCACTGAGCAATGTGATGTCGAAACAGCATCTTTTGCATGTCTTTTTTGCACATCCAATTTTGGTCCTCTGAAGGTGCAGACTATGGCGCCAGATTACATCTTTTTTCCAAAGTCTATTGAACATCCAGTATTGACGTTCATTGGACCTCTCTATAGGGGCTAATTGTAATTCAAATGTATTTGTTGTGGACGTTTTTTCTAGATTAAATTTAACCTCCCACTGGACAAAGTGATGTTGAAACAATGTCTTTTGCACATCTAATTTTGATCCCATGAATGTTATTTTTCCAACTTATAGCCTACTATAGGAGCTCTGTATAAGAGCTAATTGTAGTCCAGACGTAGTTGTTGTGGATGTCTTTTCTACATCAAATTTAAACAAGACATTTATACTGCTTTTATATTTCAGAACATCAACAGGTGACACAGTTAACATTAATTAAGCCATGTGAGTACTCATTACTTGTCATGTGACCAACATCTCCATTATAGCATTTAATGTCAATTTTCTGCACATGTCTTATACGTCAAGAAAGTTACATAGTCAGACATTTAAATGTTGAACATATTGCCATCTAAATGGTCATTGTTACATAAAAATCGAGGACCTAGTTTGCACATCATATAAAAGTGCTGGTCATGTAATTAGAATATCATCAAAAAGTTGATTTATTTCACTAATTCCACTCAAAAAGTGAAACCTGTATATTACACTCAGTCACCACACACAGGCGGATATACTTCAAATATTCATTTTAATTTTGATAACTACAACTGACAACCAAGGAAAATCCCAAATTCTGCATCTCAGTAAATTAGAATATTGTGAAAAGGTTAAATTTTGAAGACGCCTGGTGCCACACTCTAATCAGCTAATTAACTCAAAAAACCTTCAAAGACATTTAAATGGTCTCTCAGTCTAGTTCTGTAGGCTACACAATCATGGGGAAAACTGCTGACTTGACAGTTCTCCAAAAGACGACCATTGACACCTTGCACAAGGAGGGTAAGACACAAAAGGTCTTTGCAAAAAAGGCTGGCTGTTGTTCACAGAGCTCTGTGTCTAAGCACATTAATTGAGAGGCGAAGGGAAGGAAAAGATACGGTAGCAAAAAGTGTACAAGCAATAGGGATAACCTCACCCTGGAGAGGATTGTGAATCAAAATCCTTTTAAAAATGTGGGGGTGTACTGCAGCTGGAGTCAGTGCTTCAAGAACCACTACGCCCAGATGATGCAAGACATGGGTTTCAGTTGTCGCATTCCTTGTGTCAAGCCGCTCTTGAACAACAGACAGCATCAGAGGCAAAAATAAATACTGTATTTCCTTTGGAAATCAGGGTCCCAGAGTCTGGAGGAAGAAAGCAGAGGCACACAATCCACTTTGCTTGAGGTCCAGTGTAAAGTTTCCACAGTTAGTGATGGTTTGGGGTGCCATGTCATCTAGTGGTGTTGGTCCACTGTGTTTTCTGAGGTCCAAGGAAGTTTTAGAGCACTTCATGCTTCCTGTTGTTGACCAACTTTATGGAGATGCAGATTTCATTTTCCAACAGGACTTGGTACCTGCACACAGTGTCAAAGCTACCAGTAACTGGTTTAAGGACCATGGTATCCCTTTTCTTAATTGGCCAGCAAACTCACCTGACCTTAACCCCATAGAAGATCTATGGGGTATTGTGAATAGGAAGAAGCGATACACCACACCACTATCATAGCACCCTGGGCTCTCATAACACCAAAGCAGTGCCACTGACTGATTGACTCCATGCTACGCAGCATTACTGCAGTAATTCAGGCAAAATGAGCCCCAACTAAGTATTGAGTGCGGAACATGCTCATACTTTTCAAGTTCATACTTTTCAGTTGGACAAGATTTTTAAAAATCCTTTCTTTGTATTGGTCTTAAGTAATATTCTAATTTTCTAAATTTGGGTTTTCCTTAGTTGTCAGTTATAATCATCAACATTAAAAGAAATAAACATTTGAAATATATCAGTCTGTGTGTAATGAATGAATATAATATACAAGTTTCACTTTTTGAATGGAATTAGTGAAATAAATCAACTTTTGATTGCAGACGCCCAGAATTGGTCTTGGACAAACGGACACAATATAGACATGATTTGCATGTCCATCAGAAGTCTAATGTTTAATGGGGAACATTTACAACTAATTGCATCAGATTGTATGCAGATTTTTCACTGTAAACATTTTTGCACTTCAATTTTGAAGTATAATCTACTGAACCCCTAAGGTGACACTGGAGTAAAAAAATTTTTAAGTTTAGTTTCACGTGCTCATGTGAAACTTTCACGCGCGCACATAAACCTATCGCGTGTACACGTGAAATCGAAAGTTTCACATGCGCACGCGATAGTTTCACATGCGCACACGGAAGTTTCACGTGCGCACACGAAAGTTTCACGTGCGCACAGGGAAGTTTCACGTGAGCACGCAATAGTTTCACGTGAGCACGGGATAGTTTCACGTGCACTTGCGAAACTAACATTTATTTAATTTTTGCGCCATGTCCCCTTAGGGGCTCCGTAATAATCAACTTGGATTTATTTTAACTTTTTTGCTGTAACTTATAAAATAAAGTTGAAATAGTTAAGTTAAACTAATTCAACTTTATTTTATAAGTTACAGCAACTCAACACTAGTCAAGATAAAAAAATCTTTAAAAATAAAGTTGAACTGACTTGTAAATCCAAGTTGATTATACCTAAAATTTGCAAAAAGCAATTTCGGCACATATCTTACAGTGCAGAAATAAAGTGGAAATAAATCTGAATTTAAATTTGATGTGAAGCTAAAGTGTTAGAGACATTAAACGTTGATACAGTTCACTTTTACCAGATCCATGCTTTTAAATGGACAGCAACTGACTACTGACAATTCATGTAGTACTCACTTAATGTGTCCATAAAATTATGTAAACCAAAGGTCAGCTATTTTAAAAACAATAAACGCCCTTTGATATGTCCACACCAACTTCCTTTTTTAACAGGAAATGTCTACACAGGAAAGAAAACTACTCTTCAAGCCAGGTCATAAGGACTCATAATAAATTTAAATGACTATATGTTGTTTGTGTTAGTAGTATGTGCTATACATTTATGCAGCTGTGTAAAATGGATTCTTCAGCAAAATTTTTACATAATATTTCACAAAAATACTAAATACCAAATCTAAAAATATACCACATTTATTGAAAAATGCCAATACAGTTCACAGATTTGTTTTCTGCGTAGTAAAGCAATAAAGAGAAAGCAATACAAATGGTTAAATACAATAAAAAATGCATTCACTTTTCATATACAAGTTTTTACACCATAAATGCATGTGTCTTTCAAAAAGCACAAAAGTCATACTGTACTTCACAATAAATCCAGCTATACCTCCCTTACATATTAATTCAACCAACGCACTGCATCTTCTAATTTAAGCTCTTTCATTTATCTCCATCTGACAGTCTCATAATGATGCTGAATGCCCCTGCCCATGGCATCTGTGTCACTTTAGATGATTTCATCCTTGCACGTGCTTTGCCGGGGTCTTTTCGCTCTTCAGGTCTACTCGACGAAATCCGACCTCCACTCCACCGTCTCTGGGCCGCACTTCCCAGAAGCGGCTCGCAACAATGGCGAAGGATAAAGAACACACTGAAATGTCACTTTCATACGCCCTCATTCTCACTGTATTGTCAGTTCACTTGACCTAAATCTGCATTCAACTGTCTACTGGATTAATTATCTATTTTTCAGATGAATGAAAAGAGTTTGGATGGCAGGATTCATTACACACATTTCCCAACCCCCAAATATCTGCAAAAGAAATTTAATCAGAAACACAATCAACATCTCCCATTGAAATGACTGATGAGAATGGGATTTTTTTGTTGTATATAATAATGACAATAAGGACCTATCAGCTTTTTTGTATGGAAATATTTATGCAATATATTTTTTGTGAATACACCTAATTTATTATTCATAAGACTCTTGAAATCTCTTGGAAAATCTACATGAAAAAACAAAGAAATGAATATATTATATTATATTATATTATGTGACCCTGACTGGAAAAACCTAGCTAAAAATTTTTTGAGATTTGATATAACATTGTCAAGGAGCATTCTGTGAAAATATAACATGGATATCTTTAATATAGACTTAGTAAGGCCTTGTCAAAGGTTAAAATCAAACTTTGGAGATCCTAATCTCAAAATTAGATTATGAGGCATGGATTTCACAGACATGGTCTCATATATGTAACATGGAAATGAATATAATTTCAAATTTGAGTATATAACATTCACACCCTTTTTTCCAATAACCCGAAGGTATAAGAGTAAAACAATTCTTAAGTGTGTAGACACAACACATTTTAGCAGGCTTTAGTCCAATCTCCAAATTGTCCATGAAGAAAAGTAATAAACATAATCTTTTGAACCAGACATCTTCTCAAACTGAGCTGGACGCATTCAGCAATAATATCCTTTATATAAAAACCTCACATATGAGCTTGCTGCAGAGATGATCCACATCTTTCATTTATCCAAGATACTGAGCACGTTCTTAGGATTTCCAGTTCATTCTGAGATATATTAAACACGTTGCTGGCTGTGTTGGTAGCATCGAAAATCAAGAGTACTGCATGTCTTCAAAAGCATCAAAGAAAATAGCCGCAGGCCTTAAGAAGTATTTACATAACAGCGTTACATAATCACCATTACATACTACAGTAAAGTGTTCGCCAGATATATATATATACAGTTTCTGCATGAATTACAGTTTTTAATATCAACAATGTTGTCTCTTTCTCACGGTTTGGTTTAGCTTGTGTTTTCATTACTTTATTGTACTATATTTTGGTAATCTATAGCCAAATTTGGTATTAAAAGACTGAGATACAATCACTTTGAGATACAGGCTCTATCTTGTGTGTACTGCATGTCAGTCCCATGGTTCAGTCTTGTTTGAAAAATATACTGTTAGATGAGAGGGAGTGAAGTCACTGATGTATCTACTGGCAGCCCCTCTTTTTGTTTGCAGCTCCTGGTATGTTTCACACCACGGTGGTCTCCGTCTGCAGGAAGGACTGTGCTCTGGAGTTGCGGTGGAATTGAACCATGTTGTCAGCACCATTCTTGGATATAGACGAATTGTGCAGATGATAGTCTCGGCCAATGTATCGCTTCAGGCGCAAACTCCTCCATTTTCTCTTGAGTTCGCTTTGAACCTAAATAAATACATGAGCATTGTCTTTAAGAATAGCATGGATGGGAAATATTTGTATTTTATGCATGCAATTTAAGGTCAACATGAACCATTTATGTTCTTTATACGTGTGCCTGGACTGGACAACGAATGTTTGACATAACTTGTTCTGCCTTTCGTCTTTTTGACTTATGTTACCAAGAGCTTATTTAATAACCCCTTCCCTTAAACCACCTATGATATATTGGCTTTTTACAATCCAATCCGAAGCCAAGTGACATTTCCCAGTGGCACTCGACATACACATTATAAAAGTAAAATGGGTGGTAAATGGTTTCATGTTGACTTGATAAAATAATTAAAACAATGTGGTATAAATTTCATGTTTTAATAGTCTAGTCTTGTACAGCTGTGAGTTATCAGTTGGACTGCAGACTGACCTCAGAATTCAAAAAACAATACAAAATCGCAACCACCAAGCCCTGAAAAGAGAAAATTAAGATTAAGAAGACATTTGTAATTTTTATAACACCAATAATGCAGCATAAAGGCTGAAGTATGGTCCATTTTTACGCGTATGCGAGGGGGCGCATACAGAGCGCGTGAAGCATTTTTTGTAATAATAAGAGTGTGAGAGTACTGTACGTGCAACGATTAGATTGTCGCACATGCGCATACAGGAGTATGTACCCAGCAAAGCAATTTTGGCTAAAACAAAGCTAAATTTGGGCTGTCTGTGAAAGTCTAATAGACGTCTACAAAAGCTCAAGAATAGACGATATGTAAACGTTAAGAAAAAATAAAAGCGAACACCTGGAACAACCGTTGACTTTGCTTACATGTCGGTATATCATACATCTTCAAGTTTTTTGCAAAAATGGCATGTATCCAAATTCAAGGTTATTTAGGGTAGAAGTAGGTTGCTCATAGTCGGACTATAGTAGGTCTATAGTTAGCTGTCATTTCAACGTCTCGGTTTTTGCTTCTGGGTAGTATGTAGCCCAGGAGATGCGTTGAATTTTGTCCCAATCTGCCGAACGTTTGCATACGCAACGCTATCTCACAAGAATTCATACATATTTTACGAGTTGGCTAATGCATATTAATTCATACAACCAAATTCGTAAGTTTTTGTACGATTTGCCTTGACTTTGGAATAAGGTGCGGGCTTAAGGGGGTCGCACACCGGACGCGTAGCTCAGCGCCGCGTCGCATATAGGACAACTCGGAGGTATCGTAAACCGGAAGTGCACATTAAATAGCGCAAGCTTCGTCATAGAGCGTCAACTTCAAAATGCAAAATATACGTAAGCAGCCAATGTTAATCATTAATGATTTGGGACAAATATGATGTTATTTAATGTTAAACTATGTGAGTGGCGCGACAGGGATTTGGGCAACTTTTTGAGCCATAGCTGGGTGGCACGAACAGGCGCCATCTGTCGGCGGCGGTGTGCATATACTCATAGAAAACAATGTGTTCGGTTTTTTTATAACGGCGTGGCGCTGAGCTGCACGCCCGGTGTGCGACCCCCTATAGGGGCAGTGGCGGCTCGTGACTGCTCATCCGAGGGGCGCTAATTCAAATAAGTGTTGGGAGTGTCATGTGTGTTTCTTATGTGAACCATGTGCATCACGTGTTTTGTCAAAGTAAGTGACTGCTGCACACCGGTCAAAACCGTTTATGATAAAAGAGAGGCTCACGTTTACAAAATACACGCAAGACACTCACTTGACATTAAACTCTGATTACGCATGAGATTATGCGAGTATCTAGCAAACGCGAGCGTCTCTTTTACCATAAACCGTTTAGACGCGTCTGGAGCACACACTTATTCTGCCAAGACAAGTGATATGATCGCTCGACACGCAGAACACATATTTTGAAATTACAAACCACAGACGACGGGCTACATACATGTTGTGACGAACTTCGAAAAAAGAAGTCACCGGTTAGCAGTTTGGTTTCGTTGTTGTTTTTTCATGAGAATCATACGTTTTAGCATGATTAACTTTGTATGAATTCATACAAATTCAACTCGTAAAATATGTACGAATTCTTGTGAGATCAGGCTGGCATATACTTATGATTCTAATAAACTATGCTTTGCAAGGCTGTGCGTTGGACCGTGGGCATACGTTCGCATACACGTAAAAAACAAACCCTGGGCTTAAAAGCAGACCCAGACAAAATTTGTATGTATTTATACTAAAAAACAACAAAAATACTAGGCAAGACATTCATATTTTGCAATATCAATGAAGTCTGTTCATTGATTAGTGATTCTTAAACATTCAGTCATACCTGAAAGGACCCCAGGCCAAGGTCAAAGAATATTTTGTAATTTTCCATTTCTCCATTTTCATGAATGAAGTAAACGAAAACAACGTAGTTGACTCCAAAGAGAGGAATCAACAAAAGTGTGGACTTGGCCAACCTCCTGAAAATAGAGAAAGCAGTAACAGTACTGGCTTGAAAAAATGTAGTATTAGCATAGTAATATCTGTAGTGTTTTTCCAAGCAAACAACGGAGAGATGTTTAGAAAACCCAAGTTTAGAAGAACTAAAAGGAGAAAACGCATCTGAAAGAGAGCGAAGGCTCTCGCGCATTAGTGACGGTGCACTCACATGCATACCGTGGCACTCAAAAACTCAGATTACTACAAACAGGAGCATTAATATTTTACCGCCTTTGCAATGCAAACGCATTTAGCATTTCACAATACATAATGGATGACTTTGATAAAAATGGAGCACAGCCATCCATTTCAACCCATTTTACTGAGATTGATGCTTACACTGGTAAATTTTAAAGAGAGAACTCGGCTATGACCACAAAGGGTTCAACTATAATTGCTGATGTACTGCTAGCTGGACTGTAAAAGTCCTGGGCGATGAGAATAAAAAATATTATTGTGGTAAATGTAGTTTATTATAATACAGTAATACCTGTACTGAGACTGATCATTTCCACCAACATCTGGGCATCTCAATTTCTGGACAAGGATTCGAATGATACTGATGAACAGAATGAAGTTTAACTAAAGAATAAAGAAAGAGATACAGAAAGAGATCATTATAAGCAATGAATAAAAATATATATATATTTATATAATATATTCCTTTTCAACGCCATGACTTTATCCTGACAGCTTGAAAACTGTTTGGAGCATGATCGCTGAACTTTTCACCTCACATTTCCCAAAAATCTGACAATAAGAGCCCAGGACATTTTGTAAGACTTGCAAAAAAAGTGCAGCTGTTACATTACGAAAGCTTCGTAAATCTGGTATGACCTTTAGAATACTTCCCATGCAAACATCTTCGTGATATTTGATCATCTAAACATTTTCGTCATGTTCAAACCAACTAAATAAACTTTGGCATTTTATGGCTGAAAGAAAATGGCAGTCTTACAAAACCTGGCTTAAAATTTGAACAGAAGCCATAACTTGAACATCTGATAACAGAGGTGTTGGCATGGAGAAAAAGCAGAATGCACATGAATAATCCAGATTTAGTTAGATTCAAAGTAAACCCCAGTTGGTTTTGGTTTCGGGATCTGACAGGAATTTTCATTACGGTGCATCAGATAGTAAAAATGTCAGCTAGCACTTGTGTCTGTTCATCATAGTTAATTCTCTAATAAGAGTCCAACCTAAACAAAAATACACTCTTAGTCAAAGGTTCATCTATGAGTGATGTTGTGGCTAACAGAGAGATCCCAGCAAGCAATTTTGCATCTAAAAGATGTCTAATAGACGTCTAACCATAGATGAAATAAAATAAATGAATAAATGATACCAAACACCTTGTAATTATAGCTGCGTTTCAATTAAAGATTTGCGCAAAACTTTAGCGTTATTTCAACACAAATCTATTGTAAATTTCGTTTTCATTGCCGATGTTATGTGACTAAAACGTAATTTTGTTTTCTCTTGGTAAGTCATTCAAAAAACCATGCCGACGAGTGAGTTCGACTTCATTCGAAAGCGACTCGAAAGCATACAGAGCAGTCGACTCTCAAATCGCTCTCGGTGTGTTTTGATGTCATGTGCTTGTCTGATCTTGTGACGCCGCATGAAGTCGACCACACCTCCTCTGTCTTGTCTTTCAAACAAACATACCACGCTATATTTAATTCAATTCAATTTAAATTAATTTAATTTAATTAATTAATCAATTTAAAAAAATTAATTTAAGGAATAATCATGTGACTTGTAAATGCAACTGTGTGATTCTCGCGAAATTAGATTTATGAGGTGTCATGAAACATTTTGATAAAAAAGTAAATGCAAAGTAAGAGTATCAAAATAAGAAGCATACAGTTACAAACATCTCTTCAGGTACTATTTTGCACATGATTTCAAATGACATCATACAAACCAATTAAGTTGTTTTTTCCACATTTAATGGGAAATTTTTAATTACCGCAAAGTGTCCATGACTGGATTTGGGTTCTTTGACATGGAAATATTTATATTTAAAAAATAAAAAGCTTCAGTGCATATTATACTATAAACATTTACAGTAAAGAAACATGTGGTATTTGGTGATCATTGGTAAATGTAGAGACAATAATCAGGAATATAAATGTGTACAAGAAAAATTTTCTCATCCTCCGCAACAATTTTCAATCATTGTTTAAGCCCTCAATGAACTAACATTTTCAAAAAAAAAAATATGTTGGGAGGGACATAATTGACTGTGACACTCAAGATGGCTACCAGGTAAGCAGTTCTTATTTTTTTCTCTCCAGATAAAAGTTTTTTAATTTTAATTTAGTACCAAGACAACTTTTTAGTTCTCATTACCGAAACATGATAAATGCATATATTTAACGTAATATCATGTTGCGGTAATGATATATTTTTTTATGATAATCTAAAAAATATATAATTCTATAGGAAATATTTTTAATCCTCTAAAAATAATAGTTATAGTAAGTTCAGACCTTAATCTTATATGTGCAAAAAATGGCTTTAAGTCTGGATTTCGTGAGAATCACCCAACTGTAAATGTAAAAGTGGCTGAAAAACAAACTTTTTTGCAATATATTGGAGTTTATGTGAAATTGCTGTTTATATTGGGCGCATTTTCAATTCGCTATTTATATTTGAAGGGAAATGCAAAGACAGACATGATGGAAAATCATCTCGCAAGGTTTTTTTGTCCAAAATGGCATTTATTTGAAGTGTGTTACTCATAGCCAGACTATATCGAGTCTAAAGTTAACCTAGATGGGGAAATGATGGCTATTGCTTGCTGGGATGCATCAGTATTAGCTGTGGTTAACATCACTTGAGGTATGGTGAGAGTTATACAAAGATTGATTATCACCAAAATTGTACACAAGAAATTTAGGCTTAAAAATTGACAATTATGAAATTAAATTAAAATAATAATGAAATTTTTCAGTGCAAACAGAGCTACCTTGCAGCTGGTTAGAACAAAAACTCAGATACGCGTGAAAAAGATAACTTTTATACCCTGGTTTAGAAACGTGTTCAATTGACGGCCCTGTTTTCTTTTAGGCCTACACTGACGTTACTTGGCTCATGATGAGAGCTGAACAACCATAACATTTTGACCTGAACGTGTTCAGGCGAAGCTGTCAAACACGGCCATCATGCTGTCCACCTTTTTTTTTTTGCAGGTGAAGCTTAATAAAACAGAAAAGGCACACTAGACCCAAGAGAGATTCTGCTCAACTCGATGCCACGTGTGCTGAGAGAGGCACAAAGCGACAGTTTGCTGGATCTTCACGTCTCATTCAAGATATGTACTGTACATTATTTTTAAGACTCAGCACATCCTTTCATCTGCCTGACTGGTAGATTCCTCTCTGTCTGACAGTATATATGGCTGTTTATAGGCATCAATCTGAGCTTATACTAACAATAACAGACGCCATGATCGGCCAGTTGATCACTCGCCAGGGAAGCGGTACATCATTTCTTTCCCAGCATCTATTAAGAGGAGATATTAAATAGTTAGAAGTGCGTTCACAACAGGGATAGCAATGTAATATGCTGTGCGTGAGTTAAACACTTGGGACTGAAAGTCTCATGTGCTCGACTTACCCTGTATCTTCAAAGTAAATCCTACAAATGATCCAAGAAATCACAAACACTGTGGGAAATCCTGCGTGGAGAATATATCAAAGGTAAAATTCCCTACAGCGTGATCATAAATACATAGGTTGTATATGACACTAAATGTAAATACTTGACTGTTATAAATAGCTTCATTATTCAGACAGACAGACAAACATACAGACAGACACATAAATAATGTTCTTTGTTATGTTTGTCATCGCTATCTTAATGAAAGGGAAGCTAACCGGGGTGTTGATATGATGAATCTAGCAAACCACACCCACCTTCTGTCCTACACAAATGAATCAAGATCTATTCAGAAGTGTTTAAATGAACTAGCTAGAGGGAGACATTCAGTGTTACACGCCATGAAGAGCCGTATGTGCTGAATTGATTCTGTATGCACGCACACATTCACATCTGGCAGGATAATGCATCAAATGCAGCGGGGGTGAATATTATCTAATCTTCACAGTCAAATATTGCTTTATTAAACTAACGTATATGTGAAAAAAGACGTGAATGATACTCAAAGGTTGCGTGCTATCTGTTTAGGGGCAACAAATGATTTAGGGAAAAATAAGAAGCAGATGCAGCTGACGCTAAGGTTACAGGCAGGACAGAGTATAGTGTACAGTAAGCTATTCACAGCTGGTTTAACTGGAGGGAGGGTTGCTTACCCCATCCAATGAGCAGATAGATGATAAAGTGTCTGTTTTCGGAGAAGATGACCATCAGTAGGGTGTGAAGGTACAGCCCTTCCACCAGCAGCCAGTAGAAGTTTGCCATAATGAAATAGTTCAAGATGATCAAGCTGGCTTTGCAACCAATCTAACAACACAGAAATAAAGATCTTAACTGTTTGCCATCTCGGAAATTAAAAGTACAAACGCTGTCATTGGGATGGTACCCTTTCAAAAAGTACACATTTGTACCTTAAAGGAATAGTTCACCCAAACATTTTGTTTTAATTTAATCACTGTCATGTTGTTACAAACCTGTATACATTTCTTTGTTCTGATGAGCACAAAGGGAGATATTTTAAAGGGACACTCCACTTTTTTTGAAGGTATGCTCATTTTCCAGCTCTCATAGAGTTGAACATTTGATTTTTGCCGTTTTGGGGTCCGTTCCGCTGATCTTGGGGTCTGACGCTACCACTTTTAGCTTAGCACAATCTATTGAATCTGATTAGACCATTAGCATCACGCTCAAAAATTACCAAAAAAGTTCTGATATTTTTCCTATCTAAACTTGACTCTTCTGTAGTTACATCGTGTACTAGGACCGACAAGGATAAAAGATTGCGGTTTTCTGGGTCGATATGGCTGGGAACTATACTCTCATTCTGGTGTAATAATCAAGGACATTGCTGCCGTAACATGGCTGCAGGAGGCGCAATGATACCACGCAGTCGGGAAAATAGTCCCATGCTATTGAAATTTACCAAAGGGACTAGGCACTGCGTAATATCATTGTGCCTGCTGCAGCCATGTTACAGCAGCAAAGTCCTTGATTATTACGCCAGAATGAAAGTATAGTTCTTAGCCATATCTGCCTAGAAAATCGCAACTTTTTATTTTCCGTCGGTCTTAGTACACAATGTAACTATAGAAAAGTCAAGTTTTAAATAGGAAAAATATCTAAACACTTTGGTTATTTTTTAGCACGATGCTAATGGTCTAATCAGATTCAATGGATTATGCTAAGCTATGCTAAAAGTGGTAGCGCTAGACCCGGAGATCAGCTGAATGGATTCCACAACTGTAAAAATCAAATGCTTAACTCTCAGGAAGCTGGAAAATGAGCATATTTTCAAAAAAAATGGAGTGTCCCTTTAAAGAATGTTTGTTACCAAACCGATCATGAACCCCATTCACTTTCATAAGAATACTGGGGCTGATGAACGGTTTAGTTTTAAACATTCCTCAAAATATCTTTTTCATGTTCATCAAAACAAATAAATTTATACAGGTTTATAACAACATCAGAATGAGTAAAAAAGGACAGAATTAAAATTTTTGGGTGAACTATCACTTTAAGAAAGCAGATTGGTACTTCACAGATACACAAAATATTGGTATCTGTATATATCTGTACCTAAATGCTACAAACCGTAAAATCGTGTCATCCCTGGAAAAAGCTTTTTGTACCTTTTTGATTCCCAGGGAACACACATACTAATGAAAAATGCACTGTAAGTCACTTTGGATAAAAGCATCTGTCAAATGCATTAATTCAAATGTAATACTGGTTTGGCAAGTAAACATGTTTATGCAGTATATGAATTTGTATTTTAAGATCTGCTGTGACAGAAAAATTCACTTTTTGAAACTGATGAAACATAAAATGTGGGTTGTTGACAGTATGCATGTTTTAAGAAATTTAAGCTCAGCTTAAGCTGGTTACTTAAAGGTGAAGCTTAGCTTAAAAGTGAAGTGTGTCATTTTTTTGATGTTAGGATATTTTTCATATTCTAGTTTAATGTGCACAGACAACTATAAATAATCCTTTCAGGGGGTGACTACTACAGTAAATAATATGGCTCAAACAGTATGACTAAACCAATGGCGTGAGATTGGAAGCGGGGCTATTTATTCCTAAAGAATTTAGAAACAGTTCAAATGGTGCCACTAATGCCACATAAATTACACACGTCCCTATAAAATGTATATTTAGCCCTACTTAGATTGTGGTTCTTCTCAAAGTAAAATTCATACTGTATATTTCAATTTTTAATGCTTGTCATAAATGTAACATGAATAATAACTCTAGAAAGCAGTGTCCCAAAATATCTTTAAAGATTTCTCAGTTCATTCCTGGATCAGTAGTCACTCACCAGCGATGGCTGTTTCGTACACTCAACGTTCTCAGGGTAGAACAAAATGGCATCTTTGACCAACACCGCAACAGCTCTCAGTATAAATGAGAAGAACAAGTTCAGATGGATGTAGTTCCTCGTGCAATGAAGCTTTCTGATGGAGTGGAAGAGCAAAGGACATCACCGTAAATCAACATCTGTGACGTCTAATGATAATTCTGTTTGTAGTTGTGTTTAGTTTGTGAGGAAATTTCAAAGATGTCTTAAGCAACGTTTTATTTATCACAACTTCAGACAGCTTCTTAAATTAATAATTTCGTTCCAGCAAGATAAACACTATCGGGTTAAAACAAGAAGCCAAGAATAATGTTAAGCCTCAATGTCAAAAAGTAAAATTACAGGCTTTCAAATGCTTGCCAAACTCAACTCCTTAATGATCACAATTATTTTAGACAGACTCGTCCATCCACGCATGCAGAGTAAAATAAAGCAGACACAAATATGAATCTATTTAAAGGCCCGATCCAAACCTGAAGAGACAGAGGATTGCGCTGCCTGTGATGAGTGCGATGAGAGACAGACTATGTCCCAGTGTGTAAAGGGTCTTCACCACCATGTAGAAAACAAGCTTGATGGAAAGAAGAACGTTGTATGAGAAACAAATACATTTGACACTTATGTGTACCATTGACTTTAATTTGTTTAAAACACCTTAGATGAAATATGCTAACTTATTTTATTTCTTATGCTACGTTCAGACCAGCCACGGTAGAGGCGTCAAGCGCGAGTGATTTAAATGTTAAGTCAATGTAAAGATGCGTTGACGCGTGTCTGGAGGTCTCGCGGCGCGAATGAGGCGTTTAGCGCGGTAGACGCAATTCCGCCTCATTCGCGCGTCTAGTTCGCCCGGATGGCGCAACTTGAGAAATGCCGCTGCAAACGAGCGAGTTGAAATTTTTTAACTTTGGCAGAAAAACACAGCACATTAACCAATCGAGAGCTTGCTGTAGTAGTGACGTGATTACAGGAAGCGAGCAGAGTCACAGAAGCCTTTGGAAGGCCCTCCCATGACGTGCGTGAATGTCTCGATGACTAGAATTTTTACGCGCAAATGAAGCGAGTACATTTTTAAGCAGCAAACTAGACGTGGTAGACGCAAATTTGACGCCTCAAACGTGGCTGGTGTGAACCCACGGTTAGATTAAACACCAAATTTTTCAAGCTCTTTAAGGATTTCCAAGAGATTTGTTGCAAAATTCTTGACTCCCTTGCTGCTGCTATCTACTCTCACAAAATTCACGTAATTTTTTTATTCTTTTTCGTGATGCTGTGACGAATTTCCCCGTTTTTTCGTGATCGTATCACAAATTACGTACCTATAGTTCGTATCGCAAACTAGACACGTGAATAAGGCGGATTCGTGTATACCACGCCAAGCTTAACGCCTCATTCGTGCCACGGTATACATGTATCCGCCTCATTCGTGTGTCTAGTTTGCTATAGTTACATAATTTTTTGATTCTTTTTTGTGATACTGTCAAGGATTTCCGTGGTTTTTTTTTGTGATTGTATCACGAATTTCTGTTTATGTGTCATTGTCACATATTGGTTACTCAACAGATTTTTCCTATTTTCAAACCATTGTTGCTTCGGTTTAGGGTTAGATTTGGTGTTTGCGTAAGGATGTCACTTTAAGCATTGATTTATATTATTTTATCGGATTTTTTAAATATTTTTTAATATTTTCCGATTTTTAAACCATTGTCGCCTGGCGTTAGGGTTATAGTTGTGTTTGGGTAAGGATGTCATTTTATGTAAATCTAACCCTAAACTGAAGCGACAATGGAAAGAAAATAGGACAAAACAGTTGAGTGACTAATACATGACAATGACACATAAACAGAAGTTCGTTATACGATCACAAAAAAGGCGGAAATTCGTGACAGTATCATGAAAAAGAATAAAAAAATTATGTGTCTATAGGTACCTAATTTCGTGTGACTGGGCTGCTACCAAACATTTGGACACATGCCAATGACATGCTTTTTGAAAGTCAGTCCCTCCAGAAAAACGCGATTTATATTTATTTAATCGCATGATTTAACGCATAATCAGCCAAAGTCCGCATATTTATGCGGGGGACACATTTTTTAAGTGTGCCGCACTTTCGCAGCATAAATTGCAGATTCACAAAATATGCGGGGCTTCCATGATTTCATAATCGCCAACTTTTCGTAACTTTTCGTAGCAAAAAGTCACGTCTCCTGTTGGGAACGCCTTGGGAACGTTATGAAGTGACGTGATTATGTGAAGTGAACATCATTGAAAAGCTGCAAAAGCAGAAAACAGTTTTTGCAAGTTTCCGCAACTTTTGCAAGTTCCCACAATTTCATCACATAAAATTGCATAAATATCCCGCACATTCCATTGCATTTTTTAAGAAAACGTGCCGCAAGATCAAGAATTTTTGCCCGCAACAATCACAAAAAAACTCCATGGTAATCTTTGTAGTTCTTTAGAATACCATGCGCCATAATGAATGAATATGGTAATTATTTTATACCATGGTAAAAATCAAAAGATGGCCATTTATGGTTTTGCCATTTAACCTAATTGCCATCATTGTATCATGGTCTCAATACAGTCTGTATCACTTTTGCTATACTTAATCACAAGTGCAAAAAATGTACACCAATCAAACACTATCAATGTGTTAAGCACTCTGCTATGTTTTAAAGGCGATGGCTATAAAACATAAATTATGTGCGTGACCTAAACTCTCACGATTTCTCACGATTCGCGAATCACGTGGTGACTAACAACCGTGGAACTGGCCGGGTAGCCTGCTTGGTGGTAGAAGTGTGTGATGAAGTTCAGACCGACTCATCCCCCATAAACAACATTCTTTCAGCCTGACGATATAACCTGGCACTCCAGACCCAAAAAGACCACAGCACCCACTCCACAACATCACTACAAGAACATTCCTTCAGTAGTATTTTAAACATAAAACCGTGTTAAACCTATGAAGTCGGTGTGAGGTGGATATTTTACAACTGTTGGATTATCTGTCCTTGTAAACTGTTCGTTTTAGTTTAGTTTGAAAAATGTATTATACAATGCACTAGTTATTTATATTAAATGACAACACCGTACTTTACAATAAGGTTGCATTTGTTAACACCATTTAATGCATTAGCTGAACTAACAATACACAATACAGCATTTACTGTATTAATCTTAGCTCATGTTAGTTTCAGCATTTACAAATACATTTATAAAATCATAACATCATAGTTAATGCACAATTGTATTGTACTATACTGCTCATTGTTAGTTTATGTTAGCTAATGAATTTACTTTTATTGTAAAGTCTTGCCATAATTATGTAGTATATTCACTTTTTAATAAATCCCTAACAATAAAGAAACAAATATTTTTAACAAAGGTGCTAAAAAGAGGCAATGCCATATGATAACTATGTTTTTCCCCAAAGAACGTTTCAATCAGCAAAAGGTTCTTTATGAAGGATACTATATAATAAAAAGTACCTGGTTACCATTGTACTGTTAATGTCCTGCTCTGCGGTGCTCTCTGACACTTGTATATTTCAAACCAAGCCTGTAATCTGTCAACCATAAAACAGTAAGTGACATGTGGGTTAATCTAGCTGTGGCTGTTAAAATAAAGAGAGAGAAAGCAGGCCAATACAGTGGTTGGAACGATGGATTTAAAGAATGTTTCCTTCCTCATATAGCCATTACTTTATTGATGAATGTGGTATGCATTTAAAGAAATGCCCATGGAAATATTCTGGAGAGCTTCAAACAGATAGTGACACTTGGGGCTCTATCATACATCCGACGCAATGCTGCGCAATGCACAATGTAAGCGTCTTTTGCTAGTTTCAACCCGGCGCAATTATCATTTTCACATTAAGCGCCACATTGTTTAAATAGCAAATGCATTTGCGCCCAATTTTGCGCCCATGGGCATTCTGTTCTGAAAATGAGGCGTGTTCAGGCGCATTGTTGGTGCGTTGTTATTTTTTTAGGCAACTAAAATAGACTACACCATTGACCAACAAAAACCTGGTCTAAAGTTAATGGCGCAATATGTTTTTTTGTTATTTAAAGAGCGCATTAGTAATATGCGCCTATAAACGGGACGACAACGCGGGTTTGCTTATCAGAAACATGAATGCGCAGCAGCACAAAAACGCTTTTAAATATGAAAGATTTAAGGATTAAAATGTAAAAGATTACCATTGAGTCTCTTGGACATAAATGAGGATCGATTATGAGACGTTAGAAGGCGTAAAGAGCAGCTTCACCTGTCGCCTGGTAAGTAAATAAATGCTTTGCTTTAAACAAATGCATCTGTTTTTAAATGTTTTTTAAATGGTACCCTATGGATTTATTGTATATGATGACACTGTACCTGTGGATAGGGTGAGATGATAAACATTTTAAGTATTGCTTTTTAAAAATCCCATGGCGCTGTCCGAGTGCTGAAACGCTTCAGATAAATTATTTATCTCTTGTTTGTTTTTTTAGAGTACAAACCTTTTCTTGCATATTTGCAAATTATTTTATGAGATTACAATGATTATGTAGGATATCAATACATTTACAGCAATTAAAAGCCTGCAAATTGTACTTCTATGACTGAAAGAAAAAGGCTTTTAAAGGTTTTAATCCCAAAAATTTAAATTTCAATAAAAATGAAAACACAATTTATTACATTATTCTCAAACTGGTGGTCTTCTTCCTCCGCTTAGTTTTTTAGTTTACAAGGTCCGTCATCTAAATAAAGATTTGACATAGCGCCAATGCAATTGGCTTTTAAAGGGGATGAAAGCTTAGACTCTCATTGGTTTATTGCACCCTACGCCCAAAACACTCCCATTACTCATTACGAGAATAGGAACAACTCTTTTCGACCGTGCGCTTGGCGCACAAACCATTTTTCCCGTGCACAATACCTCCAATATTTCACACTTTTAAAAGTGAGATGTAGCAGACCAGTGCATTGTTTAGTCACTTACTCACATATCACTTATTTACTCAAGCCATTTACAAACAGATAAGATCAATCAATCCACAAATGCCTAAGAAAGAAAGTTTTAATATATCTGTATGTTATAATGCATGTGACAATGTTGTTTTGCAGTGCAACTCTAAAACAAATCCTTTTAAACAGAATCAATAATCCCAATTTAGAAGCTCAATGTCCGATTGAATCCATCAATGCACTTGTTTTGATTTCTCTGAGGTGGCCCATGGCCTTGCTTCTTGGAAGATCATCAGTATGTGGTCTAAAGTTAAGAGTTAAGACAGGTTCGTGGTGCACCTGTGTTCCTAATGTTACTTTTCATCTCTGCTAATACTGAAGAAAAAACCCTGAAAAGATAGGATTGTCCCTCTCTACCCTTCAGGAAATTGCTTTAATGTTTGATTTACCCCTGACATCCGAATGAAAAACAACAAACCGTCCCGTCATTGCTCAAGCCAGCAGCTGAGAGTGAACTCGGCACCATCCCAAACTGCCAGCCGTCCTATGGAGAAGTGCACGCTAAACTTAGGCTGAGGTCAAAAGTGCTTCCACTACATTTCTGATGGGAAACTTTGCAAAGGTGATGTCCTGCCATTGCTGATTTAATATTCACTAACGCTCCCTTCCCAGGCCACACAATATGTATGGAAACTAAGCTAAAAAAAATTATAATAAAAATGTTTATTTACAAATGGTCATTTATTGACGTCAGAAACATGAGGATATTTACATGTGACTGCTTACGTTTACATAGCAATGTCTGGTTAGTATAATGGACGGCAGTGTAAAATATGGCTGCAGCTTTCACATGCGAATTAGGTAGCCAATCATAATACAGGACATTTTTATATAAAAGTCAGGAGCAAAAACAATCGTCAAAAACCTTAGTTAATTTCAAATTCAAGGACCTTTCAAGGACTTTCCAGGTCCAATACCCTCAAATTCAAGGACTAAATGTAGGGACACATTTCAAGTAAGAGCAAGGTTACATTGCGTTACCTTTAAAGATACATTGTCAGAGTTCCCTTTCGAGGGAACTCGCGCTACGTCACTGCAATGACACTTTGGGGACGCCTCCAGGGGTAAGTGCGTCTGAATGTGTATATCAAATTCAACCAATGGTGAGGCTTAACGACAAAGACAGGGTGACGCGGGAGCCAGGAAGTATATCGCTATCTGAAATATTCCAAAAAGGTGACGTTACAGGGATTCAGGAAGTATGACAAGAGAGACGCAGCGTCTCGTTCCCTTCTGAGGGAACAAAAGTTAAATACGTAACCTGAGACGTTTTCATGTGTCAAACACGTGTGCTTAAAAGGCTAGAAATTTTATGATATTATACTACACTACACAGGGAATAATATGGAATTTTTTTCCAGAAAACTTCTTGCATAAAATAGATTCAAGCACTTTCAATTACCTGTATCTATCTATGTATATTTTCAAAAACTTCCCAGGGCCTTGAATTTTTCCCCCCAGATTCACAAAATTTCAAGGATTTCAAGGACCCGTGGGAACCCTGAAAATGGTGCAGGTGAAGCATAATATAGCCCCATTATATTAATTGACCTTCTATATTGAGAATAATTAAACTATTAGTTCCAGTCCTTCATTCTGATTGGTCAATAGCTGTGTTTTATTTACGATATTTATTTATGGCCGCTGCACCCAACGATTCTGTGTATCACTTCGCAGCATCCATAGCAACCACCCGTAGCTACGTAAACATATGTGAAACACATTTAACAAACAGACGGTTTTAATTCAGTTTCAGTTTCAATTCATATGCAGGCTCATGTTTTTCAGACAGCTACTGCAGTCGCAGTGTGCATCTCCTTTAATCATATACTTATACTTCATATGCAAAAGTGGCTGAAAGTGATCCTTGCTACCTCATGTACTGTACCACCAACAACTTCATCCAACCATGAGAAGCATTTGCCCTTACTGCTTAAGTGTGTGACGTATGTTCACAAACAGTCTACACCAAATAGTCTCTCTGAGATCTCACAGAGTAAAAGAATATAAAAACACAAACCATATGACATTTTTTATAAAAATGGCACTGATTGCCAGTTGAATACAGTATTCCCACTAAAAGAGTTTAATGCTATTTTGTTAACTAAGACTAAACCTTTTATCATCATAATTCATTAAGTTATACAATTTTCCACTGTAATGCTTGGCTTAAATTTTTGCTTTTGAATTATATATCTCCGGGACATTTAAATAAATAACGATGTAGTCAAAATTCCTAAATTGGTTATAAGAAATTAATTTCTGCATTTTTAGCCTTATTTAGCTTGAAAGTTTTTCTGAGAGTCTTGTTTAAGGTGGATTTACTTGTTATTTTAAATACTTTTACCATTCGTCAAAATGCCAGTTTCTCCATTCAATATCAAGATTAGACACTGGCAAGCTTAAAGTTCCCAGCGTTCCTTTCATTCCCTGTATTCCCAGAGTTCCCCACCTCTGTAAAGAAGCACAGAGCTATACTTTAAGTTATTGCATAAATTATGCCTTTAAGACTGAATTTGTTTTGCTATTGCAACAAAAGCCCACGACTGTACAATGTTGCTATTGTGAAAAGATATGTTGTTTGACTAAAGCTTACAAAATTTACTAGTCATAAGATGAATGTGGTAAGGTGAGTTAAGATACTGGGATAGTCCTTTCAACTCCTTAATGGCAACGAAGAGAAAACATAACAACACTGGCAGGTGGCTATGAATACATTTAAAATAGGCCTCATTACAGTAAGCTCAGTTACAGGTCAGCTTTACATGCATGTTAAAGGGATAGTCCACCCAAAAATGAAAATTCTGTCATTATTTTCTCACCCTCGTGTTGTTCTAGACCTGTTTGAGTTTTTCCTAAATCCAAAATACCGCCATACAACAGACGTAGAGGGTTTTTTTTAGCTACCAGATCATTGTCAACCTCGTCTGCATCCATCTTCGCTCTGGTATAAGTGACGACGCACACCGCACATGTGCATGCCACACGTGCACTGCCTTTTTTGTTAGTTTTTCTTTCTTTTTTTAAACAGCAAGGAAAATCATCAAACTGTTATCAGAAAGTTTGTGTTAACAAGTCCACATATTTATTTATTTAATTGCAACATTTTGCTGTCATATAATCGCACAGGCTGACATCGCGATTGCGATGCGATTAATTGTGCAGCACTAATTTTTTTTTTTCAATTTAACTCTCTCAATGCCATTGACGAGATATCTCGTCAATTAAGAGAAACGCTTCCCCGCCAATGACGAGATTTTGCCGTTTTTGGGTGTGTCCCTTAAAATGCAAATGAGCTGACGAAATGCAAACACCGATCACAATGATGGTGGTTTGTTGTAATTGAAACTCAATTGTGCTGCTCTCTCTCTCTCTCTCTCTCTCTCTCTCTCTCTCTCTCTCTCTCTCTCTCTCTCTCTGCACTAAATGGCACTGCCGTGGTTGGATAGTGCAGATTAAGAGGCGGTATTATTGTAATTCGCCTTGATACCTACCTCACAAAACAGGCGAAATCTGAACGATAAAATTTTTCACATGCTTTCAGAAAATGGCTTACCCAAACAAAGTTACTGGGTTGATATTTTTCACGTTTTTAAGTTGATAGAAGCACTAGGGACCCAATAATAGGACTTAAACATAGAAAAAGTCTGATTTTCACACTATGACCCCTTTAACAACAATTACATCAAATAAAACTTTGTGTATTAATGACAATGTTGTTAAATGATCCTCGTTCACACAGATCCACGAAAATGACTATAAACGCTGCATGCCAGGCCAGTAGTTGGCGATATCACAATATCTGAAGTAATACACCGATAGCACAAATACATCTCGGACACGTCTATTAGATGTCTGCGTTTACATCTGCAAGACGTATTATTTAGATTGTTTGCTCATCTGCAATAAGTCTCTGAGACGTTTCCTAAAAGATGTCATATAGACATATTGAAGACGTCTACAAGACGTTTTTTGATTTAGAATGTATGTAAAGCAGCTCTTTCTAAGATGTTTTTACACACCAGATGTATTCCAGATCTCCAGATCTTTACCAGACATTTTACAGACGTACATGTGCTATCTGATGTCACCATTTTCACAAATTCACCTTTTTGTCATTTACATGAAGACGATAACAGTGTCGGCCTCAAAGTTTGCAATTGTCTTGTAAACAAACAGCCAAAACACATTTTCAATTTTTAGTTCATGTTGCTTGCAAATGCAAAATTATGACACTGAATGAGATTTCGCACTCCTAACCATCATCGAAATAAACACCAATTTAACACAACCCAACATGCCATGGTTCACTTCCTGTGAAATTCCCGCCATTTCTTTTCAATACAGTAGTTCATGATTTTTCCTGACTGATTCCCTGCTCGACAGCATCTCGACTGCAATATAAAACCCTACGTTTCTCGGGCAACTGCCCAAAAAAACGATATAAACAAAGAAAATTCACTGTTGTAAGAATATACAAAACGTACTACCGGATATTTATAGTTCTTTTCTTTTCTCTGCCATAAAGGAACAAAGCACCTCTCTACTGTTTGATTCTTTTATCGTCTCTCTTTTTGGCTCTCTGGCACTCTTTTCAACTTCAAACGCATCTAAAATCATTTGTCTCCAAATTCGAGACTTTGAGAAGAAATATAATACTGGGAGCAATTTGGTTGAGAGCCCATCAAAATACAGCCAGCTGCTTTGTTTCTTTCAAACTTCCATCGCTTGACACACGCGTGAACACACACTTGCATGTTGGCACTCGTACACACAGACGCACACACATTTCCAAGCAAGCGCACACAAACTCAGTCTCTGCCCCAAAGGTAGGCCCAGCTGGCAGAGATATGGGCTAGAAAGTGGGCACTAAAAGGTTTCAAGTCCTGAAGTGGCCTTAGGCTCTAGACATGGAGATTTTGTTTGTCGGCGTAGCACACACACTGAACGACTGCATCATTCAGATGTTACTTTCATGCGTACCTCCTTCAGGACGGATAATGCAATGATCCTAATGCTGTTTGTAGTTTTACAATTAATCTATTAAATGAGGCATGTTGTATATCAAAGATTAAAGTGACTGTGGGCTCTCGCATAAGATCACTTACTCACCTTGTCTGAGTTTGTTTTGGACTCACAAACACTGGGGATGCTAGGATACACATCAGACCAGCCTTTCGAAGTGCAGTTCCTTCTAATGATCCCTAAAACAAACACACATCGCTTGGTTAATAACTAATATATCAGAATGACTGATGGCAGACTGACAATGAACACTAGTATAACACTTACCTACCAAAACAAAGACAGCAGAAAACACACAGAGATATCCAGCCCTGTTGGCAAAATACTGCTTCATTTCTATTTAATTTCTCAGAAAAAAAGCTAATGGTTTCCACTGCAAGTACTATACCATCACAAACCATCAGCTGTTAACAATTACAAATTGTGCAATGCTTTTTTATGGCTTGCTTATTTATTTTTGCAGCATTTTATTTCACAGCATGAAATGTTTAGGACTAAAATGTTGAAATTTTATGCAACCCATGTGTTACATTGCAGTAACTGTGAGAAATAAACTGTGTGTACTGTAGAGCAGGGGCGTAGCCACGAGTGGGCCTGGATGGGCCTTGGCCCCCTCATTTACATGTCCGGCCCCCTCAAATTTCCAATTGCTTAAAATAAAATAAGATTGTTGATTTCTTAGTCTGATTAATAGATTGACCAATCAAAATGCTGTGCGGTAAAATGCGGCTATTTTCAAACTTGATTGGATTAGCTCATGTCACACGTTGTTATGCATAACTTATATAAACTTATTTATATACGAGTTGCCCCCTAGTTTTAAGATAGGACCCCCAAAACTAAAATTCTGTCTACGCCCCTGCTGTAGAGTTACAAGCTGCCCCATATTTTCACAAAAAAATTGTGATATGATCTGCAAAACCATACGTCACACTAATTTCAACCCAGCAGAGTTCATACAGTATATCATATAACACACAACATTCCAGAGGTCATAACAGATTTAAGCTTAGAAAACCAAAATCATTGTAAATCAGTTTGTAAATTAAGCAATTTATTTGACAAGATCCTAAACAGCCCTCTCTCAAATGTAGCTTTGAAAAGAGCGATTAATCCCAGTGAATCAGTTTACCAAAACCATCTGCTTTTTATATGTAGCTTTGAAAAGAGCAATTTATTCTAGTGAATCAATTCACCAAAACTGCTCTCTAACTTTGAAAAAGAGCGATTCAAATCCAGGAATTAGTTCACTTAAAATTGTCTGTTCTCTATTGTGGCGCTTAAAAAGTAGGATTTGTTCTAATGAATCAGTTCACTAAACGGTCTGCTCTCTAATATGTTGCTTTGAAAAGAGCCATTCGTTCCAGTAAATCAGTTTACCAAATCAGTCTGCTTTCTAATATATGTAGCTTTGAAAAGAGTGATTCATTCTAGTGAAACAGTTCATTCAAACCGGTCTGCTCTCAATTATGTAGCTTTGAAAAGAGCAATTAATTCTACTAAATTAGTTCACCAAAATAATAGGTAGCTTTGAAAAGAGTAATTCAAATCAGGGAATCAGTTCACTTAAAATTGTTTGTTCTTTAATAAGCCTATGTAGCTTTAAAAAGAGTGATTTGTTCTAGTGAATCAGTTCACCAAAACCGTCTGCTCTCTAATATGTTGCTTTCAAAAGAGCAATTCGTTCCACTAAATCAGTTCACCAAATCAGTCTGCTTTCTAATATGTAGCTTTAAAAGAGTTATTCATTTTAATGAATCAGTTCACCAAATCAGTCTGCTCTCTAACATGTAGCTTTGAAAAGAGCAATTAATTCCAGTCAATCGGTTCACTGAAACGGTCTGCTCTCTAATGTGAAGCTTTGAAAGGAGTGCTTTATTTTCGTGAATCAGTTCACCAAATCAATCTGCTCTCTAATATGTAACGTTGAAGAGAGCAATTCATTCCAGTGAATCAGTTCACTGAAACGGTCTGCTCTCTAATGTGAAGCTTTGAAAGGAGTGATTTATTTTAGTGAATCAGTTCACCAAATCAATCTGCTCTCTAATGTGTAACGTTGAAAAGAGCAATTAATTCCAGTGAATCGGTTCACTGAAACGGTCTGCTCTCTAATGTGAAGCTTTGAAAGAAGCGATTTATTTTAGTGAATCAGTTCACCAAATCAGTCTGCTCTCTAATATGTAACTTTAAAAAAGCTATTTATTTCAGTGAATCAGTTCACTGAAACGGTCAGCTCTCTAATTTGAAGCTTTGAAAGGAGTGATTTATTTTAGTGAATCAGTTCACCAAATCAGTCTGCTCTCTAATATGTAGCTTTAAAAAAGCTATTTATTTCAGTGAATCAGTTCACTGAAACGGTCAGCTCTCTAATGTGAAGCTTTGAAAGGAGTGATTTATTTTAGTGAATCAGTTCACCAAATCAGTCTGCTCTCTAATATGTAGCTTTAAAAAAGCGATTTATTTCAGTGAATCAGTTCACTAAAACGGTCTGCTCTCTAATTTGAAGCTTTGAAAGGAGCAATTTATTTTAGTGAATCAATTCACCAAATCAATCTGCTTTCTAATATTTAGCTTTGAAAAGAGAGATTCATTCTAGTGGATCAGTTCATTCAAACCAGTCTGCTCTAAATTATTTAGCTTTGAAAAGAACAATTCATTCTGAAGAATCAGTTCACTTAAAATACTCTGTTCTCTAATATGTAGCTTTGAAGAGTGCTTCGTTCCAGTGAATCTTTTTACCAAATCATTCTGCTCTCTAACATGTAGCTTTGAAAAGAGCAATTCATTCCATATAATCAATTCACTGAAACGGTCTGCTCTCTAATATGAAGCTTTGAAAGAAACGATTTATTTTAGTGAATCAGTTCACCAAATCAGTCTGCTCTCTAGTATGAAGCTTTGAAAGGAGCGATTTGTTTGAGTGAATCAGTTCACCAAATCAGTCTGCTTTCTAATATGTAACTTTGAAAAGAGTGATGCATTCTAGTGAATCAGTTCATTTAAACCGGTCTGCTCTCGATTATGTAGCTTTGAAAAGAGCAATTCACTCCAGTGAATCAGTTCACTGAAACGGTCTGCTCTCTAATATGAAGCTTTGAAAGAAGCTATTTATTTTAGTGAATCAGTTCACCAATCAGCCTGCTCTCTAGTATAAAGCTTTGAAAGGAGCGATTTCTTTGAGTGAATCAGTTCACCAAATCAGTCTGCTTTTTAATATGTAACTTTGAAAAGAGTGATGCATTCTAGTGAATCAGTTTATTTAAACCGGTCTGCTCTCGATTATGTAGCTTTGAAAAGAGCAATTCACTCCCGTGAATCAGTTCACTGAAACGGTCTGCTCTCTAATATAAAGCTTTGAAAGGAGCGATTTATTTGAGTGAATCAGTTCACCAAATCAGTCTGCTTTCTAATATGTAACTTTGAAAAGAGTGATGCATTCTAGTGAATCAGTTCATTTAAACCGGTCTGCTCTCGATTATGTAGCATTGAAAAGAGCAATTCACTCCAGTGAATCAGTTCACTGAAACGGTCTGCTCTCTATTGTGAATCGATTTAGAGCAATTTATTTTAGTGAATCAGTTCACCAAATCAGTCTGCTCTCTAATTGCTTTGAAAATATCGATTCATTCTAGGGAGTCAGTTCACAGAAATGCTCTGCTCTCTAATATGTAGTTTTCAAAAGAATTTTAATTTAGACACCACGAAAGTATAATAGCATTTTCGTTTGACCATTGCTTATATAATGAATATCACAGTTTCTCTTTGGTTGCTACAATTACTTTTATATTACACCACACTGTTCTCACTCATTATGTAAAGCCATATGGTTCCACTGATAAATTATAATAATAATAATTTTGTTCATGACTGATAGATTCATGCGAGGCTGAAAGGCTGTGACTTTGAGTGAAGTATAAATACAGTGCATTTGTGTTTCATGCATTAAAGTGTCTCTGTGCAGGCTTTCTAATACTCAGACTAACAAAACAGCAGCCACCTACACATAGCACTGCATCAACGGCCACCATTACACAAGAAAAAGAGAAACTAGCAGGCAAACTGAATGCACCTGAAATCACCATTAATAAAATAAAAAGGTGGTACATCTACAAAGTAAATGCATGACAAGATTTCAAATCAAGATAATGCATTTCCATGAACTCCCATTCTGAATAGCAAAAGTCTATAATTTTTTGGTTTTACTTACTAATTTGTTCTTATTCAAAAAACTTTAAGTGCTCACAGGAAAATATACCTATTTTACTTGGTGGGATTTTGCATGATGTGAATTGCACAAAAACGAATGATTGCACGAAAAGCATAAATAAAACCCCACCCCTAACCCTAATGGCACAGGGCGAAAGCAGATCATACAAAAGCGTACGAATGATTTTGTACAAATTCATATGAATTGGTCACCTTGTAAAATAGATTAAACCGTGTGGTGCACTTGATGTTTTCTTGATGTGCTCCTTCAGAGCCGAGCGGAAAGCAGAATAAATACATAACGTCTTTTTATGGGGCCGTATACGCAGCACAACTGCTTCACAGCACTTTCGTGAGAGAATGTAAACCTCCCCTGACATGTATCAACATGACGATTTATTTTTGTCTATGTCCACCGCGAAACAAATCCCCAAATACACACCCACACATGCTTACACACAGAAAATAGGATACACATGTGCACACACACACACACATAACAAAAGTGCTCGTCTGTACAAAAAGGTGATAACCCATCTCTGAAAAAATGGACCACCTAGACCACCCCATTCATGAAAGGTCCGCTAATTTACGTCATCATCCAAGCTCTTATATTAAATTCAATTGTGAGGATGTTAATCAAAAATGCATTTTTATAAGGCGTGTGTAAAATGCGGGACTTAAAAAAAGCTAAACCGAGCTTTATGCTGGAGGAGCAAACATGACAGACAGCTACTTTCCATTTCATGTGTGCAGCATCAGTCCCAAACCATCACATCTAACATGACATTAGCAGCAAAGACAGGGAAAAGCTACATGCGGTGCAATTTTTCTATCCTCCAGAGGACTGGGATGGAGAAGACAGGTGTGTTGTAGTAATATAAGCTTGGCTATAGAAGATTAGAGGGAGGTTAAACCTTTTAAAGCCCACGCTACCCTGAGGTACCTACTCCGATGTACGGCTATAATCGGAGGTGGGATAAATATATCCATTCCAGCTCTTACAATCCATTACCCCGTCAATCGATGGAAAATAACAGCATAAACACCGGGTCAAAAACAGTGCATTGCTATTTTAAGAGCTACTTTGCGAAAAAACAACTGATAATATTTCAGATAACAACTAATGGAGCTTATTCTGAGTGCGTACATTAGAAAGAGTGTTTGGAAATTTGTGCATTATAAAATTACAGGTCGGCATATTGAGAGATTCTGGGTCTCTGTAAATCTGTGGATTAGATTAGAAGACGGGGATCAGAAGGGATGAAAACAGGATAATTGTTGATTCAGAGTTGTATGTCTACTCCCACACTTTGGAGCCTGACAGACAGCTACTCTACAGGGAAGAAGGGGTGTGTGCCAGTCCTGCGCCCTCGGCTTGAGTCCACGGGTCAATGAGCACGTCCGAGCAGCAGGGAAAAACATGATGCAGTCACTCCAGCCTTTGGTTTTTTGCCCTACTCATTAATTGACTCACACTTACATTCACATGGACAGTCGAAATCAACAATACAATGTACAGTGGTGGGCTTTAAATTAGAAATAATCACGGTATATTATGGTCATTATTTGACTTATACATTAAGGTGGTAATGGTCTTTTGTTGTGGATGTAATATAATAGCTTTTTAGAAAACCATATATGTACTTGTGTATCACAGAAGCCAGGCTGTAATTTTCCTGCTACAAGATGTAAAGACTAAAAAAAAGAAAAATGCTCTTATTATTCTGCACAGTGCCATACAATGAATGAACAAATTAATGCCTTCAAAATAAAAAAGATGGACTTGGTTGGAGTTTGTTGGATCGATGTAAATTAATCTTTAAAGACCATTGAAAGTGCATGTGACACATGTGACGTGTTTTACTTATTCCTTTTTTTAAAGTTTTTTTTGTGATTTTCTTCTATAAATATATAAACATTCAAATATATCAAATGAAAGAACAGACCCTCTGCTTTCAAAAAACGGGGAAAAAAAACGTTTCATCCTATCTTCATTTGTTCTCTTTTTATATCCTCTTAAATATGGTTTCTTTTAAGCAAAAAGCTGAAATAATTACATTTTTGTAAAGGAATTTTGTTGGAAATAATATTCAGAACTATTATCAAAACATACATGGAGTTTTAACTGTTGTAAAATTAGTTTTTGCTTCAGTTTTTTATAGATTTGGTAAGATCACCATCTAGTGGATAAACGCAGAATTACAGATTACTGTGAAAACTCGTCATTGGCAGCCATCTCTTAATTGAGATGCCAAGCCGATGCCTGACCAGTGACCACCGGCGGAACCAGTTTAATTCACTTACCCGTTCATATACCCCGATAAATACTATATATATAGGAGTTTTTTTCCTAGGGGGCTTTTTCATCCCCTGGAGAGTCCGCCATCTTTGGCTTAACTTACTACTTTACGTTACATTATTACTACGCTCGCTTTTCTATGCTTTTCCTACGTGTATTAATGTAAAGCTGCATTGAAACAATTAACAATTGTGAAAAGCGCTATATAAATAAGATTGAATTGAATTGAATTAGTTGACGAGATAACTCGTCCATGGCAGGGAAAGAGTTAAATGATACATGACATTTTGCAAGTATTAAAGCAAATATTACCGTCTCTGGTAAACAGATTCTTAAGAGCAGTGGGACAGGAATTATCCACCACCTCTCCAACTTCTGCACTGTGCCAACATGAAATATTATCCCATGTTCCTCTGCAACCTGTAAGTAAAAATAGAAAAACACACGCTTAAAACTTTATAAATTATCCTAAAATATACTGAGATGCAAAACTGTCAAGAAGGTTACTGGGAAGACATTGCCAGTGCTAAGAGAAACTTGTACTAATGGAAGACAATGGGAAACTTTATACTGAAAGATAAGATACACATTGGTTTACAAATGATGGTTAGGGTCTTTACATGCCCATCAAATCAACTAGTGATGGATCTTGTGTGCCTAAACATGTTTTTACTAATACAGTAACTGATGCGATTATTATTCAAGTGCAAAAAATGGTTATGTATATACAGTACTGTGCAAAAGTCTTAAGTCACTGCCAGCTATGTTGTTTATAAACGAGTTTTAATGAGCATGCATATATATATGGGACTTCTATTACATATTGCAAATATGTGCATATGTGCCCTTTTACAAAGTGAGCAAGAGATTTAACATAAAGTTAACATTGACAGTCCTACGAACAACACAAATGTTATTCATCCACTCAGGTATACAAACAGAACAGCTGAAAATTGGTCACTGCTTCTTTTGAGGGATCACAGGAATCATAGACTGGCACACAGATGTGTTGTAAAGTTCAGGGCATGAATAGAAAAATGGTTGTTTGTGCAGTGGTCTGACGATGACATCACTCCACCATTCATCAATATCTTCAAAGGATCTCAGGAACGTCACGGCTAAAACAGGCCATGTAGTCCATTTTGTGCCTTTACGGCACATTTACTTCTGCACTGTTTACCGCGATCTATTAATGGAAATCCTATTGTAGGTCTATCAGTAAAGAAAGGGCCAACTTAAAATAGTAAAGTACATATTGGTAGTCACTTAGCAGATGCTATTATCCAAAGAGACTTCCCAAGCAAATGATAGTGCAGTCTATACATATTTTAACATGTGTGTTCCCTGAGGACTGAACCCCTGCTTTATCAATTAAGCTACATGAAAACTTTTCAAACATTTCACACTTTAGCTTTAAGCAACAGCTGTATCTGCTGGCAATCTGCTTTCAGTTAAGAGGAGAAATCTAAACCCTCCCAAAAAAAAAACACTTTACTCGCCAAGCATTGTTTAACACCCAATAAACATGATCTCTGATTGGTCGGTGATCGGCTCATTCTGCTCTTTTATGAAACATGACAACGTTAGCGATGTGAGACACATTGAGTAAACCATTCAACTCCAGGGGGGCTAATCAATCATTTAACTCATTCCTATGGTCAAGATTTGTGCGTATTGTTTACTTCCAAATAATTATCAATAATTGGAACATTTATTTCTCCATTGATGGAAAACACATTTCTGTCATCGTTTTGCGGGAAACTCAAGCAAAGCATCATGGTTTCCCACACACAGTCGTGTTATCGGATGTCAAGATTGTTCCAACATGAAGAACAATGCAAAACAAACAAACCAAGAAAGTGAACATTGTGCACTGATTAGACTTAAAGGAGATTGGCGTCTTTGTGTTTAGACCTAGTTGTTTAACAATTACATTCTCATAAATCAATATAAATCCTTGTAAGAAGACACAGGAGAAAGCCACAGGGGATGGGTGTCGCACACTTATTGACTGCAGGATGGAAACCAATGGCGATTAGCTAGGATCAGTACAAGAAGTCAAAGCTTAGGGGGGTTGGGGGGTTAAAGCTATTTCATGCATTCTGACTTATTAAAGGGGACATATCATGAAAATCTGACGTTTTTCATGTTTAAGTGCTATAATTGGGTCCCCAGTGCTTCTATCAAACTGGAAACTGTGAAAAAGTACAACTCAGTAACTTAGTTTTGGTAAACCATTCTCTGCAAGCATGTGAAAAAATAAGTCATTAAAATTTGGCTTTCTTGTGATGTCAAAAGGGGATAATAACACTCCTTACTCTGCACTATCCAACCACAACACTGCCTTTTAGTGCAGAGATCAACTCATTTGCATTTAAAAGGACACACCCAAAAAAGGCACATTTTTGCTCACACCTACAAAGTCGCAATTTTAACATGTTATAATAAATTATCTATATGATATTTTGAGCTAAAACTTCACATACGTACTGTGGGGACACCAAAGATTTATAATATCTTTGAACAGTCTTGTGAAATGTCTCCTTTAACACTGTTTAAGAGTTGGATTCCTTATGCTAAACAAAAGCAAACGTCAAAAAAGCAGTTGGATGTTTGACAAAAAGGTTTCTGTGCCGAATGCACTTAGCCAGGGTTCATACAAGTTTTCAACATGAAAGATTCATACGTAACAATCTTGCTTTTAAGGGCAATTTTAGTGCAGGAAGTACAGTGGAAGTCCTTATATGGGCACTTTAACTGGAATAGCGCACACATGCACCAACCAAGAGCTGACACGAAATCAACATCACCGAAAAAGTGTGTTGTTGTTTGTGAGGGAAATTTAAGCTTGTTCAGCTTCCCAAAGAACCCAGCCTTATGGAAACAATGGATATAGTTTGTTTATCCGGGGTAGCAGTGGAGTTGTGCGTGTTTGTTTGTTTAATGCATGATTTCGTTGAAATGGGGCGGTCCCAACCGGGTCAGTATTTTTGTTTTATAAGATAAGTAATTTATTAACTGTTTTTATTTATGTATACATATATGTACCTAGAAGTATATATTAGGACCTTAAAGGGACACTCCAATTTTTTCTAAATATGCTCATTTTCCAGCTCTCGTTTTGGAATCCATTCAGCTGATCTCTGGGTCTGGCGCTAGCACTTTTAGCATAGCTTAGCATAATTGTTTGAATCTGATTAGACCATTAGCATCGTGCTAAAAAATAACCGAGTTTCGATATTTTTCTTTTTAAAACTTGACTTTTCTATAGTTACATTGTTTTAAGACCGACGGAAAATAAAAAGTTGTGATTTTCTAGGCAGATATGACTAGGAACTATACTCTCATTCTGGAGTAATAATCAATGACTTTGCTGCCGTAACATGGATGCAGCAGGCGTAGTGATCTAAAGCACTGCCCGAAAATAGTCCCCTAGGTTACTTTCAATAGCAGGGGACTATTTTCAGGGCACTGCATAATATCATTGCGCCTGCTGCAGCCATGTTACAGCAGCTAAGTCTTTTTGGTTATTTTTTTAGCACGATGCTAATGGTCTAATTAGATTCAATGGATTATGCTAAGCTACGCTAAAAATGGTACCACCAGACCCGGAGATCAGCTGAATGGATTCCAAAATGGTAAAAATCTCATGTTTAACTCTAGAGGAGCTGGAAAATGAGCATTTTTTTAAAAGTGGAGTGTCCCTTTAAGGGGTACTGCCCCAAGGACAACTTGGGAGCCATCAAAGCAGTATAAATGGGGACATTAACTTATAAAGGACATACAATGTGGCTAAACCTCATTCAAATGTCTTACAATAAAAGACGTTAACAAATTGTGGTTAACAAATGTGCTGCATAAATAACACTGTATGTCATAAAAATGGTGTAGTTTCCATATTCAACATACACTACATTTGCATGTAGATAAAGATGGGCATTACACAGTAAACACACGCACTCATATGTTAATACACTACCTTCAGTCTTCAGAGGTGGCTCGTTTACCAGCATTAACAAACATTCCTGCCTGGCCATTTGCAGCTCATACAGAAAGTGACAGTTTGGATGCCTTCCATTGACCTTCAGAGAGAACAAACGAAAAAACAAATTCAGTCTCAATTTCAATGCGAATGCCACTTATTCCAGCTCAGAGTCAGCAGTGGTGACAATGGATGGCAAGTGTCTCAGTAACAGTATATTTGCCTACAAGCATCCATCAGCTTTGAGGATCAAAACAACCAACATTTTAACATCTAATATCAGTGCTTAATGCATTTATAAAATCAGGCTAGAATTGCTGTGAAGACGACAGTTTAGCTGATCAGACGTTTTTGTGCTGAACTGCTAACTTGGTTACAAAGGCTCCCTGGTAACAAGATCCAAAATGACAGATCAGCACGGTTGGACTCAAAGCCGGCATGATCAAAGAGCTGCCACAAATCGTCTTTAACTGTTTCAAAAGCTCTCAAGGGAAATTAACATGAAATCTTCAGTGCTGTCCATCATTCAGTGTTTGACCATACAGTGTTTTGGTATGTGAATGTAAAAAATTATATCAAACAGGCTCGAATTGAAAATATGTACAAGCTTTTTATTTCATGTGCTAAATAAACCAATGTGTTTATGTGTTTTTAAGTGTGTGAACCCTTATTCAGTTTGGCTTCGGGTTTTTCCAAATGAACCGCACACACACAAATCAGCCCCAAATCAGAGCAGGAAATAAGCTCACACCTAATGCCTGTCGTCACTCATCTATGTCAAGCTACATCTTTGATAAGTGAACCCACACAAGCTAAGGAAATCTTTCGCCCTTACACATCGTAGCTAGTATGTGATTGTATCAGGGATTAATCTGAATTATTACAGAGCAAATGCACACTGGCTGATATTAACCAAGACAGAAAGGAAAATTGCTTTGACATTTTCGCTCTTTTCTCACTAATTTTTTGGCCAGAACAGTTAAACAGACTACACAAACTGAAGGAGCTCAATTTAGTTTATTTTTAGAAACAATGGATCCTACTTAAACTGTCAGTGAGCTTCCTGAATTTCCTTTTCTTTCATGTAATCCAAACAGATTCTCTTTAATTTTGCACTAAATGTGGAAAAGTGAATCAATACATATGGAAAGCAGTCTGTCGCTTTGACACATCATAGCAGTGGTTCACCCTTCTGCTTCATCAGAATTGACATGTTTTTAAAAATGAATTATTCGGATAATGGAAAGAGACTTGAAAGGGGAGCATCTGGTCCAATTAACATGTAAAACAGCCCGACCTGACCACCATGGGTGCTTTCTAAAAATATAGCTTTGATAAAAGTCTAAATGTGTCCAAAATTAGATACTTATTTCAAATAAGCAAAGAGTGAATTTAGATGTTGGGTGTTTATTCCTTTTATTTATTTCTATTTTACACTAAGAGACAATCGTGCTTGTATTTTACCATCTTGTTTACAAAAAACATTGAACATTTTGTCTGATGTAAAGAGTCAAGTTTTAAATAGGAAAATATCAAAACTCTTTGGTTATTTTTTAGCATGATGCTAATGGTCTAATCAGATTCAATGAATTATGCTAAGATATGCTAAAAGTGGTAGCAGCTGAAGATCAGCTGAATGGATTCCAAAGCGGTAAAAATCAAATGTTTAAAGCAACACTAAAGAGTTTTTGCTCTTTGCTCCCCCTACAGGTTGGAAGCGGAATTGTCCATTTCCACTGTCGTAAATAATTTAGCCTACTGGCTCCGATTGAATTGTAGGTCTGCCGTAAAGCAAGTTTTTGTAGTTTTCACTCGAACTACAAGACTGCGACCCCGCGGTTGGAAACTTCTTTAGTGCGGTTTTGGCCGATAGAGGGCTGCAAAGCGAATGTGAAAGTGCCGTTCACCCTGTTTCGAGTGAATGAACGACTGAAACTTTTTTGGAAACGTTATTTTAAGGTAAAAAAACTCTTTAGTCTTGCTCTAAAATTATTTCAGAGATAGAACAACTTTTAACTGGACAAATTGTACTGTTGCTGCAACCTGAGCAGCCTCCTAGCTGCTACAAGCACACTCTGAAAGTGGAGGATAGGAAACACAGCCCCGCCCCTCCCCCTGCCTGCAGAAGAGTGTCTGATACCAGGCACTGTTGCGCTTTTCAACCACATGGGGGAGCTGTAAGTCATTTTTACATGGAAACTACATAGTGTTGCTTTAACTCTAGGGGACCTGGAAAATGAGCATATTTTCAAAAGAAGGTGGAGTGTCTCTTTAAGGGGTACTGCCCCAGTTACAGCTTGGGACCATTTTTTAAGCAGTATAAATGGGGAAATTAACTTATAAAAGACATACATGTGGCTACGAGATAATCCATAAATCCATCACAAACCTATTATTATTTTAAGGAGGTTTTGAATTAGACACGAAGATACCAAGTGACTGCTAGAGAAAAGCACTCATTCCCTTTTGCATCCCACAAAATACGGCTTGAATATGAACAAACTATGTTTCTTTAGCACACTATTGAAAATTTTTTTTGAAAAAGTTTGTTGGTCCAACTTAAAAAAGGTAAGTTACCTGGTTGGTGTCAACTAATATTTTTAAGTTGAATTAACTTAAAAGTCACTTAAAGGTCAACCAAGTACAGTAAAATTAATGTTTTTACAGTGTAACAACTATGAATCTCTTCTGTGGTTTGGAAATCTGTTTTTGTACCGCAGCTACATTCAGAATTGTGGTGGTCTTCACTGAACTGTAGTGGGTTGAAATCTCACAAATATCATCATTTGATTATTTGAGAAAGTTTGGTTTCATGTTTATGTTGTTATTAGATGAAGCTGTTTCATTTCTCACGCTACAAAATGAGCATTACTAAAAATTGCTTGTTTTTAAAGGAGTCCTATTACGCTTTTTATTTTGTTGCTGTTTTAGCATAAAAAAAGGTCTGCAAAATAACAAAGCTAAAAGTCAAATCCAAAGAAAGTCAATTCTCTTTAAGAGAAAGCACTTTTTAAGTACTACAACTGCTAATAGACATTTTAAATGTTTTTCTCTTTATTTATATCAATAAAAATAAAGCAATGATGAAACTTTGTTCCCATATACACTATATTTTAAAGTGGGTAATTTGTACGACCACATTCATATGTTTTTGTATGACTTGCTTTCGCCCATGATGTTGGGGTTAGGGGTGGGGTTTCATTATTGTTTTTTTTTCGATAACCATATGTTTTCCTAACATTCAAATTCGTCAACTCGTAAAATGTGAACCCATTCCCAGTGGATCAGGCTACGCATGACTCATATTACGTAATACAAATGGATTTTTGGCTTTTAAACTTGATAACAGCAGAAACTGATCTCCTGGATGGTTGTTTTTCGCAGTGATATGAATGCACAAAAGGTAGATTTTAGAAATATGTCTTTTAAACCTAAACCACTGACATAATATACTGTACAATACTGCATCATTGATCTTTAGCATGAAAAACTGCCTGACATTAAATGTTTTTGTTTGAAATTGTTTATGGATTGAATTGTAATAGAGCACAACCAAACCCAACTTCCTGGGCTTTGATGGGATCTCTGTGTAATATGTCTTCAGTATCTAAGGAAACCTCTTGATCCACAGCTTAAAAACCTAGTTACAGGGAAGATGTTGGATGAGCCACAATAAAAATCCAGATGGAGCTTGAACTACAAATCACTCTACAGGAAATAAAAGGCGCATCATATATTATATGAATCGTAAATATATTATGGCTGTGCATTAAACGATTACTGTACATCTAAGCACAAACATCAAAGGTGACGCAGTCATCTGTATGGTAATCCAAAATAAAAGGCACACTGATGTAAATTGTAAAAATCTGTAGTATTTAGTTAGATTGTGATGTATCCGTTTCTTTGGGGGATACAGACATATGGACATATGGAGTGTTGCACTTTAATTAAGGTCATAAAGAAATACTTTGCAAGTAACTGATTAATAGATCCTTAAGCTTTTGGTTATTTCAAACAAAATTAACAATACAGCTTGAAGACAATGCAAATTTTTTTGATGCACACTTATTTTATTTATGTTGTATTGCACCCTTTCCAAGCATGCAACATTAAAGCTATTTAATTTACTGTATGCTTGACATTATACTTTGTAATATATTACAGTAAACATATCGATTCATTAAAGGAAATCTAAAATGTATTAGGTAGTTATTTATTTTGAATAATATTAGGGTATTTGATCTGTCAGTAAATTTTCATGTATAGCATAAACTTCACTTTCACATGAGAAAGCATTTCTTATAGCGCATAATGAACTTTTACTTTGAAAATGATGTGAAAAATGTTAGTAATTGCATAATTTCAGCTAGGTCAAAAACACATCATGAATATCGTTTGTCCGCATGCAAGCCATTAACCGTTCCTGCCCTGTTGGACCTTTCTTAAGACCCCTTTGGGCAAAACACCTGAATCCTCACAGGACATCGGTCTAGAATAGCCCTGACCCAGTTCTGCCTATCCCTTTAAAACTGTGTAATAAGCAATATCCTTATACATCATATATGAGAGAAGGCTACACAAGCCCATGTGACAATTTAAACCCTAGAAGAGTTCAGCGAATGTACACTATTCACAAAAAGTTTCACAGATTTAATGCAAAGCGAATGGCTGTATTGTTTTTTAATTTCAGTATAGCCTGCAATGATTTGCTGTAATTCTTGCTATATGCAAATAATATAGGTCACCTCATAATACACATGAAATCTGAAATTCTCACACGTTTGTCTTTTGTTGGTAAGTAAATTAACACCACTCAGGAAAATAGCTCACTGTCCACCCTGCTGATGTTTAAGACAACATGGTCCTCTAGCAGAACATGTTCCCATCCTATATGGGGTAAGTTGTCACAGCAGCATCCTCATTTTTAATATGTGCTCTCTAAAAAATGCAAGGTTGTTTCAATTTGTTTTGTCAAACATGGACAATCCCAACTGCTAGATTAAATTAACCTGAAATAATTATAGGTTAATTGTAATTTAACGGTTGGGTTTGTTCATATTTGACCAAACCATGAGCTGAAACAAACAGCTGTTTTTTTAAGTTATTGCGGGCAAAATTACAACATAAAAACATCATAAAGCAGTAAAAACCGTAAACACGTAATGCAATGATTTAAAAAAAATTAATTCCCATGAAACAGCTTTAAAATGCCATTCTCACGTTGTAAATATAGTGTGAATTCAGGTAAATTTGGACATTTTTTGACAGTCATCTCAATGTCAGAAAGTGTCCCAGTTTACATCCACTCTACTTTCATTACCGAAATATATAGCCCTATAGTGACAACTTTTGTAACAATATAATGACAACTTTTGTAACAACAAAACCGTTCTTCACGAAATACATCTGAAACCCGCGCACCTGAGGCTCTCGTGCGGTAAAGAACTTACCGAGCGCGTGTTCCAAACTAATAAAAGTAGAAGTAAACCGTTGGCGAGATTCATCTTCATTTCTTGCTGTTTCTTCAATGCAAATATTAAACACTCCAGCAAAACTCATCCAGATAATCATGAATAAAATAACACGTGCGTCAATTCCAGCCAGCCTTCGATATGAAGAGAACTTGTGAAAACGCAACCTGTGCCAAAGATGTCCGGTTACGAGCGCGCGAAATCAAAGGGCGCGCTTGATGCGCGATCAGAGAGAGGAACAGTGCGTGTGTCTGTCAGCTTTAGAGGAGGCTGGTAATTCAGAAGAGTCTATTACTCCTCCTCTATTGCTCATCTGAGATGCGCAACTGGCATTGCGCCTTTGGACCGCGATTTAGCCTGGAATCTGAACAGAATTGGCATTCAAACAGTTGAGGTATTTTTATGCTTTTAGGTCACTAATTGAGGGCGAGTTTGCATGGCAAAATGTTGTTGTAGATTGTAAACAAAAGACTTGCACCCCAACGTGTAACACTTATGTAAATATGCTGTAAACAGAAAATATTGCACTTTAGTAATACAACCCCTACTAAAATTAAACGTGCACGGTTTTACTACAGAAAAAAAACTATGGTTACTTTAGTAAACCACCATGGTTACCACAAAATAACCAAGGTTTTGAAAATGCTTATTTTGCTTATTTATATATGGGTCATTCTACAGAAAAGGTGGAATTCGGGTGATGGAAATTTGCGTAAGTGAACTTCTTTCAACATACCCAAAACTTCTTTAATAGCATTAATTAACTTGTCAAATCTATGAATCCGCAAAACTTAATCTATTTTTACATTTTTAATACATTTTAATAAAGAATCCATTAGTCATTTATTTGTCATTGGTGTTACCTGGGATTTAAACAACATTAATGTTGATACTAAATATTTTTTCTTATTACAGTTTGTGTATTTAGTAAAAGGTTGAGTAGATGAATGATAACAGCAAGAAAAATAATTGATTATTAATATTTGTTTAATTAAATTCTTCATCCCAGCATTGTATGAAATTATTTGATTCTCAGTTTGACTTTTTTCTTTAAAACCAACAAAAACAAAAATATTCAGCCAAAAAGGCTTTGATGCAAAGACTGAAATATCAACAATGTCTTACATCCCATATCAACAACAAAATATTACTAGAAAGTACAAGAAAATACATTCATAACACGAAAACTTGGTTTAACACCAATGACACAATGTAACACCAATGACAAAATTAGAATATAATAATAGATAATACATTTGATAAAACTTGTAAACTTTCATAAAATTTTCCATCTTGTGTTGTTTTTATGCTTTTATGTTGGTCAGTTAAAGGAATAGTGCTTAGGAAGTACTCATTAGAGAAGTAACACTAATGACGGTAACGCCAATGACAATTTACAGAAAAAAAACTAACATTTTAACAAAATGGCTGCCATTAGCCATGTGCCATTTCATCAGAGATGTAACAATCACATACTTATTCAGTATAATGTATTTTATGTAAAGATCTTAACACTCCCAGCTTTAAAAAAAGAGTAACACTAATGACATCCAAAAAGTCTTATCTCAAAATTCTTAGATATATCATGATATTTTAGACAAATAAGGTAAGACATCTCAAAAACCTTTTGCCTTCCTCCACTGCACTTCTTCCACTGACCTCTTGCCCCAAGAAAACCTTCAAAGAGCTGATGCATTGTTTCAAAATAAAGGTGCTTTGGGTAGGGTAACACCAATGACATAAATGTGGGGAACAATATTTATTTGATATTATTCATATTAATAGTGTATTTTTACCATTTTAGTGTTGTAGTCAATCATACAGGGTTAAATGTAAATGTAAATTAGATTTGTTTTATAAAAAACATGGTTTTAAATAATAAGTACACAGTTCAACAAGTACAGGGCAATTGCCAGGACCAGACATTTAAAAAAAGTAAAAAAAAAGGAAAAAAAAGAATATTAAATAAATAAACTCTCTCATAATTTTATGAGTCTATATTTATTAAATATATATCATTATGGGATTATTGGGTCAAATTAAATGATTAAGGGGTCTGCAAAAGTAAGGGACAAGGATTTCTACCTTTTTTGTAGAATGACCCACATGCATATTTCTGATGGAAGGAAAAAATTTGCCCTTTTGAAGAGGAAGCTTGTGGTGCATCTTAATATACTCAAGTGACAAACTTTATCGTGTACATTCTCAGATCATATTTGATGAAACATACACATATATATATACACCTAAACATTATCAAATTTCAAATATTTGGGTGACTGATGTTGTCATGTGAAACTTAGCACTAACAATTCTAAACAACAGCTAAATCTGTATGTGAAAGTCCAGCCCACAGAAAGAGATTTAAGATATGTTTAGTCTTAATGTGTAATGGGTCATTTGAGCTATAAAAAACAACATAGATCACTGCATTCTCAGCACTGAGGTACGATACCAAGAACACAATTATCAAGATTGTTCTTGGTCAGGTAATGTGACTTTAGACAAAGTCATGTGAGGGTGATACAGACAGAGTTGGGAAATATGTAAAGCTAAGGTTTCTGGGGAGGTCAAGGTGCCACGGGAACATTCGGCCACTCACACTTTAATAAGTCCTTACTGTTTTTCACTGCAGAAGTTATTTCAGTCTCTCAGCTGATGGGAGAGAATAAACACACAGGGAAATGCTAAACACTGGTTATTACAGTCACCAAGGTCATGCATTCCCATGGAATCAATGCACATACTCATTGAAAATTTATAGCCTGAATGCAATGACGTCACTTTGGATTAAAGTGTCTTCCCAGCACACAAAAGTAATGTGCGTGTACTAAAGGGATAGTTCACCAAAAAATTAACATTTTGTCAATAGTTATCCAATCTCATGTTGTTACAAACCTGCATTCATTTCCTTGTTCTGATGAACACAAACGAAAATATTTTGAGGAATGTGTGTAACCAAACAGTTCGTGAACCCGATTCACTTCCATAGTAGGAAAAAGGAATACTATAGAAGTGAATGGGGCTCACAAATGGTTTAAAAACATTCCTCAAAATATCTTCCTTTGTGTTCATCAAAACAAAGACATTTATACAGGTTTGTAACAATTATGAGAGTGAGTAAATGATGACAGAATTTTAGGTTTTGGGTGAACTGTCCCTTTAAGATGTTCTTGGATTTTGTTGCTAAAAATCAACATTTTAGAATGGTCAACTGCAATTTTAAGAATAAAACAGAAAATGATCAGCAGAATAGAGGATAAACTTTGAGATGACGTAAAATAGAGGAATGTACTTATTAACAACTTATTCTGGAAATGCATGCAAGGATTTGACATGAAAGTGACCTCTTCCAGTTGTCCTGCAGGGCCAGTATGACACATTACAAATGATCCTATCATATAAAGCTTTGCATTAATCCACCACAAATGTGACCTTTCAGAAAGCATCTCATACAAATGCAAAAATCTGATGCTAGCCAAATTAATAATTAGATGAGATGGGGTGGCAGTGGCTCAGTGGTTCATGTAGGTTGTCTACAAACCGGAAGGTTGATGGTTCATTCACGGCTCCACCTGACCAAGTGTCAAGCTGGATGGCACCTTGTGTGGCTGACACCGTAATTCAATTTACTCAATGTTTTAAGGTAAGTGGTTGCCATAAATGTTTTTAAGGTACATTTAAACAAAAGTTTTTTTTGGTTTTTTATGTGTCTAAACGTAGCTTAAATAAATTGATTGCGACCACTTACCTTAAAAAATTGAGTAAATTGAATGAATCTTTTTTTTCAGTGTAAAACAACTCAATGAAGTGCGAAATTCAAAATTTTGTAGGGGTGCACCGACTAATGTCGATATACACTAATAATACGTGGCCGATAACTGTTGAATCGCACAGCCATTATTATTCACAGCTATTTCATGTACTATGGCTTTTGATCAGTAAGTCCTTATCGATCTGAAATCGCTGTTAGTTTGACTCGTTTATAACATGCATTTGAAAAAGCAACACTCGTCAAACATAATCATTATACATATTCTTTATTATCATGAAAATACCTGAAAAGGTTTGAGGAACAGCAACATAAATATATAAATATAGCCATTTACTTGATCTGCGTGTCATAGCTGCGTGTGTATGTTTCTTCGTCTGCAGCGCATATTGCGTTTCTGCACGAGAGCGCCCTCTGGCTCTTGGATGTAGCAGCATTTCACCGTAATTCATTGAAAAGCATTGCAAGCATCATCAGCCGACAATCAGTGCACCCCTAAATATTTTTAAAACAGCTTAAAAAAGCAATACAGAAAAGTTGTTTTAGTGTGTGAAGTAAACTGTGCAGGCTTTTAAATGATTTTGAAAAGGACAAGGACATCACTGTTATAAATCCAGTCCATCTGCACTGTAGATATTTTATAAAGCCTGACATCATAATTTATAAATGTTGTTCTTAATATGCTTTTATATTTATTCACCCACTCCTGCATTTGATGCAAAATTTCCCAAAAAATGCACTATGTGAGAGCTGTATACAGTATAATAAAATGAAATGGAACCAAGATTTCTCCTTATGTTGAGATTCAAAACTAAACCAGCAATGCAGGTGTATCAAGTGGCCACAGATAGCGGATGGATACAAGACCTGTCATTTTGAAAAGGATCAGATCTAGAAGAAATCTGAAATCTCTGTGTGTATCTGAATACTCTCTATATATCAATGTATATGATTATTTAGGCATGAGGTGGGCTAGGAAAATAAAGAGTCTGTGTCTAGTTGCTTAGTCACTTATGAATATGGACAAGGGTGTCTCAAAGTAAGAATACACTGTGTATTTCAATATAATTATTAACTTTCTATACTCAAAAGTGCAAAACTAAGGGCAAATGAGAAATTGTACACTTGTACAGTATGGGACCCTGTCTGTGAAATGTAATTTCAATCTTTGACATTTGTCAACATTAAAAATAGCAAAGTTATATTTCCAGGGGTGTAAACTGTTCTTGTAAAATCTCTGACTTAGGTTTTAAAATCAGCTATGTCATCCGAGGAGGTTCCAGAAAACAGAACCAAACTTCTGTTTGGCCACATCAACTAGGTAGTTAATTAATGAATCTCTTAAAAGGTTTATAAAATAAAAAATAGCCTTTGCATTTTAAAATATCCCTTCTGTAGTGCTGTTTACACATGGAACAGAATTATTCTGTGTTATCTGTCCATTCTCGTTCTCTTGGAAATTCTTTCCTTCAACAAGGACGTATTACAGACTTTGCCAGAATAACATAAATAAAGAAAAACATTTTTGGAGAAGTGTTTAGATTTTTCAATATTTTATTGTGAGAGTAAAGAGGAATAAAATGTAAGCATGCTCAGATCCAAATAGATTTGCCAATACAAACCCTTACAGAACACTGTGAACATTTGAGTTTCGGCTCACGTAAGGGCTGCGTGTTTGGTGAAAGAAGCTGAATACTATTCATGTCAGTGAAAATATCAAATCTGAGTGCAGATCTCTGACACAGCATCCCAGAGAGGCTTCATATCCCCCCTCCACTTAGCCTATACATCCTGTTATGACATACTTTTGTAAATACCGTAATTCAAATTGTTCTGTTCGTGATGGGTAATGAAATGTTAGTGTTTGACAGCTGTCCCTTACTGTGAAATCAGACAGAGAATAGTGAGAAAACCCAAGGACAGTGACAGTAAGAGAATATACTTCATTAACTTGCTGTCTGCGTCCACTTGGAACTGAAATTATGGTCTGTTATGTATTTTGTTCTTTGTTTGGAGGTTTTCTATTTATAAATGGAGTTTAGACAAGTCTGTGAAGTGCACTCAGACAACTGTTGTTTATTTTGCCTCCCATTGTGTCAGGCGTTCATTGGTGGCGCTCTATATGCGTTACTTTAGCGCCATCTGCTGGACTTTAATCACATTGTAGGTGTGTAAGGATAACGCCTGTTGGATTTTGACAAAAATTGTTTATAAAAAAAATGTTTATCTTGTTGTGTACACAGCAATAGCAAGTTTTGCTTATTTGTGCCGATGTTTTAGTAGAGCTGTGGTTTTAATTGCCAGAAAAATTTTTCACATGTCGTGCCATATTTCAAACATTATTTATCACAAATTAATAAAAAAATATATGTATATGAATTAAATGTTACTTGAACTAATAAACTAAATGCACAGATTAAGCATGTATATGCATTTTGTACTTTATTTTGCGTAATTTCTACCTGTCCCATGGTTTAGCTGTCATTACCAACACGCTCTACATAAAGGGACTTTCCCACTGTTTTTTCATCAAAAGTTTATTCGGTAGCTAGCCATGGTAATCTAATGACATAGTGGAGCACATGGATTTCAAGCTGCAAGACTGATGCCTTAATGTCCAGAAAAGTAAGTAAATCTACTCTTTATTCTTTGTGTTGGGCATGTACACTTATTATGCGTCATTACCATATGTGTTGTATTTCTGTATTTTTAAACATTTTTGAAATATTTTTATCACTTTAATAGTTACAATGGTGTACATACATGTAGAAAAAGCATAGCTACACTTGCTTAGTCATCATCTTAGCTAGTAGGGCTAGTTTTTTGACAAAAATGTCATTACCAGCACAGTCATTACCAGCACAAAACATAATTTTGTTAATAAATTATGTATAAATAACAAATGCATCCTACAATTATACATTTATGACAATGTTGGACAGTCTAAATAATCACTATTAAAAAGTTTTGATCTATTGCATTCACTTAAATAAGCTTATATTCCAAGTCAGGGTAGATTGATGAATCAGAAATGTAGATACGTAAATGACTATAATTCATCTTGCAAATAAAAATCTCATTAAGTTTAAGATAAATTCGATTCCACGTGAAACCACAAAATGTTTTTAAAAGCACTGATTTATCATTTAAGTTTTATTTTTTACATATATTCGATGATGTGATGGTAAAGACACATTTACATGACAAAATGGCAAAAAAAATCATATTATCCCTTATGGTCTCAACCAAGCTCATAGTGTCACTCCTGACTTAAGGACTAATAATTTGCTGTATACCAATTAGTCAAATTTGTAATTTTAATTTTCAAAATTGCAGCAACCCAATTTTGCCCTTAAAGGTGCAGTGTGTAATTTTTAGAAGGATCTCTTGACAGAAATGCAAAATAATATACAAAACTATATTATCAGGGGTGTGTAAAGACCTTTTTTATAATGAACCCTTATGTTTTTATTACCTAAGAATGAGACTTTTTATCTACATACCGAGGGTCCCCTTACATGGAAATCGCCATTTTGTGCCGCCATGTTTCTATAGAAGCCCTTAACGGACAATTTTTTTATGAAGCTGTCTCCGACGATTACATGTTTGTCTGGAGGTGGCTACTGTAGCTTCTCTATACGTTTTAAAAGCGATGGGTGAGCAATTAACTGACCCATTGGTGGCAATTTGCAACCTCACCACTAGATGCCACTAAAATTTACACAATGCACCTTTAATCTGAGAAATACCCATATATATGTAGAGAGAGAGAGAGAGAGAGAGTAAGAGAGAGAGAGATTTTATATTATAAATAAAAAATATACCTAATTAAAAAAATTCTTAAATTTAAACATGTATGTGTATTTATATATACATAATACACACACAAACTTTGCATATATGGAAACACAAACTTTTATTTTGTATGTGATTAATTGCGATAAATCTTTTTTCTATCATTAAAACCATAATACAATTTCTTTATGTTGTGTGTTTGTGGGTCTTATTTCTAATTTCAGTGGATGTTCTCTTGGTTTCACATCCACTCCAAAGAACATAATAGAGGCCATTAGTTTCCATTAAAACCAGTACAATTCCCTTCATAACCATTCTGTGATGGTTTCTATATTTTTTTAAATTAGGGCTTGTATATATTTTCAGAGAAAAAAATGTAAAGTTTTACCAGGATTTGCAAACGCAAATAAACCTGTGGAAAATCAGCTTCAAGGTAAGACGTGCAAAACGCGCAACTCCTGCGTCCTGCCACTAGAGATCTCCCATAGTCTGTGAAAGTGTGTACGTGTATGTGTATGAAGTGTATGTGAGTGTGTGTTTACCCCCTCCGAGCGCTCAACTGTGGCCGGGCTCCTCCAACCAACCACAATTCTGACATTTAACTCCGGAAACACAAATGCGAGCAGCGCTGCGTTACATCTTAAAGCGAGACTAAACGGCGAGGCGTTTGATCAGCTTTCAGGCGGCGGTAAGTAGACGCGTAAACCGGGTCGATTTGATGACATTCACTGCAAAGGGGAACAAAAAATCCACTCCCAACTGGTTGGTTTTGTCTAGAAGCGAGGGAGGGATATCAACATGGCGTCCATGTAGCTCACAAACCAGCCAACAAGAATGTCTAGGCACGGATGAAGGTTTTATCCTCCATTTGCAATTTGATTGGGATATAATGCGAAACGTCGCGTTTGGATTTTGTGAAACGACGTCAAAACGGCTGGCGTGTTTACGATGCCGTCGCGTTTGTAGTTTTGTGACTCGTAGACATGCGTTTGTTGTTTCTTTTTGGCACTGTGGCCGATTACGCGATTAGCGCAGGATCTGATCTATATCACTAATAAAATCATCATGTTTTCAATCAAGATGATCTCTTGAATCTGTATGTTTGTGTGATTTCGTTTCCTAGCGCGTTTTGCTCAGATCTGCACGTACATTCCAGCACTCTTCTTGTGGATCACATGAGCTGCTGGTAGATACAGAGAAACATATGCGGGTTTTTTTATTCACTGGCAACATTTTAAGAAGGTTGGAATGGAACATTGTGATGGAAAGTTAAAATGGTTACCCTAATAAAGTTACATTGTTACTTTAGTAACCTTTTAATGAGGAAGCCGCTGGTTTCCATCCGTATTGCGCAATAAAGCGAACAGGTCTTGTCTGTCACATCAAATTAGTTGTAAAATACAAATGAATCAAAGTGAGTTATTCGAGTCCCTTCCCCACACACAAAAACATTGCTTGCTCTCAATTTTTTAGACAACTGATTGTTTTGTGGACAGTTAACCATAAAATGTTTTATTTAGCCTATTTATCATGGCATTCACAGATGATTTTCTTGTTAGTATTTCCAGTTCCATTTGCATTGGTTAATGCATAAACTAACAATGAGCAATCTATTTTTAAAGTAGGGTTGTCAAAAGATTAATCGCGAATAATCACATACAAAATAAAAGTTTGTGTTTGCATAATATATGTGTGTGTGCTTTGTGTATATATTATGTATATATAAAGACACATACAATTTTTTTTATTTATATAAAAAAAAAAATATATATATATATATATATATGTTAAATCCATTTTTTAACATTTTTGTCAAAACATGTTTATTATTATGTTATCATGTTATTATTTTGTTGTATGATGCTACTTAGCTGTATTTTTTAAGTTATGAAGGTTTAAATCAAAACAAACCAACTGCAGTTGCATTGAAATTAATTGGAATGCACAACCAAAAAACGCGATTTCTGAACAATTAACAAAACGGTGGTTATCTCGTTTTGCAACAAAACTCTTCATATATATATTAGTGCACACACACAAATTATGCAAAAAAGAAACTTTTATTTTGTATGCAATTAATCGCAACTAATCTTTTGACAGCCCTATTTTAAAGCATTGATTATTTTTTTATGTTAGTTAATACCTGTATAATTGTTTATTCATGTTAGTCGTCAAGTATACAAATACAAGTGTGGATTTTAAAAGTATCAGTAAATGATTAAATTAACACTAAAATGATTAAATCCAGTAGAAGTATTGTTCATTGTTATTTCATGTTAACTGATGTAGTTAACTAATAATAACATGTTACTATTTCAAATTTAAACTCTGAGTGTTTATTGATTTTATTGCTATTATTATAGTAAACTAAGAGTCGGCTTTCATGAATAAATGTCAGGTTACAGAATATGAATCAGCTTTAGTTCTGTGTAAGAAGAACCATCTGGGTTTATTGTAGACGCCTTTACTTACAGTGTTGGCAACAAAAAGTAAATGTGACATTTTTATCTGTTCTTCATGCCACATGGAGAGCAAAAATACTGCAGGCCTTTGTTTGCAGATGTTGTTTTTTATAGAAGCACTTTTGCTCTTCACAAACATTTGACATGATGTTGGGAAGGACTCGATTTAATATTTCTTTTCTGTATTCTCTGGCATTAATAATACTGTTTCAGACAAAGCTGGATATGTAACCTGGCCTGTTTATATGAAATGGTAGATAGTTGGGTGCTCCTCTGTATTTAATGGGGTTGTTTACACCTGTTGATCACAAGCGAATGACAACAAACACAGGTGTAAACTGGGTGTAATCTTTGACATGATTTTACTCAGTCAATATTAAAGGATTAGTCCATTTTCTTAAAGAAAAAATCCAGATAATTTACTCACCATTGTGTCATCCAAAATGTCGATGTCTTTCTTTGTTCAGTCCAGAAGAAATAATGTTTTTCTTGCCAAAAATGACAATCGTTGCGCTAGATAAGACCCTTAAAGGAATAGTCCATTTTCTTAAAAGAAAAATCCAGATAGTTTACTCACCACCATGTCAACCAAAATGTTGATGTCTTTCTTTGTTCAGTCGAGAAGAAATTATGTTTTTTGAGGAAAACATTGCAGGATTTTTCTCATTTTAATGGACTTTAATAGAGCCCAACACTTAATACTTAACTCAACACTTAACAGTTTTTTTCAACGGAGTTTCAAAGGACTCCAAACGATCCCAAACGAGGCACAAGGGTCCCACATAGCGAAACGAGTGTCACCCTTGACAAGAAAAACAACAAATATACACCTCCAAACCACAACTTCCCGTCCAGGTCCGGTCCTGAAACAACAGCGTGACCTCACACAATACTTCATGACGTCAAGAGGTCACAGAGGACGAACGCGAAACTCCGCTCCAGTGTTTACAAGTGTGTTGAAAGAGGACCGTTCCTACGTTGTTGTATGTGGAATGATACTAATTAATGTCTTTGGGTCAGTTTATTGTTTAAAATGGTCCGTAAATGTGCGTTTTATATATGTAACATGTGACCTCCCTACATCACTACGCATTTACGTTAGGTAGCGCTGGATCGGACCTAGACGAAAAGTTGTGGTCCAAAAGTGGATATTTTTTATTTTTCTTGTCAAAAATGACAATCGTTTCGCTAGATAAGACCCTTATGCCTCGTTTGGGATCATTTATAGTCCTTTGAAACTGAAAAAAACTGTTAAGTGTTGAGTTAAGTATTAAGTGTTGGGCTCTATTAAAGTCCATTAAAATGAGAAAAATCCTGCAATGTTTTCCTCAAAAAACATAATTTCTTCTCGACTGAACAAAGAAAGACATCAACATTTTGTATGACATGGTTGTGAGTAAATTATCTGGATTTTTTTTTTAAGAAAATTGACTAATCCTTTAAAGATATCAAGATTATATTTTCACAGATTTTTTTTCTTTACGTTATGTAGAAAATAGTAAATCTTACTAAGTTTTTACAGACACATTTAGATGAAGTTAAATAAAGCCTGTTGTCTAGGGGTGTAACCATAAATCGTGACACGAAGTTAATATACTTTATTATTGATTCTGAATTGCAAAGGCGATGTTATGTAATGCTCTTTCATGTACTACGGCTTTTTGATCCAGTATGAGGTTCTTATTAATCTAAAATCAGTGTTAGTTTGATTCGTTTATAAACATGCATTTGAAAAAGCAACACTTGTCAAACAGAATCATTATACATATTCTTTATTATCATGAAAATACCAGAAAAGGTTTAAAGTAGACATCATGAAAATCTGACTTTTTCCATGTTTAAGTGCCCAAGAGATTGTATCAACCTAAAAAATGTGAAAGAGATCAACCCAGTAACTTAGTTCTGTTAAACCATTCTCTGCAAGCATGTGAAAAAATAGGTCATACAAATTTGGCTTCCCTTGTGATGTCAGAAAGTGATAATGCCTCCCCTTAATCTGCACTATCCAGCCACGGCACTGCTATTTAGTTCAGAGATCAGCTCATTTGCATTTTAAATGGCACATTTTTTCTCACACCTACAAAGGGCCAATTTTAACATGCTATAATAAATTATCTATATGGTATTTTGAGCTTTACATACATACTCTGGGGACACCAGTAACTTATTTTAAATCTTAAAAAAAGTCTTGTGAAATGTCCCCTTTAAAGAAAAGCCATATAAATATACTTGTCAGTTTCAGTGGTATTTCTTTTGTGGCTGTTTGTGTTATAATTGTGATGGCACTTTTCAAAGGGAAAATTGATTGATCAGTCGTTCAGAAAGTGTGGTCCTCAGAGCCATGGTGCGTAATTTGATACCCTCACTGTCAAAACTAACAAATATTTGCATTTTGCTCTTTGATATGCAAGGACTTGAGCTCTCAATCCTGTAGTTTGTTTACCACGGGTAGCATCTGGTTTTGGAAACCATGAGTTTGAAGCAGGTGTCTCTTGTTTGCTATACAGGTCAGAACTGGCTACGATGTCGAGGTCGGTGAAGAAGAGGCAGGCGGACCCCAAAGTGGTTCAGTACGTGTGGTCGGCCATCGAAGTCATCCGGAACCAGAAGCAGATCGCGAACATGGACAGAATCTCAAAGTGCGTTGTTTAATTGCCGACAGTGAATCAGAAGAAAATAAAGCTGCATGGTTGAGATGTCTAATAACTTGTGTATGGTTTGATGCAGGTATTTAAGTCGCGTGTACGGGATGCATCCAAAAGACACGGCCAGGCAGCTGGTCCTAGCGGTGAAAGATGGGCTGGTGGTGGAGACCCTCACGGTTGGGTGCAAGGGATCCAAAGCTGGGATCGAGCAGGAGGGATACTGGCTGCCCGGAGATGAGATGGTGAGACGTCAGAGCATGTCTATTTAAAAAAATAAAACGCATTTAATAGATACCAACCCCCTAAATAAAGATGTTAAAAGTAAACATGGCACAAATTTTCTAACACATCAACACTATTAGGATGTAAAAAAATTACAGGAAATATAAAGCCATGTTGGTCCAACACTGACTCTAGACAGTAATCATCATTTGTTGGGTCTTTCAGCTTATGTGAACAAAATAATGACTTCTTGACTTTAACATTCACACTCCATATACACTGCGATGCAACTTGGTGATGTTTCAGGCCTTTCACCAGCACACAGAGACATTCCTCTTCTGTGTGAGACAGAGCGTTTAAAAGAAAGCGTGTTTGTTTTGGGGGTTGGGTTACAGCTAGAAATATACCTCTACGCTTCTTCAGGTCTAAATACGACAATACGAAACCTATGTGTGGTCAACAAACTGTGTGTTATTATGAAACATTATTATGACTCTTATATAGAAGCACAGGTTAAGGCAGTGGTTCTCAAACTTTTTGGCGTGCGCTCCCCCTTACAGTATGTAGAGTGCATCCCTTTGCACCCCTCTCCTAAAGAAAATACATGACATTTGAATTAAACAAAACATTTATTTAATAATACAATGAATGTATATTGAATGAATTATAAAATGTCATAAAACTTCAGTTTGAGAACCACTGGCTAGTGTGCATTTTCTGGGAATGCTGTTACAAACACTTGTCACCCACCCGCGTGTCCCTAACATGAAACACCACTGGTTAGTTTGAGGATTTTAACAATGTTTTTTGGATCACTTGCAATCGCAGGAGCAGATGTCAGAAGAAGTCAAGGTACGTCCATATCAAGTTGCTGTGATTTTCTTAACAACATAATCTGCCCTATAGTCTTTGTAACCTACATATGTACAGCACCTGAACTAAATGGAGCTTTTCTGCAGTGTCTTAGCCTATGGGACTTCCTGAACCTTCCTCCAAATCCATAAAACTGAATCTTGAAATTGATCATGCATGTGCTTTATACTTGTGTAACATTTCTATTAACAAGAATGTTGCTGTGGATACTGGTACCAAAAAAGCTTCATTATGTTCAGAGTTGGGCTGTGTGGGGTTATCCTGCATCTTTGTTTTGTCATTGGATGCTCAGTATTAGTGATTTCTCTCTTTTTCTAGCCCTTTCTGCTCTCTGAAGCTCCTTTTGCAGATGTGCGTATGTTACACACACTTTATCAATACATATTTTGTTTTTAGAACCTACAGTGATTTTTGACTTTTGTGCAAGATTTGTATGTCAATATCAAGATCATCTCTCTGTTCTCCAAGTTAACATGCTGATACTTTAGGGTTAAGGTCAGGGGCAGAAATTACATTAAGGGGTGACCATTTTCTTCTCCGTTTGTTTTCTGTGACGTTTTCACCTTTGAGTGTATATATAAGGCAATATTACATGTAGTTTCAGAACTTTGACCTAAACCATCATATGTTATGCAATAATATGCATATATCAATATATTAGTTGTGACATGGCATTTGTGACCAGGCCAAGCCCCTCGTGATTTCTGACCCTGATTTAGGCCCATTTTAAATATAAACTTTTACTTGTAGAGAGTACAGTATACTTATAAAAATAAAGGTGCTTGAAAGGTTATTTACAGTGATGCCACACTGCAAAAAAATTACTTTCTTAGTATTTTTGTCTTGATTTAGTTAATAGAAATAAAGCTTTTCATTGTTTGTTCATGTTAGTTCACGGTGCGTTAACTAACGTTAACAAGATTTTAACAAAGTATTATTAGTAATTGTTGAAATTAACATTAACAAAGATTAATAAATGATGTATAAGTGCAGTTCATTATAGTTCATATTAACTTATGTAGTTAATTAATGTTAACTAATGAACCTTATTGTAAAGTGTTACCAAATTTTTAGGTTAAGATGTATTTTCTTGATGAGCAAAATGACCTAGAAAAATAAGTCTAGTTTTTAGACAAAAAATATATAAAATTTAAGCGAATTAGTGCTTAAAACAAGCAAAAAAATCTATCAATGGAATAAGATTTTTTTTTCTTAAAATAAGTGTTTATGAAAAAATTAAATTTATTTGAAGAAAATTTTTCTTATTCCATTGGCAGATTTTTTTTCACTAATTTACTTAAAGTTTATATATATATATTTAAACTAGACTTATTTTTCTAGGTCATTTGTTCATCAAGAAAATACATCTTAATTTAGGAATTTTTAGATATTTTGACTGAAAACAAGACACAAATACTAAGTAAGAAAGTATTTTTTTGCAGTGCATAGGAGAACCATTTATGGTTCCTCAAAGAACCATTAAGTCAAAGGTTCCTAGAAGAACCATTTCTTCATACTTCTTTATAATCTGAAGAACCTTTTATCTACAAAGCACTTTTTTGTGAATCAGAAAGGTTCTTTAGAAAGGTTCTTTATGGAACCATTTAGCCAAAAATGGTTCTTCTTTGGCATCGTGATGCACCTTTATTTTTAAGAGTGTATTTGTTTTAAACTGCGTTCACTGCCTATAGATTTTGTACATATTTCATTCATTATAACCAAATCTGAGAATGTGTTGTGTGTCGTGTGACTGTGTCTGAGGTCTGTAGTGTAGATTATAGAGATGTTTAAGAAGGACAGTGTGAACGTGGTGAATGTGATTGTGGCATGTGAGAATGTGACTGATCACCGTTTCCTACACACAACATTTCGTCATATACACGGTTTGATTTAAATGGCCATCACTTAATTTGTTCGTCTCTTAAGTGTTAATTTAAATTCTTTAAACTGTTTAATCCAAGTCCTGCTATCTTTTTTTGTTAATTTGTTAAAACATTAAGATGTCCAGGACATATTCAAAAATGGCCAGTTAAATTTAACCAAAAATGTAACTTCTTATTTGATCAAACATACACCTGCAATCTTCAAAGTAATCCTTGCTTGTGTGTCAGATCTGTATTTTAATAAATCAATGGGGTTTGTATTCTTCGTTGGTCTTTTGGAGAATAGTAGAGACTGCTAATCGAATAAGAGCAGCCCTCATACTCTGTTTTTGTTTTAACTTTAGAAAGTAGCTGAAGGTTTAAAGTGAACTATATGGAAAATAAAATGCAAAATTATTTTGCACAAAGATCGATTTCACCTGTATGTTGTTACTGTATATAGCATTACAAAGTAAGAGGGCTGGTCTTTGATCTCTTCCCCAAGATCTTATTTGCAGGATATAAAGGGGGAAAAACTGTTCCTGAATCAAAGATCTTATTGGTGGGAGTTTCACTGGGTGTGTGGGTCAGTACAGTGTGGCCCAGGCGGGCGGGGATGTGCATTACTATCCTCTGTGTGTTTTAGGACTGGGAGGCAGAAAGTCATGACTGGTACTGCTTTGAGTGTCATCTTCCTGGAGATGTTCTGGAATGTGACGGATGTTTTCGTGTCTATCATCTCCGGTGTGTGCCTGAGGACAATCGGCCACGGGACACCACCTCCCATTGGCAGTGTGGCATCTGCAGGGTGAGTTTGGAAAGACTTAAATTTATAAGGACTTTTGATTGGATGATCCAAATCAAAGCTGTGGTAGATGATTATCCATTAAAGGCGGGGTGCATGATTTTTGAAAAACACTTTGGAAAAGGGAGTCAGGCCGAGTACCAAAACACACTTGTAGTCAATCAGCAGTAAGGGGCGTGTCTACTAACCGACATCATTGCTTGGGTTGCGTATGTGTGGGGCGGGTCTATCAAAAGAAGATACAGATTCTATTGGTGGTAGGGGCGTGATTGTTTAGGTCATTTTAAATGTCAACATTGGCTTTCAGAGATCATGCACCCCGCCTTTAATCATGTGGTTCTCAACCTTTTTTGAGCCCTTATCGGTCCCTTACCGCCCCCTACCAAAAATTAGCTATATATCTGATTAACATTTTGTCTAATAATAACATGCGTAACATTTTTTTTCTTTCTTTTTTAATAATAATATAATTTCATAAATAAAAGGCATGTCACTTAAAGCCACATGACAGATTTGATTTGACTGGAATATTATTATAATATTTAATAAACAGAACTATTTCTAAAACAAAATATAAAAAAATTAAAGATATGCTGCTGGAGACATGTCATTGGCTGTTGTATTTGAATAAATAATATGAAAGGACTAGGGGCACTATTTTTATTATAATTCTAAATATAATTGTCATATTATTGTTTTTATTTTATGTTTTGTGTAAAAAACTGGAATTTTGTTGTATATTTATTCTAAAAACATTTTTTTAAGTTATCGTTAAAAAAATCATGTCATATATTGATATGATACAGGACGCATCAATTATATTTATTGCAAATATTAATACAGGACAAACTTACCGCTTTTGTCTCGTGCCATAATAACTTACAGCAGTGGGGTCTTGTATGGAAATAAAAACTTGCGGATCATAAAAATAGCAATGAATAAGCAAATTGAAATATCTACACAGACAAGACAGATTATTACCTAGCAGACGCGTTATGCCTGTGCAGAAGAAAGAATTGCTTTATACGCTTACTTGTGATTGGCCGAATGTTAGTTCACTCAAATCTAAGGAACAAATCAGAGAACAAAGACGAGAATGGTGGCGATGTGTGGAAAAGTGGGCTGGGACGTGTTCTTTGGTCCCCTGCGGTTGCTATGCACATGGTTGCAGACTGTATTTAAAGTTGAATGTCTTGTATTGATATTTGTAAACTCTCAAATGCCCCCCCCCCCAAGAACACCTGAACTCCTTTAGAGAATTAGTAGAATGTCTGCTTAATATCTACTAACACTTTATTGTGATGATATCTCAACAGACATTCAACTGTCTATAAGTATCTTTGCAGGTGCATGTCAACTTATTCCACTAACCCAAACCCCTTCCCTAACCCCAACCCTTACAGTCTACTACTACACTAATGACAGTTAGTTTACGTATAGTTGCAAATGATTGAAAGTTAGTTGACATGTAGTTGCAAAGTTATTTATAGTTAGTAGAATGTCTAAAGTGGACTATCAAAATAAAGTGTAACCAAAATCATCCTACATAATGTAAAGAACATTGTTAAAAAATAACCTTTTATATATTTAATATTGACTGAGTAAGATCATATCAAAGATTAAAATTAGTGCTGGTCAAAGATTAATCGCGACTAATCGCATACAAAACAAAAGTGATCTTTGGCATAATATATGAGTATGTGCTCTGTGTATGTATTCATGTATGTATTTAAGAAACATTTACATGTTTATATATATTTATTTATATTTTTATATATTCTATAATAAAAATAAATAAAAAAATGATAAGTAAAACTATTCTGAAATGAATATATGAATGTGTGTGTGGTTAAATATACACAATAATTAGACACAGTACACGCACATATATTATGCAAAAAAATCACTTTAATTTTGTATGCGATTAATCGCGATTAATCTTTGCCCAACACTCATTAAAATCAATGTGAAATCAAACTTTGATGCCAAATCTCATAATATGTAAGACTTATTCTGGATTTCACAGACAGGGTGATTGTCAGTGGCGGCTCGTGATGCTCATGCGAGGGGCGCTAATTCAAAATGTGTGTTCGTAGTGTCGTGTGGTGCTTGTGTTTTCAAAATGTGTGTTTGTTGCGTCATGTGAACCATGTGCATTATGTGTTTTGTCAAAATAAGTGCCTGCTACAGACGCGTCAAAACCGTTTATGATAAAAGAGACGCTCGCTCAAGAAGACATTCCCTTAGCAGTAAACTCTGATTATGCGTCTCTTTTATCATAAACCCTTTAGACGCGTCTGCAGCAGGCACTTATTTTGACAAGACACATGATGCACATAGGAACACTCGACGTGCAAAACACATATTTTGAAATTACGAACCACACGCATGACAGGCTACATACATGTTGTGACGAACTTCACATCGAACGCCCTCGAAAAAAGAAGTCACCGGTCGCCACTGGTGATTATATTTATGAAGGTGTCAACCAGATGATTTGTGTCGTAAACTACAGTTTTTCTTTCATTGTCAGATTTTATAAAATTAATTATATTACTTTGCCAGATGCCTAAAATGATCAAAAACCCTATTGCTTTGTACCTATACACAACTTTGTATCATTGATTCAATGTCAAATCTAGAGCTTCACATTCAAAACCTTAAATGTATTTCTGAATGTCCTAAAAGCACAGATAATCATGTGGGTAAATGTTTTGCGGTGTTTATTAACAGGGCAGTAAAAGGAAGAATTTGAACAAACAGGATATGACGACATACCTGAAGTTCATTCTCGCTCGCATGAAGGAAAGGGTGCGTGTCACGTTCTCTTTCACACTTACTTCCAGTAAAACATTTGATAAAATCAAAGCATCTTTTCACACCTGTATCCTACTTTGTATTAATCTACAACTTGTTTCTTTATGCGTAGGCTGTGGACTTGCACAAGAAAGGTAAAGAGTCGAAACAACCCATATACAAAAGACTGATACACACACCTCTGGATGTGGATAACATACAAGAGGTACTCAAAGCGTACTCCAAAATCAGAATTTGTATAGCCGCATGGTATGGACTGATCTCCAATCGTCCTCTGCATGTTTTTCTGCCCTCTCTTTTTTCCACAGAACATCTCAGAAGGGAAATACAAGACCTTCGAAGAGTTCAGGGCTGACGCTCAGCTTATAGTTCACAACATATGCATTCTGCACGGAGGTGAGCTGGTCTGAACCCGCAGTGATGTGATTTATGAAATAGCACACTTAACTCGAGTGTCAACTTGACCGACTTCCCTCACTCTCTCTCTCTCTCTCTCTCTCTCTCTCAACAGTGAACAGCGATCAAGCAGAAATTGCCAGACTTCTCTATAATGACACGTGCCACGAGGTCAGAACACATGAACAATGGTGTTTAAAACTTATTTAATGCACTTACATGGTTACGGCTTTGCTGTTTGAGTTTTGAAAGATCTAGTGTAAGTAGGAAATACATTGAAAATAAATCAATTTAAAATGCACGTGTTTTCCAGCTACACCTTCCTTATGAAAAGTAACCATGGTTTTACTATAGTAAAAGCAACCATGGTTCTGCTGCAATAAGCCATAAACGCAAAAACAAAAAAAAACATGGTAACACCGTTGTTAATTTTCGTAAGGGTTATTGTTGGCTCCTTACACAAAATGTTAAAGGTATAGTGGAAGATTTTCCCGAATTTTAGAAAGAAACCGCCACCTCCACTTGAGTTTGAGCCAATCGGTGTTTGCATGAAGTCGGATGGAGCAGGCGGTGCTGGTTCGTTCTAAATGTTCTAATATCCATATTTTACACAATCCTTAAAATGTCGCGAAAAAACACGTTTGCTAGTATCAAGTCACAAATATGCTAAAGACGTAAAGACAAATGAGACCCCGCAATACAACCAATCAGAGAAACTGGTATTTTAATTAAAGAAAACATATATCAACTATATTTTCCTCATTTGATTACATTAAAAGTCATGAAACATTCAATGTTTATTTTAATTATTCTTGATGTATATTAAATTAAGAAAAAACTGTGTAGGGGGGCACAACAACCTGTTGGGGGGGCACGGCCCGCGAATGCCCCCCTTGACGCCGGCCCTGACGAGCCTAATTCTTCTCGTGCACAAAATTTCAGCGTGATACCTTTTACCATTTGGTCATAAGGCTACTTTAGACAAATTGAGATGTTTACCGTGTCTACGTGGTGCGTGATTTGTGCCAGGGCTAGCATCGCTAATCATAGCTTACATCAACTTTTACTACACTTCAAAAAATGATTTTCAAGAAAATATTTTCTTAGTATTTTTGTCTTGTTTTCAGTCAAAATTCTTAAATTAAGATGATTTTTCTTGATGAGCAAAACGACTCAAGAAAATAAGTCTAGTTTTAGACCAAAAAAATAAAATTTAAGTGATTTTGTGCATAAAACAAGCAAAAAAATCTGCCAATGGAGTAAGCATATTTTTCTTGAATTTAGCGTTTAAGAAATATTTTCAAGATTTTTTGCTTACCCCATTGGCAGTTTTTTTTGCTTGTTTTATGCACAAAATCACTTAAATTTGATATTTTATGTCATAAAAACACTTACTTTCTTGAGTCATTTTGCTCATCAAGAAAAAGCATCTTAATTTAAGAATTTTTTTATATTTTTATTGATAACAAGTAAAAAATGCTGAGAATATTTTTTCTTGAAAATAATTTTTTGCAGTGTAGCAGTGATTTTAAATGGATTTTTCCAAATAGCATGCCAAACTTTACCTGTCGATTAGAAACTTTGCGACTGAGGCATCAGTGGGAAGCCCAACCTGTGCTTTTTGCGCACGCCAGCGTGTGAAATATTCTCCCAAAAACATTCTGGTATTGTTTCTTTCTTCAGAGCCCTTTCTCTTCTTGTCATACAATTCGTATACACTTTTTCTCTTGCGACTCTCAGACATTTAAAAAAAAAAACACGGTGAGAACGTCGAGCTTCACTGAATGTCTAAAACCGTAGCTCCCACACATATACACCAGAAGTTGCGCGTGAGCAGAAAGGGACGAGCACGTACAACAGCCTTACGTCAACATATCACCAGAATGATTGACAACTAGGACAACCAATAGTCTTGATGATCCACCCGGAAAAAGAAAATCCTCCACTATACCTTTAAGGGGTGGTTTCCCGGACAGGGATTAGACTAGTCCTAGACTAAAATAAATGTAAGAGCTGTCCAAACTCAAAACAACTTGCACTGACGTATCTTAAAATACATCAGTGTCCTTTGTTTTGCCTCAAAATGCACATAAGTAATGTTTTTAGTAAGGTATGTTTGTTAAAACTTGTTTTTAGTAAGGTATGTTTGTTAAAACTAGTCATATTTCCCTATTAAAATCAGGTCTAGTCCTGGCTTAAGCTAATCCCTGTCTGGGAAACCGCCCCTAAATGTTTATTCATTTGTAAGTTGCTTTGGAAAGAAGCATCTGCTGAATGAATAAATGTAACGTAAATGATGCAATTGTTTTTGTTTTCCAGCTAAACGAGTTAATGTTGTGCAGAAATTGTTTCTATCTCTCGAACGCAAGACCTGAGAACTGGTTTTGTTTCCCGTGTGTAAGTGCACACACTCTTATACTCCTGTAGGTTTCCATGCGATTCATACTGTAAATGTAAGTCATTTAAGGGTGTTTGTCTGTGTGTAGAGTCCAAATCACGAGCTGGTTTGGGCCAGGATGAAAGGGTTCGGTTACTGGCCGGCCAAAGTTTTGCAAAGGGAGGGCAGCCAGGTGGACGTCCGTTTCTTTGGGCACCAGCACCAAAGGTGAGGCCCAGGTTACTTTAGATATAAGAGAAATTAAGAGTAGGTGACCATTAACATAAACATTATTGAAGATGGTAGATAATTGTGTGTTAGCAACGCAAATGTCATGGGTTCGAAGCCAAGGGAACACACATACTGATAATAAGGTGTAGATTTAAAGGGACACTTCACCCATTTGCATTAAGCTTTGTATCGTTAGAACCCCAGTCATGTTTTTGAATGCTCGTGCATCATTTCCTCAGTTTCCGCTGAGACAGGAGAAATACAGATTTCAGTGTTGCACTTCCTTCTTTCAACTATGTAAATCCAAAGTAACTCACAGTGCATTCAATCTGTACATTTTTGATCAGTAGGCCTATGTGTAATACCTTTACATTTTCTCCTTAAAGGGACACTCCACTTTTTTTGAAAATATGCTAATTGTCCACCTCCCATAGAGTTAAACATTTGATTTTTACAGTTTTGGAATCCATTCAGCTGATCTCCGGGTCTGGCGGTACCACTTTTAGCATAGCTTAGCATAATCCATTGAATCTGATTAGACCATTAGCATCGCTTAAAAACAGTTTCAATATTTTTCCTATTTAAAACTTGACTCTTCTGTAGTTACATCGTGTACTAAGACAGACGGAAAATTTTGCGATTTTTCGAGGCCGATATGGCTAGGAACTATACTCTCATTCTGGTGTAATAATCAAGGACTTTGCTGTCGTAACATGGCTGCAGCAGGCACAATGATAGTACGCAGTGCCCGAAAATAGTACCTTGCTATTGAAAGTTACCAAGGGGACTATTTTCCGTCGGTCGTAGCATGATGCTAATGGTCTAATCAGATGCTAATGGTCTAATCAGATTCAATGGATTATGCTAAGCTATGCTAAAAGTGCTAGCGCCAGACCCGGAGATCAGCTGAATGGATTCCAAAACAGTAAAAATCAAATGTTTAACTCTAAGGGAGCTTGAAAATGAGCATATTTTCAAAAACAGTGGAGTGTCCCTTTAATGTTTAAACATTTATTTATTTGTTTTATTAATGTGAGGTCACAAAATAAATGCATAATAATCATAAAAGTATAGATGAAGTATTGCAAATCAAACAGTATGAATGCTTATAAAGTCATTTCATCTGTCCATCAATAAATTTAATCGTGAAACAGAGACTTCAGACGGCAAATTCTGAACTCGATATGTACACAAACCCATCTCCTTCAGGCCCGTTTTTTCATGCACATAATGATGGATCAGGTCATAAAACAGCCTTGTGTTTTGCCGCAGGGCTTGGATTCCCTCCGACAACATCCAGGATATCTCTGTCAGCGTGCAGCAGCTGCAGGTAAAGCGCAGCGCTGGCTGGAAGAAAGCATGCGAGGAGCTGGAGCTTCATCAGAGATTTGTGAGGGAGGGCCGCACCTGGAAGGGGAAGCTGGAGGAGAAGAACGATAGATCAGACAGGCACGAAAGATCAGAAAGGCACGATAGATCAGAAAGGCAAGATAGATCAGAAAGGCACGACAGACCAGAAGACAGACTGGAGGAGGCGGAGTCAAGCATCTCATCCACGTCCAATGAGCAGGTGAGGTCTGCCTGCCGTTCTTTAGTCATGTGACCTGGCTACATTTGCATATACTCTTATGCCGCAGTCACACTAGACTTTCAGCATGCAAAAAAATACGCAGACCTTTGCGTATTTGGCCAGCAATTGGATATGATGTCATGCAGTAAACTAGTGTTGGTTTTTTAATTCACACATTATAGCTTTTGATGTGCTTGCACCATTATGATTGCATGAGCTTGCGTTTCCAGTCTGATGCATTGAAAAGCATGTGAATGGAATCAATGAACGAAAAGTGAAAATTTTAGTATCATTATATTTACATTTATTCGTTTACCAGACACCTTAAAGCAGTGCTTCTCAAATAGTGGGGCGGGACCCCCAGGGGGGGCTCGAAGCGACACCAGGGGGGGCGCGTGAGACCCCGGGGAAAATACTTTTTCAGGAAGTGTTTTTTTTGCACCGTCACTTAAAGACATTACACCCCAAACACGCTGATAAGCCGCTTGAGTTTTTTATTATTATTTATTGATTATATTTAATTAAATTTTTCAGTATCAAATGGTCAAAAAATATACTGTAAATAAGGATTGATTTTTTTATTTCAGGCAAATTGATGCATTTTAAGTCTTTTCTGTTACAGACTAAAAAACAATGTTAATAAAGTTATTCTTTGTTGTAAGTTGATTGATATTTCTTTTTTTGTGTTTTCTTTAATGTTAGTAAGGATACAATGCTTTGCAGATGTGTCATTTTATAGACAAATTATACTATTTACAGTCGCGGTGAAGAGTTGGGGGGGGGGGGCGCGAAATGTTTACTTCTTCCTAGGGGGGTCGTGACAGAAAATAATTGAGAAGCACTGCCTTAAAGGTATTGCGGAGGATTTTCTTTTTCCGGGTGAATCATCAAGATTATTGGTCCTCCTAGTTGTCAATCAGGAGTGTTGCGCAATTGCATTTTTCTAAAAAGTGAAGAAGGCAGTTCTTTTCTAAAATTTGAGAAAATCCTCCGCTACACCTTTAATCCAAAATGACTTTCAAATGAGAGCGCATTTAACTCATTCCCTGCCAGCCATTTTTCACAAAAGTTTCACAAAATGCCTTCCAGAAAAATGTTCTTTTTAAAAATATATAAACATACAAATATATCAAATGAAAGAACAGACCCTCTGCTTTTAAACAAACAATAAATAAACAAAAAAACAAAACGTGAAAAAAACCTTTCATACTATCTATATTTTTTCTCTGCATATAAAAAAATGTTTTTTTAAGCAAAAAGCTGAAATAATTGCATTTTGGTGAAGGATTTTTGTTAGAGATCAGATTCAGAATGATTATCAAAACATACATAGAGTTTAAAAGTAGTAAATAACATTTTTGGCTTCAGTTTTTTTCATAAATTGGATAATCACAGTATTCCAGATTAACATAAAAATTCTTCAGAAACACACTTTTTTATTCAAATGTTATCTCTTAATTGACGAGGTAACTTGTCAATGGCGGTGGAAAAAGATTAACATGCAATTTTGGCAATTTTTAACAAAACATATACTATTGTTTAATGTTAATTAATTATAAAAAGTTAATAGTATGTAAAGGAACTTTTATGTTAAAGGGATAGTTCACCCAAAAATAAAAATTCTGTGATCATTTACACATCATCATGTTGTTTTAAACCTGTATGAGTTTCTTTTTTCTGATGAACACAAAAGAAGATATTTTAAGAAATTATGGTAAACACAGCATATAGTGTCCATTGACTTCCATAGTAGGAATAAAAAATAATGATGGAATTTAATGGGTGCAGTCAACTGTGTGCTTACCATCATTTATCAAAGTATCTTCTTCATCATTTATCGCGATACTTACAAAATATTTTTCCTACTATGGAAGTCAATGGAAACTATATGATGTGTGTTTACCATCATTTCTCAAAATATATTATTTTGTGTTCATCAGAAAAAGAACTTCATACAGGTTTAAAACAACATGAGGATGAGTAAATGATGACAATAATTTTTGGGTTAACTATCACTTTAAAATGTGGTAAAAAGTAAAGTAGCAACTAAAAGTATGATACAATACAAGTTACCAAAATGTTGTATTGTGGTTATACTAATATTGCATACTAGTGAAAGATTAATTTCTGTTATATTGGGATTGTATTGTTTGTCATTTTGATTAAAAGCCATGTTATTTAAACATGTAAATTCTCAAGGCTTTTTTTATTCAGCATCTGTTTATCTAATTTTTCTCTGCTCATCTTTATTTCCTTCAGGCAAAAAGCAACCAAGAACCCAAAGCTAAGAAAAGCCGTCGATCTCAAGTCCCTGAGCCCAAAGAAGAGGTTGGTAAAGTGTTCTTGTAGTGAGTTCGATGTTTATGGAACACAAATACTGGCAAAACACATCAATACAGCACTACAGGTTGCTTTGGATAACCAATACATAAAATAAGACTAATACCATGTAGGGTTTACTGACCTGTACCATCCCTCGCTGTTATTTTAGGAACCCGAGCCTGAGGTGGAGGCCGTCAGCTCCAGTCAAGAGATTCAGACGAGCGTTTCCCATCACCCCGAGCGTATGTCCGTCTCCACCCAGACCAAAAAGTCTGGCACGTCGTCTTCCTCTTCATCCTCGACTCCCCGCATGATTCACAAAGGAACGCAGACGGTCAACGAAGGCAACTGCCAAAACATGTGCCACGACAAATACACCAAGATCTTCAACGACGTTAAAGAAATGATGAAGGCAGAGAACAAACGAGAGACGGAACGTGTTCTGAAAGAAGCTTTAGACAAGGTGAGGAGGAAAATTAATATCAACTTATATTGCTCTCTGGCACCCTCTTGTGGCAAGAATCAAACATACATTTTTTTTACTTAAAGGGATAGATCACCAAAAAAAGAAAGTTTTGTCATCAACTCACCCAAGTTGTTCCAAACTTGTATACATTTCTTTGTGAAGAATGTTTGTAACCAAGCAGATCTAGGGCACCATTGACGTCCATAGTATGAAAAAGTAACACTGTGGAAGTGAATGGTGCCCCATATGTTTGGTTATTAACTTTTTTTAATCTTCATTTGTGTTCAGCAGAACAAAGAAATTTCAAAAGGTTTGAAACCATATGAGGGTAAGTAAATGATGACAGAATTGTCATTTTTGGGTGAACTATCCCTTAAACTGGAATTATCTTGGAACAGTTTTTTTCTGAGATTGTATTATAGTATTTACAATGATATTCGGATGGTTTCAGCTGTGCAACATGGCCACGATTGTAACGGGATTTCCAGTAACCAAATGGGTCACATTAGGGTGATTCTCGCAAAATTAGACTTATGAGGTGTCATGAAACATTTTGATAAAAAAAGTTAATGCAAAGTGAGAGTATCAAAATAAGAAGCATACAGTTACAAACATTTCATCACGTACTATTTTGCACATGATTTCAAATGACATCATACAAATCAATTTTTTTTCCACATTTAAGGGGAACGCATTACCGCAACGTGTCCATGACTGGATTTGGGTTCTTTGACATGGAAAATTTATAATTAAAAAATCTAACAAATAAAAAGCTTCGGTGCATGTTATACTATAAACATTTACAGTGAAGAAACATGTGGTATTTGGTGATCATTGGTAAATGTAGAGACAATAATAAGGAATATAAATGTGTCCAAGACCAATTTTCTCATCCTCCGCAACAGTTTTCAATCATTGTTTAAGCCCTCAACGAACTAACATTTTCAAAAAAAAAATTGTTTTAAGGGTCATAATTGACTGTGACACTCAAGATGGCTACCAGGTAAGCACTTTTTAGTTCTCATTACCGAAACATGAGTTTGTAAATGCATTTATTTAATGTAATATCATGTTGCGGTAATGATAATTTTTGATAATGATAATCTAAAAAATGTAAATAATTCTGTAGGAAATATTTTTAAATCCTCTTAAATAATGGTTATAGTAAGTTCAGACCTCAATCTTATATGTGCAAAAATTGGCTTCAAGGGCTTTTTAAAAAATCTGATGCTGGACACCTTTTAAGTCTCATGAGAATCACCCATAAGGCACCTTTGTTGTGTAAAAAAGCTGAAAAATGTACCTATCAAGGTCCCCAGTTTCTAAAGTTAGCACCCTAACTGTCAAAAACAAGTAAATGAATCATATCTTACTTTGGTATGCGGTCAACTTTCCAGTTGCGAGCAGAGATGGACGAAGAGAAGAGGCAGGCGGTGAGCAAAGCCGTTTCAAGCACACAAGGCGAGATGGATCGAAAGTGCAAACAAGTGAAGGAGAAGTGCAAAGAAGAACTGATGGAGGAGATGAAGAAGATGGTAGCTCAGCATAAACAACTTCTATCCCAGACCAAGAAGAAGCAGTGGGTGAGTAAACCTTCACAGAACCTCAGGGTTTTATAAGTCAGACGTAGATCTATCTATGACTGAAAGTCTAATATTATGATGTTTCTGAATGTATTCAAATGTGACTCTTTGGTAATATTTAGCTTCCTACAGGCAGATTTCGCATCTCTCATGCGTTGAGTGTATATATTTTTTTATTGCTTAAATAATCATTTTTCTCAGAAGTCCAAATTGGCCTCTCATGATGTTGTTTATATATACAAACTATTTATAGATTGTCCTGTTGCTAGGAGATAATTGTTCTTCCGCAAGTAATTCACCTGAACTTTAAAGTTGTCTTTTGGGAATTGTTGCAGCTTTGAGAACAGCATAAGGAAATCGAGAGCAATTACTGTTTATGTCAATACTAAGAGTGTGGTTTGTGTTATTCTTGTTCAGATTAATCTTATTCCTGAATCAACATCTTTCTTTAGACCTTTGCCCTAACCATTAAAAGGTACCCCAACTATGAAAATGTGTATGCTTTAATAATTTACTTTAAAGGAAGACACCACCGTTTTTCAATATTTTACTATGTTCTTACCTCAGCTTAGATGAATGAATACATAACTATGTTTTTTCAACATGTGCATTTAATCTTTGTACATCGCATCGTGAATGTGTTAGCATTTAGCCTAGCCCCATTCATTCCTTAGGATCCAAACAGGGATGAATTTAGAAGCCAACAAACACTTCCATGTTTTCCCTGTTTGGAGACTGTTACATGAGTAGTTAAACGAGAGAGTATGGTGGCACAAAATAAAATGTGGAGATTTTTTAAGCGGATAGAAAGTGAGAGCTATATTGTGTGGCGGAGGAGCACTTGATTGGCAGCACTTCGACCTCAGCGCGTAGTAACATCATCACTCCTGACTACGCCCCCTCTTGCTCAAACTTCTGTCAATATTACTGCGCCAGAGGTTGAAGTGCTGCAAACTAAGTGCTTTTCCACCATACAATATAGTTCTTAATTTTATCTACACATTTTATTTTGTGCCACCATACTTACTCATGTAACAGTCTTTAATTCGGGAAAACATGGAAGTGTTTGGTGGCTTCTAAATTCATCCCTGTTTGGATCCTAAGGAATGAATGGGGCTAGGCTAAATGCTAACACATTCACCACGTGCTGTACAAAGATTAAGTGCACGGATTGAAAAAAGGTAGGTATGTATTAATTTGTCAAATTTGAGGTAAGAACATAGTAAAATATTGGAAAAAACTGTGGTGTTTTCCTTTAATAATTTTGATAGTAACACATTAAATATTTTTATTACTTCAAAAAAAATTGTAATACTCATTTTAACCTATGGAGGCCGCCATTAAGACCTGTTGCTGTATTTTTAATGAAATGCAGACCAAATACTGCCACCTGCTGTCTGTGTGCAACTCTCATCTTCTGTTTCACATCATTTTACAATCTACTTAGGAAAAAAAGACTTGTTATTACGTTTATCTCGCTGTAGCAGTAATAGAATGAGTTTTATTGCAATCATTTGAAGTCATGTATAATAGTTATGAAAACAAAATGGCAGCCTCCGATTAAAAAAGATTTTTAAAAGTTTATTCAAACTATGACATTTGTACTGTTTATTTTTTTTACATTCATATTGCCAATCCCAGTGTTGATCTATTTACAACCGGGGGTACCTTTTAAAGGAATAGTTCACCTTAAAATTAAATTCTGTCATTATTTACTCACCCTCAAGTTGTTACAAACCTGTATAAATGTATTTGTTCTGCTGAACACAAAGGAAGATATTTTGAGCAATGTGTAACCAAACAGTTTTTGGGCACCATTGACTTCCATTTTTCAGGGTTCCCACTGGTCCTTAAATCTTTGAACGTTTGTGAATCTAGGAGAAAAATTCAAGGCTCTGGGAAGTTTTTACAAATATACATATATAGATACAGCTCATTGAAAGTGCTTGAATCTATTTTATGCAAGACGTTTTCTGAAAAAAAAATCCATATTATTCCCTGTGTAGTGTAGGATAGTATCATACAAATTCTAGACTTTTTAAGCAAACGTGCTAAACTGTTTGCTTTGAATGCTTATATCTTCTGTATGCGAATGTTGATTCATACCAAAAAATGCTTTTTTGCATAATTGTGTTTGACACATGAAAAAGTCTCGGGTTACGTATGTAACTGTTTGTTCCCTGAGAAAGGAACGAGACGCTGCATCTCCCTTGCCATACTTCCTGCGTCCCTGTAACGCTGTCTTTGGCAATATTTCAGAAAGCGATATACTTCCTGGCTCCCGCGTCACCCTGTCTTTATCGTTAAGTCTCACCATTGGTTGAATTTGATATACACATTCATACACACTTACCCCTGGAGGCGTCCCCAAAGTGTCACTGCAGTGACGCAGCGCGAGTTCCCTTGCAAGTGAACTGTAACAATGTATCTTTAAACTAAGGTAACACGATGTAACCTTGCTCTCACTCGAAATGTGTCCCCACATTTATTCCTTGAATTTGAGGGTATTGGACCTGGAAAGTCCTTGAAAGGCCCTTTTAATTTGAAGTTAACTAAGGTGTGGGAACCCTGATTTTTTTCCTACTATGGAAGTCAATGGTGCTCCTACTTCTTGCTTGATTACAGATATCTTTCTTTGTGTTCAGCAAAACAAAGAAATTTTTACAGGTTTGTAACAACTTGAGGGTAAATGATTTTAAATGCACTCAAAATATACATTTTGCCAATATATTGCATTCCCTGGGAATCGAACCCATGACATTTGTGTTGATAACACAATGCTCTACAACAGAAAATGAAAAATGAGTGTCGTTGCACCAACCCTAGACATAAGTTAAACCTATAGATCAGTTGTTAGAGCATTGTGTTGGCGGAGCAAAGGTCATGGGTTCGAACCCTAGGGAACGGACACCCTGATAATGTATAGCTTGTAATACATTATAAAGTGTCTGCCAAATATGTAAATGTAATCCGTAACCTTATTAAAAATATGATTAGTTAAAGGATTAGTCCATTTTCTTAAAAGAAAAATCCAGATCATTTACTCACCACCATGTCATCCAAAATGTTGATGTCTTTCTTTGTTCAGTCGAGAAGAAATTATGTTTTTTGAGGAAAACATTGCAGGATTTTTCTCATTTTAATGGACTTTAATAGAGCCCAACACTTAATACTTAACTCAACACTTAACAGTTTTTTTCAACGGAGTGTTAAAGGACTATAAACAATCCCAAACGAGGCATAAGGGTCTTATCTAGCGAAACGATTGTCATTTTTGACAAGAAAAATAACAAATATCCACTTTTAAACTACAACTTCTCGTCTAGATCCGGTCCAGCGGGAGCGGGACCTAACGTAAATGCGTAGTGACGTAGGGAGGTCACGTGTTACATATATAAAACGCACATTTGCGGACCATTGTAAACAATAAACTGACACAAAGACAATAATTAGTATCAGTTGACATACAACAACGTAGGAACGGTCCACTTCCAACACACTTGTAAACACTGGGGCGGAGTTTCGTGTTCGTCCTCTGTGACCTCTTGACGTATTGCGTCGGGTCACGCTAGCGCATCACGACCGGATCCAGACGAGAAGTTGCGCTTCAAAAGTGCACATTTGTCATTTTTATTGTCAAAAATGACAATCATTTTGCTAGATAAGACCCTTATGCCTCGTTTGGGATCGTTTATAGACCTTTGAAACTCTGTTGAAAAAAACTGTTAAGTGTTAAGTATTAAATGTTGGGCTCTATTAAAGTCCATTAAAATGAGAAAAATCCTGCAATGTTTTCCTCAAAAAACATAATTTCTTCTCGACTGAACAAAGAAAGACATCAACACCCCGGATGACATGGTGGTGAGTAAATTATCTGGATTTTTCTTTTAAGAAAATGGACTAATCCTTTAACTATTTGATGTTGATTTAGGAATTAAATTTATTGCAAATCACAAATCGCACCCTCTTTTACCATTTCTGTATTTTTCAATATTGACACCTTATTATATATTTCAGTGTTATAACTGCGAAGAGGAGGCGATGTATCACTGTTGCTGGAACACTTCATACTGCTCCATTAAATGCCAGCAGGAGCATTGGCACGCCGACCACAAACGTACCTGTCGCCGGAAGAGATGAGACCCACCTGGCCACGCCCACTCTCTAGACTCCTCCTCTGCAAGCCACGCTATTGGATAAAGCGCTTAAATTCTTACCACCTGGATTCGTCATCTGTAGCCAGCATTTAAAACCCCAGCTTTCTAAAACACTTAAACCGGGACATTTTCCCCGAAGTGAATGCTAACCGGGCAGCGAGTACAGGATTTTACCCGGAGACGGTTTTATGTTTGGATTTTACTTTTCGTATCTCTTTTGCTTTTAACCCTTTTATTTGCTGGAAAACAGCCTCGCTTGCGTACAGACTAGCTAAAATGTGAAGTACTCGTCCTCTTTTTAAATGACTTAATCTTAAGCTATGTAGATATATTTGACTTTTTATAACGAGTGAATCATGTCAGCCTCCTGCATTGAGTGAAGTTGGTGCTTTTAAAGTCGACGGTTGGTTTTTATCAGTGGTTGTGATGTGATGTTTTTTGGGAACAGGGTTTAAAGATGGCATGTCATGTCTGTCTGAATGATACAATCTTCCATTAATGAATATGCACATTTCATGGTTACGTTTTTTTTTTTTAATAGACTTTTTCATTTTTAATGAGAAAACTAAATTATGTGCTAATTTTGGGTCCATTTCTGTAGCGTACGTGTATTAGATTTTCGCCAAGCGGGATCTTTAGTGAGGTTCGTGTGTGTATCCTAATTTTTTGTGTGGTCATAACCAAGTCCTTACAGATGAAATGTGAAAATAATGTGATAATCTCATTAAATAGCAAAATTGAATCAGAAATGAGATCAGTTTAATTAAACAATCAGAAAGGATCGCTAAGGGGTTAATTATTAAGCATGACCTGACATGGCCTTCTGCACTTTGTAACCTGAGGGAAAAGTTTAAAGGGATAGTTCACTTTAAAATGAACATTCTGTCATCATTTACTCATCCTCATGTTGTTCTTAACCTGTATGAATTTCTTGTATGAGGAGCACGGAGGTAGATATTTTGAGAAATGATGGTAAACACACAGCAGATGGTGTCCATTGACTTCCATAGTAGGAATAAAAAATATGATGGAATTTAATGGGTACCATCAACTGTGTGCTTACCATAATTTATCAAAGTATTTTCTTCATCATTTATCACTATACTTCTAAAATATATATATTTTTTCCTACTATGGAAGTCAATGGTCACTCTATCTGCTGTGTGATTGCCATCATTTCTCGGGATATCTTCTTTTGTGTTCATCAGAAAAAAATTCATGCAGGTTTAGAAGAACATGAGGTAAATGACAGAATTTTCATTTTAAAGGTGCAGTGTGTAATTTTGGGAAGAATCTAATGACATAAATGCAATTTTATATTCATAACTATATTGTCGGTGGTGCATGGAGACATTGTATGATGAATCGTTATGTGTTTATTGACTTAATAATGGGACGTTTTTGTCTGCATGCGCCGTGGGCCCCCTTGCATGGAAGTTGCCATTTTGTGTCGCCATGTTTCTACGGTAGCCCCAAACTGCTGTACAGAGTCACTACTGTATTTTGTCTTAGACAACAACATGTTCGTCCTGTGGCGGCTACCGTAGCTTGCAATTCACAATCTCACGGCAAGATGGCGCTAAAATTTACCTTTTAAAGAAAATTTTGGCGGAATCTAGTGGTGAGGTTGCGAATTGCAACCAACGGCTCAGTCCAATGCTCACCCCTCGCTTTTGAAACACATAGAGAAGCTACGGTAGCCGCCACCAGACAAACATGTCATCATCGGAGACAACTTGGTAAAAAAAATTGTCTGTTAAGGGCTTCTGTAGAAACATGGCGGCCCCAGGGTGGCGACTTTCATGTGGGGGGACCCTCGGTGTATGTGGATAGGGGCGTCTCATTCTAGGGTAATAAACACATAACGGTTCATTATGAGAGGTCTTTATGCACCCCTGATAATAGTGTTGAATATTATTTTGCATTTCCGTCAAGAGATCCTTTTAAAAATTACACACTGCACCTTTAAAGTGAACTATCTTTTTAAAGGATAGTTCACATAGAATATATACATTTTGTTACCTAAACATTCATATAATCAAAATGCATTATAATTGGTTGTTAAAGGGATAGTTCACCCCCCCAAAAAAGCTGTCATTTACTCACCCTCAAGCTGATACAAACCTGTATAAATTTCTTTGTTCTGTAAACACAATATATGTGTAATCCAGCTTAAAGCATGAGCACCATTGACTTTCATTGTATTATTTTTTTCCTACTATGGAAGTCAATGGTGCTCATAAACGGTAACACTGCTCAAAATATCTTCATTTGTGATTAGCAGAACATCCAAATTAATAAATGGGTGTATCAACTTGATGACATCATTTTCATTTTGGGGTGAACTATCCCTTTAAGTATAATATCCAAATTTTCCTTAATATGAAATAAAATTAACCTGTTTTGGGTGAACTACTCTACTACTTTAAGTAAGTTTAAGTAATGATTGCAATAACAAATGTTTAATGCAAATGAGGTAAGTTGAGTGATTTGTTTAGATCTGGAAAACCAGTTAAAGGCTATATAGGGTGACCGAGAGCCTTTTGGTGTTTTTGCACAGACCTGTTTCTATGTGCACCTTTCGCTCTCAATTTCTGGATGTGTTTAAAATCGCATATTTACATCCAGGTTTCTGTCTTTGCCCCAACCTCACTGTTGCACTACATGTAAATAACTGTTCGCCGCTAACCGTGACTGATGCCGTTTGCACGTTAGCCTATGTACATTTCATGAACGCATTACCTATGTATTTGATAAAAAAGGTCTGTAAAGAAAAATATTTGTGATATAACGGTAATATGTTCCATTCCAGTGTGCATGATGAAAGCAGCTTGTGTATACCTTATTTTCAGATCTACGTTTTCCATTCTTGCGTGTCATCGGTGATGTCTCCTTTTGGTTTTGTGGGGTGATTTGAAGCCACTTTGTAACTGCAAGTTAACCCTTTTATAAAATGTATTTTTTAACCTTATTTATGCGGACAGAACAATGACTACTGAGAATTCCCGACACCCGGCGAGAAGTTTGCTTTAGGAACACCTGTTTTTCATGTGCATATGTGGTGTAAACGTTTTCTCCTTTCTGACATCCCTGATGTCTCTTCTGCATTACATTATGTAACAGTACTATGTATAAATAAACATATCAACCGGTTTTGCTTTTTTGTGTGTCGCAAATGTAATAATGACAAATGTACCAATCAAAGCACTTTATTGCACCATATTGTGTGAAGGTAGGCCAAAGCAGGCTTCTATAAAAGTGTAATTTAATACTTTTAATCATGTGTACAAAACAGAATTTCAAACACACCTGCACCATACAAAATAAATTTTGTTTTTTGTCTTTTTTGTCGCTATAACTAACAATATTTACAGACACCATGCAGACTCTCTCGTAAGTCCAGATTTCAGGGAATTAACTTCACAGGTTGAAAGTTATGTGCACATTTTTTTTCTTGGTTTGTGTGGGGACACTCAAATCTTCCAAACAAGTTAAGACTTCATTCCTTCATTTTTTTAAAAACAAGACAAAAACATTGCATTGTCACTTTATGAATAAGTGGAAACTCGGTTCCCATAGGCGATGTCTATTACACCAATCCAAGTAAAGGTTGTCTGTAAGTCGACCGCAGGATGCTGATATCACATTGCAGTACGATCCCCATCTTTGCATCTTCCTTCAGGGAATAATATGATAGTGGATTAATAATCCAATACCTATCTATCCGACAGGCAGGATATGGCAAATAATAAAAGAGTCATCGTATTTGAAAACAGGTTTGTAATGCAGCTGGTACGTTGTGGAGAATAATGGCACAATTCTCTCTTCACAAAATTTTCTTTTGCATCATTACAGCCCGTCGGACACATTTCATGCTTTGCTTATATTGCACGGGCCAACAGTCTCTCCCACCTGCTATTTGGCATGTATTCCCAAATAAGCACGTCAGCTGAACGGTGTAAAGGCATTAACGTAAACGTTTCACGTAAAATACCAAAATCTGCATTACGGTCTGGTGCGTTATAAATGAAAACGCTCAATTTCCTGCTGAAGCACAAACTGCCGTGCCCATGTTTCTGTGAGGATACGTAAACCACAAAAAATTAAACGTTGTGAATGAGCGGTAAACAAAACGCGCTGTGTCAATAAATAATGAAGTCACTCAAAACGATACAAAAGTAAAAAAACTCAAACCAAGCACATAAAAACACAACATAAGATAAACAAGCAGAACTGCGGTGCAGATTTGAGTTGTAAAACACAATGTAAACAAAATTCCAGGCACATTTTAAGGGTTTCTTGTTTTCACTTAGGGCATAGCTATTTAGTTTCGATTAAAAAGCATTTGTTCCAGCTACACGCATGTGTAACATGACTTAAAAGTCCTATGAGTTTGTGTTGTTATTAAACGTGTGGTAACGTTGATCGATCGATCAGTCAGTTGATTTTTACAACGGACACCATGCAAGTGGGAAGTACTGCATTAGAAACGTTTCATTGGTGATTCGTAGATCTTATTTTATATATATATATATATTTTCTTTTTTATATATATATATTTGTATGTATATTTATATTTTTACATATACTTGATGTGATACTACTCACTCAAGATGATACAACGTTTTATATCAGCAATATTATTTAATGAGGAAAACATTTCCAAATGTCTTCGCTCACGGATTCTAAAAAGAGCAAAATAAATAAGAACTATTATCTGTACATAATTACACAATATCAACCGACTTTGTGTTAGGCCTTCAGCTTTGTACAATGATATTAAACATGGAGGACTCGTAAAAGCAGGCGGACGGCTTTTCTTCTTTTTTTGCTTCCTGCTGTTCGAGAACATTTACAAAGGTTGAAAAACTAAAGCGGCAAATTGCTGAAGGACGGCTGCGACGTACATACAAATGTAACGATTGGTTTTTGTACCTTTTTTAAAAGTCCAGAGGTCTTGATACAACGTATACTTGTGAACTTAAAACGCACATTTTGCCACAGATATTTAAAAACACCCTTTGCTCGTGTAGGGTTGAATAAAAATGAACGTCGCAATACCTCACGTGAAAACAAAGCGGCACGCACGCAAGCGAAAGCGATTCGTCTGGCCTTCAGGAGACTTCCTTTTGCCGATCAGGCTTTGAAATAGTTCCTTCCTGTAAGTGTTTTCCGGTATTTGCTGTAGAATGCCTAACCAGTCGTGTGCGGTCGGCAAAACACGCACACGGACATACACTGCAAGTTTCCATACAAGCTCACGCTACATGTTATACGCCACATAGATTGGGTCTAGCTGGTCGGCCAAAAAGCCGTCTCGCAGGTGCATCCTCTGTTTCTCCCCGCGAGAGTTGATGGGAATGACGCCGATGTCCACCACGACCACCACACCCACGATCAGGTAGTGTTCCTCCAAGACGGCGTTAGTTACTAGTGGAACCAGGTCTAAGGCTTCCTGTTCTGAACCTTCAAGCTCCACGACCACCACCAGCAAGTTGGTCCAGGGAAACACAGCGCTGAAATGAAGATGACATGATTTATTCGATCAAATATAGAAAATTTTATATAGAAACAGAAAATTTTAAAGTGAGAAGGTCGTACCATTCCATGATGCTCTTGTGGGTGCGTATTACTGAGGTCTCGATGTCGATAGGGTGATACCTCATTCCTCTCAGCTCCATGGCTTCATCGAGGGCTCCGACTACGTAGAGAGCATCATGCCGTTCTGGAAAAAATGCAGATTCGTTGTCAGACAAAAAACACTCACAAAACTAATACATTATGGCCTGGTTACACAGACAGGACTTATTAAAGGGATAGTTCAGCCAAAAACGATATTTAACCCATGATTTACTCACCCCCAAGCTGTCCGAGTTGCATATGTCCATCGTTTTTCAGACAAACACATTTTCGGATATTTTAGAAAATATTTTAGATCTTTCGTTTGATTAAATGTAATGTTACGGGGTCCAGCAATAGTCCACGACCTTCAAGTCCAAAAAAAGTGCGTCCATCCTTCACAAATTAAATCCAAATGGCTCCAGGATGATAAACAAAGGTCTTCTGTGGGTAATCCGTGCGGTGTTGTTGTAGAAATATCCATATTTAAAATGTTATTAACGTTATAAACTACCTTCCGGTAGCGCCGCCATCTTAGACTCAGGAGAGAGTATTAGCATAGTGTACGCATTTTTTCTTAGTGACGTATAACAAATTCGGAGGGCGGGGCACAGAGCAGCAGCAGAGAAACTCTGTACGCTGTGTAAGCTCTCATCCTGAATGCGCATCACTCTAAGATGGTGGCGCTACCGGAAGGTAGTTTATAACGTTAATAACATTTTAAATATGGATATTTCTACAACAACACCGCACGGATTACCCACAGAAGACCTTTGTTTATCATCCTGGAGCCGTTTGGATTTAATTTGTGAAGGATGGACACACTTTTTTTGGACTTGAAGGTCGTGGACTATTGCTGGACCCCGTAAAATTACATTTAATCAAACGAAAGATCTAAAATATTTTCGAAAATATCCGAAAATGTGTTTGTCTGAAAAACGATGGACATATGCAACTCGGACAGCTTGGGGGTGAGTAAATCATGGGTTTAATATCGTTTTTGGCCGAACTATCCCTTTAAGCCTTGCGTTAAATTTGGCGATTTATGCAGTTTTTATAAATCTCACTTAGAAATGTTACATCCTGGTGTACATCTTAAGACAAAACAATGGCACTTATATATTTTAAAGGGGAGTTATCATGAAAATATGACTTTTTCCATGTTTAAGTGCTATAATTGGGTCCCCAGTGCTTCTATCAACCCAGTAACTTAGTTTTCTGCAAGTATGTGTAAAAATAGGTCATTGAAATTTGGCTCCCCTTGTGATGTCAGAAGGGGATAATACCGCCCCTTAATCTGCACTATCCAACCACAGCACTGCCATTTAGTACAGAGATCAGCTCATTTGCATTTAAAAGGACACACCCAAAAACGGCACATTTTGCTCGCACCTACAAAGTGTCAATTTTAACAAGTTACAATAAATTATCTAAATGATATTTTGAGCTAGAACTTCAAATACATACTCTGATTTATTTGACATCTTTAAAAAGTCTTGTGAAATGTCCCATTTAAGACATGTCAGGCCAAATTAAGACAGCTTAAACATGCATTTTAGTTAACTCAAGCCTTGTCACTTCAATCCAAGGGACTTACAGTAAAAGTTCGACATTTTTTAAGTATGTGTGTTTTTCTGGGATGGAACACGTGACTTTTTGCACTGTCGGCGCAATGCTCTACCAACTGAGCTCAAGCAATACTAGAAAACCAGCTAGAAACAAAATAATAAGTGCTTGTTGCAGGATCACCTCCACTCGCATCTGTAAGTTCAGTCCTGCGAAGGAAGCCCAGGTAACCGGTACGCGCCCACACGGTCTGAGTATCTCCAAAGCTCAGACGAGAGTTGAAGTGATCGGACTGCAGGGCTTCGTCTCCATAAACCGTAAAGTAACCGCTACCGTTGTGGGCGCAGTGAACCCAGATCTACAGCAACAAAAAACAGAGGTGATTCGAAGGAGAATTTTATCAACTTTGTCGTAACTTTGTCCTGTGTTTGTAATATAAAAGGTTACTTTATATTCTTATCAATGTGCTTGTTGAAAATATCCCACTTAATCTGACACGTACATTTTAAATTATAAATCATTATTACACGGCTCGTTAGAATGCTTGATTCTGATTGGCCCGTCGCGCCATTTGCAGGTTTGTTATTCTCAGAACAACTTCTTAAAATTAAAAACAATAGGTAACCCGAATGCTGGAAATCATTTTGACAGGTACAGTTTAATATTACACAAAAATTTATTATAAATATGAAGGATGCACCGAAATAAAAATTCTTGCCCGAAACCGAAAAGAGGAAACCAAGGCCGAAAACCGAAACGCCGAAAGAAATTATGCCAATTATTAGTACCATTGCATTTATGGCTATGAATGTGTACTAACTTTAGTGGGGTGTGACGGAGCACAAAACTCATGGTTCGCATCACATTACAGTTTTTGAGGCACGAATCAGTGCCCGGTTGCATGAAAGTCCTTAAGCTAAGAAATCCCTTAAATATAAGGTTAAGGGTGCCCTTAATAAAAAATGGGTTGCAAGAAAAACCCTTAAGTGAACCTTAAGGCTGTCAATAAGTATTTACCCTTAAATGCTAAAGTATTACCTTAAGCTCTGCTATGCGTTGCAACAAAGTCCTTAAGTCCAATTTTCCCTTAAAAACTTAAGGGACTATAACAGGTCCCTTAACTTCACACGCGATGGCTGATTTTATGGTTATTTAAGAAAATGAAGTACCAACGCGCATTTCTGACGATCGAAATAATCCCTAGAGAAAAGTGATGCGTATTTATTAGGAGAATAGCGGTTTGATCGTCCGTCAATCTAAAGTGTTTCCAGTTTGAATTACTTTCAGGTTTTATACATGCGGCACTTTACAGTCTGTTATTTGCGATGTTTCATTGTACACAAATCCACCGTCTGTTGAGCTGCGTGTGTTGATTTGTTACCGCTGTGAGATTTTGTAACTACAGCAACCGCGTCTCCGCTGCCGTGTTTTGGCATAGACTGCCGTAAAATACTTAGTATAAACACTTAGGTAAGGGTGACAGTTAAGACCTTTGTTGCAACGCTCTTAAATAAATCCCTTACCTCAGGGATTTTTTCTCCCTCAGGGAAACCCTCATTTAAGGAGTTTCATGCAACCGGGCACAGATTATTTTTCAGATCAGCAAAAAAGGGGTGGAAAAAATCTAATAACAAAAAAAGAAATTACTTAATGTAACTTTGTTGTTTTTTTATAAATGTTTGTAATTTCTCACATCAAGAGTTCTGGGCATCTTTGAAGGGCATAGTGATGATCACAGCTAAATGGAGCTGGACCGGACACATTCAACCACATGTGCGTCTGTGCGTATAGAAAGCTGCTCACTTTAGCACCTTTTTGTGGTTAAATTGTTTAAAACCACTTAAATGTTAAAATTTGCAAATCTTTGAAACACGTGCAAATGATAAACTTTCCCTACTTAAATTTGCGTATTAATCTGCAAATCACATGCGAGCCGATCCGTGATCCGTACTAATTCACTACCTCGGGAGCGAATTGAGACACAAGGATACTGAGGGGCTGTCCACACGGAGACGCGTATCACTGTATACGTATAAATTTGTTATCGTATTGGCGTTTCATCCACATGGATCCGGCGTTTTGGGAGACTGAATCCGCTATTTTTTGAAACCGGGTCCTAAAGTGGATAAATCTGAAAACGACACCCTTGCGGTTTCGTCTGTACAGCCAATCCGTATATTTTGTGAAGCGAAAACGTCATCAAATCACGTGTCGAAAGCATCACACGTAACAGCAACAACAATAACGGCGGACTACGTGATTGTGTTCGTGCTACAGAAGCTACTAAAGCCTACTAGCTTTATTACAGCAAAATCTATTGCTTCTATGCAATTGTGGTGACCAACAAGCGATAATGGACAACACCATACGTTATGCGCATGCTCAAAGTCTTCTTCTCCGTGTATAGTGTATAGAATTACAGCGCCCCATACTGGTCCGGCATATATACTACACCGCTTTCAGCCGGTTTCAGTGGTTTCGTGTTTACGGATTATTTTTTTAGAGCAAGGAAAAAAAATGATCAGATAGGGAATGCACCGGCTTCGTGTAGACATAGCCTGAAATACGGCCATATTGTTTCTGTGATTAAAGTCTTTTCCGAAAATTTTCGGCAGAATATTCGGTGCATCCCTAATAATAAATATATATATTAATAACATACATGAAATTATTTTGATATATGACATTTGAACATCTTTACCGAGATGGCTCGAACATGCATTTTAGTCTACGGCTAGGCTTAAGCCCTAATTGTTTATTTTTAACCAACAAAATGTATGGGTTACAGCTCTAAACTGATTTTCCCTGTGATCTAAACTCACCTCCCCCAGATGGGAGTCTCCCAGCGGCCCCTTGGTTTCAGGATTGGCGATGATGATTCGTACTCCGGGTAAAATCTGGCAATGGACAAAATACACCAAATTACTCTAATAATTAGGTTGGCTAAAATCAAAGTGTTATTGTTAAAGAGCCGAGCAGGTACCTTTCCAGATTCCATGAGGGGCAAACTGTGTGGAGAGCCTCGTTCAACAAGCCGTACCCTGAGGAGGAACAAACAAACTGTGAACTCACATGTAATAGCTTGCAATAGTGTGTCTGATATTTTTTTCTTGTAAATAAGCTTTTTTATCAGACTGTTAATGGATTCTGGCAAAAATCGAGTATTTCTGGATATCCTGAGGTTGGGATTTGAAGTGAAAGTATTTGACGAACGTATAAAACGTGCCGAGAGCATTTGGTTAATATCATTATCTCATTTTTGACGGAGGTGGCTTTTGCATCTGAGCTCTTTAAATGTGTTTGTAAAATTGCAGCAAATATTGTGATAGGGATTTGATTTTGTGTCTTGGCAGCACGCCATGGTAAAGAGATGGCTTGAAATGACACTCAATTTATTGTCCCTCCATTAAAGTCAACCGAGGAAAATGTCAACTGGCACATTCATGCACATACAAAAAAACTGCACAAATAAACCTAGCAGAAATGTCAAAGATTAAAATCAAACTTGTCTCATTATCAGATTATGAAACTTTCACAAATGGTTCTTTCGAGACTGTGAATGGTTCTTTTTAGGGAACCAAAAATAGTTCCTCTATGGAATCGCAAAGAACCCTTTTTGCACCTTTTTTGTAAGATTGTAAATATTATTATCGCTTAATTTCCCACCTGTCGTGTCGAAGCGCTCTCATGTCCACGTATACTGTTGTCGGATCCGGTCCTGATGTCCCCTGAAATACACATCATCCAACAGTTAACCAAGCGATACATACTAATAGACTTTAATAGAAAATGTCAGGGTCAATTTCCAACCTGCTTAAGCAGTTAACTAGTTAGTGCTGTAGTCTAAATAAAATGTGCAGTACATCGGACAACGATCAGAGGATGAGAAGGGCAAGGCAAACAGCAAACTTTAGAAATTTACCCAAAATTTACTACGTCACCCCGAAAGGCAGATAAAAATAAATGATGGCATAAACGGAGGAGTGCCAAGCAAAAAACAGGATTTATTTATAAAGCCTGAATGACAAATATGTGGGTGTTATTTATGAAGCAGAGCCGAATCCTTGTATTGCGGATGGTATGTTGCAAGATGTAGAGGTAACAGGCGTCACTTAATTTGACCAAAAAGCATCCAGAAAGATAAGACAGATTAGTAATTTATATTCACTTACAAAAGGATAGATCTAAATAAAATGATAGCACAATAATAGTATCACAGTACTGTTTATTTAGGACAAGCACCTGTTCACTTTGCTTTCTCAACATTCTCCCTAACCTCCCCGAGATAAAACCAAGCTTTGCATTTTTCATGAAATGGTTTTAATAATACAATGTGGAGAAATGTTGAGATGAAACAAGCAACTGCTGTCTCTGATCGCAAACCAACATACATCATCTTGATGAGTGCCACTATTTTCCATGACTGATCATTATTGAATAGGCATCGACTGTGCCATTATGAGGCACTCACCCATCTAAACACGAACGTATCATAACTCAATCGCTGAAGCATGAAACAAACCAAATTGAGTCTCCGATAAAATAACCATCCAGCAGAGGTCTCCCTGTATCTGGAGCACAACAATCGGCTCGGCTGACCAGATTAGGTCCTTAGAGACGCATTTCAGATCACTGACTCATATAGTGCGAGCGTCTGTGATATTTCGTGTGTAGGCACTCATGTTCCTAACAAAGCCGCCTGTGTTTGTGATGTCACTGCAAAACAATGTGGCCGACGAGGGTGGGGGAACCACGATGCCATGTACCGGCTTTGATTATAGGGCGCTGGTCACTGATGCTGAACCATAAGACAAAGATCTTGACCATGATGCCAGGTAGGTCCATTTAAAAATAAAGGTTCTTTGTTAGGATGTATGGTTCTGTAAAGGAACATCATCCACATTTTTCTGTTGCAAAAAAATGATCTTTGTAGTGAAAAATGGTTCTTCAAGCTATATAAAAGTGATTTTTTTATTTTAAGAGTGCAAAATTCTCATTCAGTGATGTTTGGATCTTACCGAACTGTGGTAAAATCACAAAGGTGCTTATTCCTTGAACTTAGATTAAACCCGAAATCTTCTTCTATCTAAAAAATATCTATAAAAAAAGTCATTTCAGAGAATTGTTTCTAAACACATTATAAACGTTAAAAAGACTGTGAACTATGTAGTACTGAAATATGGAGTTCAGGTTTTTTGAGGGAGTTCAGGATTTTTTTGGGGGGGCAGGCCTGAAATTATGGCTTGACGATCCACTGAAGTCACCAAGCATGGCCACGCCCCAACACAATAATAACTAGAGGAAGCATCAATTGCAAGCATCCATTCAGGTTGCAGCTGTATTTAGTAGTTGAGAGAGAATTCATCTTTCCTTGCGAGTGGGCGTGGTTTCAGCACTGGGGCGTGTCCGCTGACAGCCATGAAACCACGCCCACTTGCAAGGAAAGATGCTTTCACTCTCAACTTTTAAATACTGCTGCAACCTGAATAGATACCTGCAATTGATGCTTGAGCTCAAAGAATCTTTTTTGTCATTCAAATTTGGCTGGATGATTAATAACACATCTCTCTGTGGTGTGAAAAACTCAAAACATATTTATCGCTTTACGTGGACTTTGAAATTAAAGAAATTTTATCTGGATATTGTAACCAAAATAAACATTTTAGTTAAAGGAACAGTATGTAAGAATTTTATATCAATTAATCATAAAATGGCCCTGATATGTCACTAGACATTAAGAAATCATTTTAATTTCAAATACTTATATCACTGACAACAGTGGTCTGGCCAGGATATTGTCATTTAAAACGTGGAGTTGCAGCCCTCAACTGATGTTTATGTTGTCATTTTGTGTATTGACCACCAGTTGTGACAAAAACAGTTTGGCAAGATGAGAATTAAAAAAATAAAAACTTGTTTTAAAAGCACGCATCAGGTTTATTTCAATGCACAGTATATTTATGTTAATTTTATGCAATAAAAAAAATTACATTTTCACCATTTTTATGAAAGTTACAATTGAATGGACCTAAAAATGTCAAATGGTGTAACTGCCAATTGTGCCAAAGAATGAGAAATATTAAATATTTTATCCACCTTGATGGCACGTAAGCGTAATAAAAAAAATCATTTTAAAATATAATTTTATTACTTATTTTTAAATGTACATTTTAATGCGTTTTTGTAACATTTGTCCTGACATATGCTGAAAACAGCTCTGTTTTCTAAATAATCGTTGACAAATGATGTAAAAAAAATCATATTACACTAAACTAGATGATTATATTTTAATTCACATTTTTATGAATATATTTATATTTTAAATACTAGTTACACCAAGTAACACAGACCGTTTACACCACATTGACATTTTTGCAATAATCCCCCAAATATTGTTTCAAAATGAAATAAAAACAGAAATTTTAGACTTGGTCTTCAAAAAAGAGAATGTATGCAAGTAATCTGCAAACTCATTTTGAAATTTTAACCCTTTTACATTTAATTTATCCATACGGACACAAAATAATTAACGTCACTTCATTGACCCATGTAAGTTTTTTTTATATATTTGATTATAAATTAAAATGATTTAGCAAACGTACAGCATTATTGTTCCGCATATCCTATTACATTTTTAGTTATTAGTTATTAAATGACGTATTTTACTTCAATATTGTGCAGCGCTAATTTTAACATAGAAATCTAACTTAACATTAAAAACTAAAAACATTACATGTAAATTAAGGTAAATTCAATAGCTCTTATTAGCAAAATTATCAGCCAAATAAAAAGTGCATTAAAATCATCAAAGACATACGGTTTTGTTTAATATTTACAACACGAGCAAAATAATTTCTATATTGCCCTGTATTCCAAAGACACTACGGTTCAAAATTGACCATTATTTGAGTCCTGGAAACCAGCCATGCAGGTCAGATAAGCTATTAGTCTATTAGTCTGATAAATTGGATGTTTAAGGACTGATCTGGTCATTCGCTTCTACTTCATTAGCAAAAGCCACACCACCGCAAGAGCCCAGCAGCTCAAGTTTGACCCATTCACAACCAGTGCCAGACCGCGGGGCGTCTTGACTTCCCTACCTGATCGGCAAGCTTCCCGAGCCTGTGGGGCTACCATAACCAGCAAGCAGATGAGAGACATGGGGACAAAGTAAGGAAAGAGGAATAAGGGATGAAGATTTGTGGGTGTGACAAAAACATAAAATATATAGGTGGAAAAGGAAAATCATAACCATAGGGGTATAAAGGGTGAGGTACATGCAAAGACTGAGGAAAAGATTGAACATTCATTCACTGTGTATAGTTGACCTCAAAACTTATGACAATAACATTATGAAAGGTAATATGGTTGTTCATGTTAAATGCAAGACATATGCATACATATGTTTACTACAATAGTGATTGTACCATAAGAGCATTACCTCACAGGCTATAATACCATGACAACTACTTTTGACAGAACACACACTCAAGACAGTGAAATCCTCTCTAGCGGCTCTGAACACTAATCCCGGCTTTTGCGACCTGTAAACAGCGCTGGAATTCGGATTACGTCCCAATCTCTGCCTCACGTCCAGTCTGCAGCAGATTACACTTAACACATTTTCTGCGAGCATACAACTGAAGATATGCGATACTGACCTGTAGGCAGATGGCCAGGTTGACTCTACATCCAAAAGAAGTGCTGACAGCTCTCGGGTGGAGGCCCAAATCTTTGAAGAGCTTGGAGAAGGACTGCGTGAGAGCTATTCTGGGTCTCTCTTCAGCGACCACCACACACGTCCTTACACGGGACAGGTCGAGTCCTCGAGACTAAGGTACAGAAAGGAGAAACGCATTCAGAAATTAAACAAAAAGCAACAACTCTTTATTTAAAACAAGAGTTTGTTCAGGAAAGCTTAAAAACATTCAGTTCTTGGCTTTTAAAATTGTTTATTCTTAACATGTCAAAAATTAACATTAAACGACAAAAAATATAATTTGCAGCACAATTATACTCTGCAATATTGTACAGTTTCAAGTTGCAAAAAAAGTTTTATTATTTAATAAATTATTTATTATTTTAAGATTATTTTGTAGAATAATGTTTAAAGAAAACATTATTATTATTCAACACTTTTATGCATTTGCTAGACACTTTCATCCAAAACAACTTATAGTATAGTGCATTCAATCTATACATTTTTAAATCAGTTTGTGTCCTCTAAGTATCAAACCCATAACCTTTATATTGCTAAAGCAAGCTTTATGAATTAAGCAATAGGAAGATTCGATCTCTACCTGAAGATACAACAAATTGTCTTTCATCAGGACTTTTCCTCATTGATCGCTTTGATGTTAATAAACTATACTCTGCCACTGACTGCAGTTAGTAACTATGGTGATCTCAAAGACTAAATCAAAGTAAATAAAACAAGATTTTACAAGACAGACTTGCCAGGAGGCACAAGCGGCCTTTTCTTAATTCACAGTCACACCTCCGTAACACACAAAGACCACCAACAATAATCCTACATAACCACAGTTTAAATTACTGCCAAATAATGAACAAATATTTAGAGCTTTAGCCTAAACAAAAACTTAATAAAAATAAACGTATTTTATAATTTGATTCACAATGTTTAGATTTTATTGGGTTTTGCACTTCTTATTATTTTTCTATTATGGCATTCATCGTGCATTACGAATCAAGTTTATGTTATTTTAATAACATAGAAAGAATGAAAGACAGAAAGAAAGAAAGTGAATACAATTTTAAGAAACCAGTAACCAACCATCTATTTTATGTTATTTGTGAAATTGCAAGGGGTTTTGAAAACATAGCATGACAGAAAAAGAAAGAGAGAGAGAGAGAGAGAGAGAGAAAGAAAGAAAAAAAGAAAATAAACTGAATCACTATTTGAGCAACCATAAAACAACCAATAATCAACCATTTATTAGATGTGATATGTAAAATTGCATGAGGTTGTGAAAACATAATGTGAAAGAAAAGGAAAGAAACAATTAAGGAAAGAAAGAAAGAATTAAGAAAAAAGAAAGAAAGAATGAAAGAGAATCGCCTTTTGAGCAACCATTAAACAACCAATAACCAACCACTTATAATAACACGTTATAAGTAAAATTGCATGAGGTTGTGAAAACATAATGTGAGAGATAAAGAAAGAAAGAAAGAAAGAAAGAAAGAAAGAAAGGAAAAATAAAGAAAGAAATTGAATCACATTTTGAGCAACCGTTAAACAACCAACAATCAACCATTTATTAGATGTGATAAGTAAAATTGCATGAGGTTGTGAAAACATAATGTGAAAGAAAAAGAAAGAAAGAATTAAGGAAAGAAAGAAAGAAAGAAAGAAAGAAAGAAAGAAAGAAAGAAAGAAAGAAAGAAAGAAAGAAAGAAAGAAAGAAAGAAAGAGAATCGTATTTTGAGCAACCATTAAACAACCATTAATCAACCATTTAATAGACATTATAAGTAAAATTGCATTAGGTTGTGAAAACATAATGTGAGAAAGAAAGAAAGAAAAAAGAAAGCAGAAATAAAGAAAGAAATTAACTCACATTTTCAGCAACCATTAAACTACCAAGAATCAACCATTTATTAGATGTGATAAGTAAAATTGCATGAGGTTGTGAAAACATAATGTGAGAGATAAAGAAAGAAAGAAAGAAAGAAAGAAAGAAAGAAAGAAAGAAAGAAAGAAAGAAAGAAAGAAAGAAAGAAAGAAAGAAAGAAATTGAATCACATTTTGAGCAACCATTAAACAACCAACAATCAACCATTTATTAGATGTGATAAGTAAATTGCATGAGGTTGTGAAAACATAATGTGAAAGAAAAAGAAAGAAAGAATTAAGAAAAGAAAGAAAGAAAGAAAGAAAGAGAATCGTATTTTGAGCAACCATTAAACAACCAATAATCAACCATTTAATAGACATTATAAGTAAAATTGCATTAGGTTGTGAAAACATAATGTGAGAAAGAAAGAAAGAAAGAATTAAGGAGAGATAGAAAGAATTTAAAGAAAGAAAGAAAGAAAATGAATCACATTTATGAGCAACCATTAAACAACCAATAATCAACCATTTAATAGACGTTATAAGTAAAATTGCATTAGGTTGTGAAAACATAATGTGAGAGAAAAAAGAAAGAAAGATGTTCCTTTTAGGTTGATAGACTGAACATCACTGGCAATGTGCTTTACCTTTAAGGATTCTGTCTGTAGGCCCAAGCCCTTGGTGCAAAGCTCCATGACGGAGTATGAACAGAACGTATCTCTGACCCGAAACTGACTGACAGCCAGCAGCCACAGAGCGGGATTCACCTCCAGCTCGGACGGAGGAATCAAGATGGACTGATGCCCTGAATACACACTTCACCCAGCAGAAAGAGACAGAAAAACACTGTGTTACAACTACACATATACACACACATACACAAATCAGTTTAGAGCAGAGCACAAGAACCTGCTCACACTGACAAAACAGACACAACCTATCACTCAAGTGAGACAGGAGCTGAGTTAACTAGAAGAGAACACACAGCACAGCAGAAAAACACACTTGACAGCATGAGAATGCAGCAAAAACAGAGGATTTATTTCTAAGGCTTTCCAGAAACAGGTTCAGTAATTGTGTGGATTAAGTAAAAATCTCCTAAAATCTATAATGCTGAATTGTCACAGTTGTATGACATTTTAACAATTAAAGCATGTACAAAATGTTCAAAACAAGTTAAGATGTACTGACTGAATCAATGGCATGCTGTCTATTACCACAGACAATAGCTGCGTTTCCATTAACCTTCAAATTGGAATAGCGAATTGAAAATGCACCCAATGGAAGGCCAGCCATTTTGCATAAACTCTCATATATTGCAAAAAAGTTTTTACCTCAGGTTAGGTGGTTTTTCAGGCACTTTGAACAAGGAATATATCACAAAACTGCGACGGAAAGTTTTTTCGCATTTACAGGTCTTCTGATGTGCGTAAAAGTCACATGACCAATCTTTTAATATGACGCAATAGGTTTGCTTGGAGGGCAACATAGATATATACACTAGATGTCACCTTGGCTACGGCAGTTCATTGGAACGAATGCGTCAAATAAAAAACGGCATCTTGAAACAGGGGAGCCCTGCATCAGCGTCATTATAGGCAAAGATGTAATGGAAATAAAATAAATCGTCACAATTTTTTTTTGTTCGTTCCAACGGTCAGACATGTATTTAGAGTTTTGATATTAAGAAAATCTACTTTTTCTAAATACAATGCATAGTGCTAGTAGGCCTAACATCCATACGCAGCACAAAAGTCCGGCAACGTCCATGAATTCAAAGTTCAGGCAGAGATAGCAACATTACCTAGCTACTTCCTAGGGACAAGACCCCTGTTCGAAGATGGTGGCGGTTTTGATGCATGCTTACTGTGGGTTCACACCATGTGCAAGTTCAACAATTTGCGCGAGTAGATTACATACAAAGTCAATGAAAAGACGCGATTAGATGCCTCCTTGTGTGGGGCAATGTGAATGACGCGTATATTTTCATGCTACAGATCCTCTTGACAAAGCTTAACGTAATTACGAACACCCCCAAAAATATCAACCTAACTCCGATGAAAGATAATCACACGTAGAGTAAGTTTCATATTTAAATCTGGCGTAAATGTCTCTTTAGGTCGTTTAATTAGAATACAGTGGCGTTTCGGTGGCGTCTCTCACCTGCAGAGGCACCAGAGGACAAACCCGAGGCCACAGTAGGGATCCAGACAGATGGCCACCTCACGAGAGGGATACAGCTCACACTGCAGCTTGATAGAGCGACAAAAGGCACTGGTGGCGGTGTGGGACATCTAAAGGTAAATGAGGAAAAAGAGAGAGCAATGCAAAGTAAGAGAGAGTGAATGAGAGATTGCTTATATAAGACGTTTGGCACCTCACAATTTGAATTTTTTTGGTCTTTAATCTATTGAGTGAATATTTTTTAGTTTGATTTGTGTCCCTGTAGAGAAAAACATTAGCAACGCAAAGGTTTAATCCATAGTGAACACACATACTGATAAAATGTATAGCTTAAAAGTGCAGTGTGTAAATTTTAGCGGCATCTAGTGGTAAAGTTGCAAATTGCAATCAACGGCTCAGTCCACTGCTCACCCCTCGCTTTTGAAAGGCATAGAGAAGCTACGGTAGCTGCCACCGGAAAAACATGTCATTGCCGGAGACAACCTAGTTAAAAACGTTTGTTCGTTAAGGGCTTCTCTAGAAACATGGCAGCACAAAATGGCGACTTCCACGTAAGGGGACCCTCGGTGTATGTAGATAAAAAACGTCTCATTCTCAGGTAATAAAAACATAATAATGGTTCATTTAAAAAAGGTCTTTATACTCCCCTGAATATATAGTTTTGTATATTATTTTGCATTTACTTTTCATAATGCCGCATTAAAAAACAACCTTTAAAAAAGGAGTAAAGCAGCGCAGTCGTGTTTTCTGTGTGGCTTAAGACGCGAAATGTGAAACACCTCTTAATGATTTCATGAGATGTCTCTATATCTTAATGCATTTAAGATCACCACAGCCGCCAGTACAAGCATGAAGTACAATCAGGTTATTTATTCAACATAGTTTTTATACAAGGAACACAATAGTGACCCACAAAACAATTTGTTTACAAGTCTTTCAGACTAGTAAGGAATGTAAGTGGGACTCGGTGAACTCTGAAGCAGCAATGCAAGCGAATGAAAGGGTCTGAAGGGCCGAACAGATCATTTCTTTGTCAAAGGACTGAAGTACTACACAATACTTGATGGTCTCTGAGATCGCTAATGGCTCCAGTTGTGTGTCATAATAATGGCCACTTGTACAAAACTCATTATTCATCCTCTAAAATATAAAAAAAATCTTCAAAGTAGCGCACCTGACACCTGATCCAACATCTTACCACCCATTAAATGGAAAAATCTTATTACATATCCATTTAACCCTTATGGGTTGTTGGAGCCATTTTTGCTTTTTTACTCTCAATTTGGCCACAACTTTCTCTGTGTTTGAGCAAATGGAATGATTTTTGGTGACAAATCTTATATTGACACATATTTTGAGAAAATGCTTTGATTATTCGCGTACAAAAAAAGCCACTAAATTAAACGACTGTAAAAATTGATCAGATTAATATTTTTTCCAAATTGTTTTTCATAAATCTGCTAATCACTCTCAGTACTGATCAAAACTGCAAAATGCTTACAAAATGTCCATGATTTTAACTCTTTAATTGCCAAGTTCATAAGTGATGTCACTGATTTGATGAAAAAATAAACACAAAATTACAGATTTTCAATATAAAAAGTGATTGTGGACTGGATTTTTTTATCCTTTTTCACAGTCTAGGGCATGCCAAAGATTGGTAAAAACATTGGCTTTGATGCATTTTAGTTTTTGTGCAGCATCAGTTTTAATTTTTTTCTCTCTCTCATTTACTGTTTTTGCCCCATTGACTTCCATTATAATAACATTTTTTGATTGCAAAGCCATGACACCATTTAAGTATGCATTCTTGATTGTTGGCTGTTTTTCTTTTTTACTAAAAATCACTTTTTAAATTGAAAATCTGTCAATTTGTGTGTCCCCCCCAAATCAGTGACACCACTTATGGCAATTAAAGAGGAAATTTTGTAAGCATTTGGTAATTTTGATCAGTTCCGATGTTGATTAACAGATTTATGAAAAAAAAAGAAAAAAAATCTGACACTTTTACAGCCTCTCAACCTAGTGGCCGCTTTTGCACACAAACAACGCAAAAAGGGTAGTGAATTTGAACAACCCACAAGGGTTAAGTTTCTTCTTTGTGTTGTAAAAGTATACTACGGATGACCGACTTTGTTTTACACAAACACAATGTAGTAATAGTAGTAAATCCTCACCTTTACTCCTGCTAGCATCCCAGTCGTGGAGACGCTGAAGTCCAGGTAAGCCAGAGTGTCGGGATTGGATGGTTTGTAGAGTTGAGGGGGTTTCTTCTTTGGCAGATCATCTTGAAAAACGTGTTTAACGTTAAACATACGTTCATCTTCAGCAGAAGCAAACCTTTAACATATGATCCACTAACCTGTGTCCAGAACGGGAGGCCACGACCTGACATCCACTGCAGCAGACGCCTCCTTCGACTTCAGAAGCTTGGATATGACCTGTGTGGTCATCACGCAGGCTGACCGGCTCACCTAAAGGAAATTTTGTACATTTCAGCAACATTTTCTTTACAGTCGTATAAATTGAAAAGCATCAGCACCCACCTCCACAATCATTTTCACAGTGGGAAGGGTGGTGGCAATGTTCTGGGGATGTGGTGGTCGCACTGTGATCGGTACACATCCGGCGTACAGGCATCCGTAAAAGGCAGCAATCAGATCTATACCTGCAAAGCAATGGTACAAGTTACTTTATATTTAAACCCAGGGTTCCCACACCTTTTAAGATACATTGTTACAGTTCCCTTTCGGGGGAACTCGCTCTGGGTCACTGCAGTGACACTTTAGGGACGCTTCCAGGAGTAAGTGTGTCTGAATGTGTATATCAAATTCAACCCAGGAAGTATATCGCTATCTGAAATATTGCCAAAGACGGCATTACAGGGACGCAGGAAGTATGGCAAAGGAGACGCAGCATCTCATTCCCTTCTCAGGTAACAACAGTTACATATGTAACCCGAGACGTTTTCATGTGTCAAACACAATTATGCAATAAAGCATTTTAGTATGAATCAACATTCGCATACAGAATATATAACCATTTAACGCGAACAGTTTAGCACGTGTGCTTAAAAAGTTAGAAATTATTATCCTACACTACACAAAGAATAATATGGATTTTTTCCAGAAAACTTCTTGCATAAAATAGATTCAAGCACTTTCAATGACCTGTATCTATGTATGTATATTTTCAAAAAACTTCCCAGGGCCTTGAATTATTTTCCCCAATCTTTCAAGGATTTCAAGGACCCGTGGGAACCCTGTAAAACAAGCTGATACATAACATGGATGTTTGTAGATCAGTGCTGTTTTGAACCTAGGTGAAAGTGTCGTACCAGGTGGGTACACCAGTGCAACGTGATCTCCGTCCTGCAGGTGGCCTCGCTCCATTAACATGGCCGCTATCTTCTCCGCCCGCTTATGAAGCTGAAGACAGGTCAATGAGCTCAGGACTGCTCCCTAAATTCAGAAAAACACACATGATTATTTTTTGGTGTACACTTGTATACAGAGGTAATGAGATGGTCTATCCACTAAAACTAACCTTCATAGAAACCATCCAGTATATTTACTGTGTAATAAAACATTATTTGTCATATTTATTAAGCCATTTTCTCCATCGGGACTATTGGCCGATCGCCACAAGCAAAACACCCATACGCACATAAACAATATAGTTTCAATAAGGTTCACTCCCGGTAGCCGCTCGGGATGACATATCGCACCTTTTATATATATTGGGTGTGTTGGGTTGTAAATAGCCTGCCAGTACATATTTGGTATATTAAAAAAGCATCACTTGCACACCAGGCCAAAATCATTTCTGAAACCAATCGCTGCTCCCTGGTGGGGGGAAATGGCGCAGAAAGTGTGGTGTTCACTGCCAAGCTTTTCCGAGCACACTTGAAAAATCGCAAGAGTTTAACTTTTAGCTGACACCTTTGTAACCCTAAAAGCAATGCAGCAGAACTAAAGCGGTAAAGCTGGTGACATCATACCCTGGAGCTGAGGAGGGTGAAGAGCACATGATCTGGTGTGGTCTGAGATCTCCACTGCAGCACTTCAGACAGGAAGAGGAACTAAAGGTGAAAAAGAAGTCAGATTATTAGAAAACCATTCATGAGATTCACAAAGATTGTAAAGGTAATCTTTAACATGGTAAAATTTAACCCCTTCCACACCTATTGCGAAGAATAAATGCAAACATTATGAGTAAAATGATATTTAAAGCAGGATCTGTTAAAAATCATTATTGTATTGGGAGTGAATGCAATCGTGTTACCTCATCTCCCACTGATACTCGCACACGGATCACATTTCTGCTCTGTAAGTATGAAACAAAACTGTTTCCATTCACTCAGTGGGCCTGATTTTCATGTGCATGAATGGATGGAAGTGACGAAAAAAACAACAACAGGGTGTAAAAATGGAAAATGATCATGTGTGACTGTGATTCTTGGAGAGGTGCAGATGGCGGAGGTAACATTTGTCGGTGTCAGACGGCACAGAGTCATGCATGCTTGAAAGGGTGTGAGGGAATGAGAGAATGTGGGAGGCATGCAGGAGACAGCAGCCAGCAGCTGTTGTGTATTTGTGCACACGTTTGTTCGAATGTGCATGAGCATATGCGTGCGTGCACATTTGTGCATGGGTGTGTGCGAGGTCAGCAGCTGTGTTGTGTGTGTTTTTGAGGTTACGGTGGTGTGCACAGCGGACGGACTGATGGAATAATGGCTGCCATCCTTCAGCATGAGATGGCAGCGTAATGGATTGTATTTGTGTCGGTGGTTGAGTGACAACACGGCAACCAAAGGAATTAACTCGAAACGGCACAAAAAAACTGAGCCTTCCAAAACTGAGCAATAATTACTTTAATGGAGCACTCAGTTTTCCACAAAGTGTTTACTAGCTATCAAAAGCTGTTTTCCAAGTCTAGCTTTCGTGTGGCCAAAAAAGTTAAATTGTGAAGCTCTGGTGGTGACATAACAATTTCCCAGAATGCTCTTTGTTAGAGTAAGGTCTGAAATAGCCCTGGCTGAGGGCAAGAGGTTTGACAAGGTGTCAAAGGTTAATTCTTCTACACAAATCCACTTAGGGCGACTGCTGTGCACCACGCAGATCCAAAATTAACCCTCTTCAAGTGTTGAATGAGGGTATTAAGTTGGTCACCAAGGAAACTGTGATTATATGTTTAAGTCAAATTGAGAAATTATAACATATGATTTGATGCTAGCGAACCAAATTATGAGGTTTTTATGTTTTTGACACTTGAGACTGTCTGGAACTTTGACAGTATAAGTTGCTACAGGTGACAATAAAATGCACTGTTTGTCACAAATAGCAAAGAAAAAAATTTAATTAAATTATATAATAATAAAATAATATTATATTAAATAATAATAAAATCATATAATTAATAAATAATAATAAAATAATCTTAAATCATTAAATAATAATAAAAATCACTTAATAATCCTATTGTAATAGGAACAAAACATATATTGAAATTATAAAATAATAGTAACACTTCACAATAAGGTTGCATTTGTAGTTAATGTATTAGTTAACATGAACTAACAACGAACAATACATCTAAAGCATTTCTTTTTATCTTAGTTCATGTTAATTGCAGCATTTACTAATACATTTACTAAAAAAGTGTTACTTTTAAAGGATTAGTCCATTTTCCTTTAAAAATCCAGACAACCCACCCACCACCATGTCATCCAAAACGCCGATGTCTTTCTTTGTTCAGTCGAGGGGAAATTGTGTTTTTTGGGGAAAACATTCCAGGATTTTTTTCATTTTAATGGACACCAACACCCAACAGCTTTAACGCAGTCCAAAATTGCAATATCAAAGCACTCCAAACGATCCCAAACGAGGCACAAGGGTCCCATCCAGCGAAACGACTGTCATAAAAAACTTCTCGTCTTCCTCCGGTCATGCGACGCACCAGCGTGACCCCACACAATACGCCATCACGTCAAGAGGTCACGGATAACGTACGAAACTACTCCCCAGTGTTTACAAGTGTGGAGAAAGAGGACCGTTCCGACGTTGTGTATGTCGAATGATACTAATTAATGTCTTTGTGTCAGTTTATTGTTTAAAATGGTCTGCAAATGTGCGTTTCATATATGTAACACGTGACCTTTTGACGTCATTACGCAACTATGTGAAGTCCCGCTGGAGCGTCACACAGCCAGAGGAAGACGAGAAGTTGTGGTTTAAAAGTGCATATTTTTTATTTTTCTTGTCAAAAATGACAATCGTTTAGCTAGATAAGACCCTTATGCCTCGTTTGGGATCGTTTAGAGTCCTTTGAAACTGCAATTTTAAACTGTATTAAAACTGTTAAGTGTTGGGGTCCATTAAAGTTCATTAAAATGAGAAAAATTCTGGAATGTTTCCTTAAAAAACATAATTTCGTCTCGACTGAACAAAGACATCAACATTTTGGAAGACATGGTGGTGAGTAAATTATCTGGATTTTTACATTAGTTAATGCACATTGAATTACCATGAACAACTGTATTGGCATTAACTAACATTGACACATGTTAATAATAAATGCTGAAAAACAATATTGTTCATTGTTAGTTCATGTTAGCTAATCCATTTACTAATATTAACAAATGCAGTCCTATTGTAAAGTGTTTGCAAAAATAATAATACCTCAAGAGTAATATATATATATATATATATATATATATATATATATATATCAGTCAGATCAGTTATTAAACTGTCCCAAAGATAAGAATGCCCAGAGCAAGCCAAAAACAGGAAAACTCCCATTTTTCTGTGCATATTCTGGTTGAATGGGACTCAATTTGCTGGAGGTGGGGAACTGATGGAAGGGAGGGGTTGTGGATAGATTGATGGATGGATAGATGGATGAATGAAAATCGAGGCCCTTGGTACCACACACACACCTTTCTTGCCTGATCATTGTCTTCGATTTGGCCCAAATCTCTGCCGCTGGCTTGGGCGATCCTCTTCCCGGACACCAGGTTCCCCACCATCACAGAGGCGGGACCGATCTCTGCAGCACCAACACAGAGTTCATCACTTACACAAATAAAACAAACACACACAGCACGTCTGACAGCTCTAATTCTGTACGACATCAGAGGTGACCTTGTGGCAGACCGACCTGGCTGTTTTTGTCTGGGTTTGGGCAGGTTGGTGACGCAGGTGTGAGGGCACATTAGAACATTACAGGGGTGCAGGGAGCCTTCCAAAAACAGCTGCTTGGTCTCCGACAGGTGGATTCCTCCCAGAGGCGTCTTGGGAAGGGTGTTAGCGGGCACCAAAGCCAAGCAAAACACCCCCACGTTGTGGATGCTGTCTATCGCCTGTAGAAAGAGACGTATTCGGTAGTCAGGTGAGGTTTAAAAATAGACTTCAGAGCATCTGTAAGGAGCCGAGAAGAAGCTTCCGGCAGAGATCTGATGCGGGCGGTGACCTTTACCGATGCCTTGGGGGGAACCAAATTATCGAGCAGGAATTCGGGAAGTGGTAGGAAAAAAATACCATATTTGCAAGATTAATGAGCTACAACAAAGGATTGGAATGGAACCGTTTGGGTGGATGGCAGTAAAGGCCAGCTTTTGTGCCCGAATGCGTCTTGTTATTATATAAACTGCTGACGGAAAGTATGCAGGTCAGCAATAGCATGATCTCTAATTGTGTTGAAATGGTGACTGGGGTTACGCAGCAATTAAAGTGACTCCCGTCAGACTGGGTGGGGATAGAGAGCCACAGTCAATCAGTAAGGGAGCGTGTGAAAAAACAAATTCCCAGTAAATCAGTAAGGGAGCGTGTCTAAAGGACACACACCTGTAGAACACGGCTCATCCACTGGAAGCTGTCTTCCTCTGTTGAATCCGGCCGCTGCTCTGCCACAACTACAATTCTCTCATCATGCAGGACTGTCACGGAAAATACCGCTATTCTGAAAAAAAGAGATGGAAAATAAATTTTAATATCAACTTTATGAACTTTAATGATGTTCATGCCTTGCAAACCTAAACATTTAGCTGTAGGGGATATATTTGAATTATTGCAAGCTAAGGGGGCGTGCACACCAAAACTTTTAAACGCGGCTGAAAACGACTGGAGGACGCAGAATGTCAGCTGTTTTTCAGCGGAGTGCCAACTTTCTTCAGCTGAGCTTTTGGTAGCTGTGATACTTGAGCTGTGAGCCGGTTGGTTGCTGTTGTAATGTTCCCCCCCTCCTCCACTGTGATTGGGAGAACTGACATTGATGAGTGGAGCTTTTCACCCAAAGTTGAGTATTTTTCAACTCTCTGTGCTCAACGCTGAGCGTGGAAAAAACGCTGAGCGCCAGTTTTTAGTGCGGAAGAAAACCGCTAGCTGCTGGCTTATTTGAAAAACGCTGAGCTTCCGTTGGAAACAATTGAAAACATGCGCCGGCCACGGGCGTAAAAGCTTTGGTGTGCACGCCCCCTAACACAGCTAAATGTTGGAAGAATCCCATAGATTTTTTTTAACCAAAGTTGGTTTTATGAATATATCGTTTTCAATTAATAGTTCTGCTGTCATAGTTTTGTTTTACAAATCATTTCAAATTCCTTAAAATTGACAAGTTTTGAGTTGCTGTAATTGCTTGCTTTAAACCTTTTAACTTATTTTGATGAGTTTTGTTGTGAGGCTATAGATTTCTGTGGATACTTTGACCATTTTTATAACCACTTAATTGAAAGCAATTTGTAAATAAAGAAACAGACTTCTTAAAGTTACCCTAAGACTGTTATTGTAAAGGGCCATTCACATTATAATGATAACTACAGTATATTAGCGTCCACACTACCAGACGACAACTTTATGCTAATTCGCTCACGTGGGCGGCACTCGCGCAAAGCATTTGCCTTTAATAGCATTAACTAATATTGCATATGAAGAGTTTGGTTCCAAAACGCGATTAACGCCATTTTAAAAAAAATGTACCCCCCAAATCAGTATTGTATCTGGTCAGTATAAAATTTTACGCAAAATCCAATATCTGCAGTGTTATTATGTCATCTTTTCTCCTTTTTTTCCAAACCGCGACAAACGCCAGTTCTCCTTTTCTGCAGAATGCAATAAATCCGCTTAACCAATCACAGCGCACCATTCCACGCATTGTAAACAATAGGGTGGTGTGTTAAATAGACGGAATCCTAGTTTTACTCATCTTCTTTGTACTTCGTGATCAACAAACAAACAAAAACAAAATAATAATTTGATGGCATTGAAAAACCTGTGGTGGTTTTCTGTGGCAGGGAAAAAACTTAAGCCATCAAAATCGAATAATTTACATGAGAGGCTCTCGGGTGAAAGAAAAATGCCGGCTGTTGCTTGTTCTTACACGACAGCATCAAGCTTCGGTCATGGTAACAGATTGACCCCAGGGGATCTTATGAAAAACTTTCCATTATTTTACTCAAAGTCAACAAAAATCGAGCAGGACCAACATGATTTTTTTAATCAGTGTATACCACTAGTCAATAAATTGAATATAACATGGCAAAGATGAATGCACATTTATATATTGATTTATAGCATTTTGAAAAAAAATTGATTTATTGCATTTTGCAGAAAAAATAATCAGTTTTTATAATAAATCTTTGAAAATCAAATTATGAATTTGAATTTTTAATGTTATTATAACCTAAAGATGCTATGTGAAAGTTTAAACAGAATATAGTGGTTTTCATTTTGTCACTTTCTTGGTATAGAAAACACGTTTTTACCAAAATTAATAAAAATGGATTTATTGCGTTTTGGAACCAAACTCTTCATATGCTGTTCTTGCATTTACACAGCGGGTAACCAACAAATGTTGTTGGATGTGTGCATTTCGCGTAACTCTTAACAGTGAATATGAGTTTGTGTAATCCAATATCTTACGTTTTGGCGTAGTCAGTGTGGTAGGAAAAAAGGATTACGTAATTAATTTCACAGCAACTGCATCAGCGATGGATACCTGAGGTAATTTTATCTTATGGACCTTTATCTTATGGATTTGATTGGCTGTCAATGATTTATCATTCATTAGGTGGGGAAAAAACATTCAAAAAATGATCCCAACAACATCGTTCATTGAATCTTTATCGGTATAGTTGTGGTGTGAACTCCGCTATTCTCTAAAAAATTTTTAAACGATTTTAAAACTATATTTTTATAGTTATCGTTATAATGTAAACAGCTCATTACTCCTCTGATTTATCATACTTGTGCACAGCTCTGAGTAAACGGACTAACTGATCCTGGGATAATTTCACTCATGCAACTAAAGCAGAACAAGGTTAATGTATTACCAGAGACACACCTCCTCACTGCGGCCCCAGCAGGTGTTAAATCTATTTAATTTGCACTCTGCGTGTCCAAAGCACACACGCTCGCACGCTATATATAGCAACCTCTCCTTCATGACATAGAAGAACACACAATGTTTGTTTTTAAGGCTCAGCGTCCTCACCTGCCCCTGTACACAAACTTCATGGGCTCCACTGCCAGCGCCGTGGCGACAATATCATCAGCGTTGTGTCTCCGCCCGCTCACTACCATCAGACCGTCCATCTTTCCTGATATGAAGACCAGCCCACCTGGGCCGATGAAGCCCAGCAGCCCTGTCCTGGTGAAGGGGTGCTCGCTGATCGGAGCTCCAAGGCTATTCATAGGGAAAACCTGACACCCAACAAAAGAACGAGCTTGAAACAACACAAAATGCATTGATTTTGTAAACCACTGTATAATACTATACAATAAAAATTAAGTGTATGTCTCAGTGCACAAAAACACCAAAACATTCGCTTCCTAGAAACCCCTTCACTATATTCACTTGAAGTACACTGAAAAAATGATTCATTGAATTTACTCAATATTTTTAAGGTAAGTGGTTTCAATCAATTTATTTAAACAAAAGTTTTATATTTTAGTTTACTTACCTAACCTTTTTTGTTTAAATGTAGCTTAAATAAATTGATTGCAACCACTTACCTTAAAAAAATTGAGTAAATTAAATGAATCATTTTTTTCAGTGTAAAATGTTTTGGGTTTTTGAGTCTCCCAAGTGTCAAAAAACAGATGAGGTGTAAATATAAATATAAAGACTTGTTTTTTCTCTTTAAAAATAATGTTTGCAATCATCTTTTACCGATAATGTGCATGGTACAGCAAACAATCTTGCAAACTTTAAGTGTTACACTCCACAGAAACTAAACTTTCGCATGCAAATGTATTTAAGGGTGCAATGTGTAACTTTTAGAAAAATCTCTTGACAGAAATGCAATACAATATACATAACTACTGTATATTATCAGTGGTGTATAAAGACTTTATATAATAACCTCTATTGTTTTTATTACCTTAGAATGAGCCATTTTTATGTACATACACCACGGGTCCCCTTACATGGAAGTCACCGCCATGTTTCTACAGTAGCGCATTTCATCCCTATGTTGGCTGTGTCCAAAATCGTAAACTGTGACAGCATAGTAGGTACTGAATTAACTCATTCACCGCCAGCCTTTTTGAGAAAAGTTGCCAACCTGCATTTTTGTGATTTTAACAAAATTTTCACAAAATTCCTTGCAGGAAAAATTTTCTTCTATAAATATATAAACATACAAATTATATCAAGTTCAAGAACACATCCTCTGCTTTCAAACAAACAATAAACAAACAAACAAACAAACAAAATGGGGAAAAAACCTATCATTATAAATGTACTTTTTCTACTTAATTTAACCACTGAAATATCGATATGTCTCTTGAAAAATACAACATATTGAGCAAAAAGCTTTAAATATTGCGTTTTTTTATAGGAATTTATGTTAGAGATCAGACTCAGAATGACTATCAAACATAAAGGCAGTTAAAATAAATCATAAAATCTTTTTAACTTCCGTTTTTGATAAATTAGTTTTGGCGCCATCTGGTGGATAAAAGCCAAAATTCGTCCAGAAAGGCATATTTATTAGTTAAATATGAACTCATAAATGACGAGATAACACGTCAATGGCGGTGAATGAGTTAAGATACCTACTCATCGACCGTTAAAACAGTATGTTCTATATAGTAAAGAATATGGAGAGTATGAATAAATTTGGAAATACTACATCCGTCATGTTGATACACCACGTGACATACGTCATCATAACAACAAGTTATGACGTTTTATAAGCGCAATTTAAATACAAGGGGCAGCTGTTTAATAAATGAATTTGCATTTGCGTTACCGCTTTCTGGCATTTTTTATAAAACAACGCCTCTTCGTCTTTTTCTTTCATTGAATGAACACTTCGGGATTTTGCCGGAAGTAGTAGGTCATTTGGGTACTTTTGCCTACTGTTTTACAAATACTATGAATCTGGACATACAACTCGCCTCACCTCGGCGGTTTCAGACGGAGCCCTCATCTCCGACAATAACATGTTTGTCCTGTGGCAGCTACCGTAGCTTCTCTTTGCGTTTCGAAATTGAGGTTGGTTGCAGTTGGCAATCTCACCGCTAGATGCCACTAAAAAACCCTCATTACACCTTTAAAGAGATTTACTAATTTATTATTATTTGTTTATTTATGCATCCTGGGCAGTTTAACCCTAGAGTCACAGTAGATACAAGAGACAACTACCATTCATTTTCAATGGGAGTGGCCGTTTGCCAGCAAAGAGCTCGCCGCTGTGCCGAGCAAGGTGGGACCAAAATAGACAAGAAGGCTGTTTTATGTAAATGCGACAAAGCGACTGCCAATCGGAGTGAAGGGGCAGCGTGACGTAGATCAGTGGCTTGAGTTGAAGAAAATAATTCAAGATGGTGGAAAATGCCTATTTCTGTATATATCTGATAAGTTTGGCATTTTATCTAATATATTTTGTTACTTTTATCGAGAAATAAATACTTCCAAAAACATTGTTCTTGTAACTTAACAATACCTCTGAAGTGACTTTTGCCAAACAACCAGGAGTAGGCATGCCCAGGAACATCCATCAAGCGAGTGCATGTTGCTCGGTACCGCTAACTTTTGAAGCTAATGTGACTTTAGGGTAATACAGAGGTACCAATATTTATATTGTATAAGTATTCTACAGTATTTGTATCAATCTCAGTTGCACTATGTGCATATTTTGGCTTCTCAGGGAACAACAGTTACATACGTAATCCCAAGATGTTTTCATTCGTCAAACTCAACTATGCAAAAAAGCATTTTGGTATGAATCAACATTCGCATACAGAAGATATAAGCATTCAAAGCAAACAGTTTAGCATGTATTTGTATGATATTATCCTACAATACATAGGGAATAATATGGATTTTTTTTTCCAGAAAACTTTCAGCACTTTTAATGACCTGCATCTATGTATTTTTATAAAAAACTTCCCAGGGCGTTGAATTCCCCCCCCCCAGATTCACAAACTTTCAGGGATTTCAAGGACCTGTGGGAACCGTGAGTATGGTTTACTAAAAACTAAGTTACTGGGTTGTTTAATTTCACATTTTCTAGGTTGATAGAAGCACTGGGGACCCAATTATAGCACTTAAACATGTCAAACGTCGTTCAAAAAGAAAAAATGTATGCTTAAAACACTGAATAGGTTTGCTTTGAATAATTGTTTGTGAATACTTTGCAATTTTGTGTCATTTAGTCCTATCAGACTTTGTGTGAACTGGCCCCAGGAAAATACCCTTGATACATAAAGTACAAAATAGCCAATGATGATCTAAACCCTTCAGCATCTGTCTGAACGAAAGCCCGGAGAATTCTGGGTAAATGATTGCAATTAACCACGGCCGAATTGATCTCGGTCTGATAGGACACAAACCTCAAAGGTGTTTTTTGTCATGCCCGACAGCCCATAATATGACATTCCCGTGGCGATGGAACACACGCACAGCTCTCCGATCTCATCTGTTCGGCACAGCTGAGGAACTCCCTCTGGTTTGACCACACACATGAGAGCTGCGCGGAGACAACATCAATAAACACATTGCACACTTCATGAAGCAGCAAATACACAACATACAGAGAAGCGTATGGACGTTATACTACTGTCTACTGATTGAAAAACATTTGGATTTAAATCTATCAGTTTGTATTGGATGCATGTGTGTGTTTACATGTGGGTACCTCCAGGCATAACGGTGCCCACGTCCTGTACGGTAAGTACAGACAAGCGCTCCTCCGAATCTACTCTGATCACACCGTAGCTCAAGCCCTGCATGGACAAAACTCCTCGACCCGGTGGCTGGTTAGTATCATCAGTTGGCCTAAACCAAGCAATAAAATAAATCCAGGTTATAAAATAAATTAGATTTGTAATGAATAATACATAGTCGGAACCAGATTGGTCCAATTCGTTTTGATGGACAGTACTAAGCCACGCCCACATGAAAGACTTTAATAATTATAATACGTTGATTACGCATATACAATAATTGAGGACACTAAAAGTGAGGTAATGCTTTAAACCAAGCAGGAAAATCATTACCAGAGCGAAAAACATACTGTTGACCGCACGGACCAACCCAAACCCATTAAAAATGTGTTTTTAAGTGTGTGGGGGGGTGAAAAATGGGCTTGCAATTGGTTTGTTCTTTACATCTGCGAATGACAAATAACATGATGTCATTTCCTTCGTGACGAAAACAGCACTAATCACAGCTCGACTTTGAAACGACTTTTTCATCCGACTTCACCAAGTGGAGATGTTTTCATTTATGACACCAGACTAACAGAATGCTCTTTTATTAGATTTCACTTTTTGTTCAGTTTCATAAAGCTGTTCTCATCCATAAACTGTCAAGCGAGGTCAGTAAAAATGTCCAACAAACGGAGTTTAATCCTGTGGAATGAAAACCATATGTTCTCCATTCTGTCATGGGTTCGATTCGGTCACAAAGCAAAGATGTCAGGACTATTCGGAGCTGTAATTATGAAGGCAGCCTAAAAAAAACATTATTTTCTTGTAAACGGGGTTGGAAAATTGCCTCGAACACATACACAGAATTCGGCGAAGCCCTCTAGTTGATCCATCAACATCATTCTGGCTTTCTGACAAGCGAGAACAAATATGGTTTCTGTCCAGATTCTCGTAATTTTTCAGATGTTTCGGATTAAAAAACGCAGGAAAGTGGGAAAGAACTAAATGTTCTGGATGGGAGTGAATATGAGGTGATGTCACAGGGTAAACGGGTGGTCAGTGTGTCAGCACTCAACCCACCTCCTGATAGCCACGGTGAGGGCTTCAGCTGAGCTTGCGCATGGACAGATGACCTCTGGCCGCAGACCTTTACTCTGGAAGACATTGAGGAACGCATCACATGATGAGATGGACCCTGTAGAGACAGAAAGAGAGAAAGAGAACATTATGTACTACAATATACAATACAACTATTGCCTTTAAAAGTGTTACTCTATAGCAGGGTCTCCAACCTTTATGTGAGCAAGGGCGTCCACAATGGATAAAACAATCTGGAGATCTACTTTTTTTATGTAGTCCACTCAAAATCTTTTGCATTATTTTTTATTTTATTTTACCTGTTGATATGTTTTATCATTGTTTAAAAAGTTAATATACACACTGAAAAAATTATTCATTGAATTTAATAAAAAAAATTTAAGGTAAGTGGTTGCAATCAATTTATTTAAGCTACATTTAAACAAAAATTGTATATTTTTTTTACGTTACTAATTTTTTTTGTTTAAATGTAGCATAACTCTTTCACCGCCATTGATGAGATATCTCGTCAATTAAGAGAAAACGCTTCCCCGCCAATGACGAGATTTTCCGTCTTTCCGCAATACTGCTATTATCCACCAGGTGCCGCCCTTCCGCAACTTTTTAAACCCGGAAGTATTGCCCTATGGCAAGCGGCTGCATATCCGTGTCTGTTTTAAAGATCGCTCTGAATGGGATCTCTATGAAAAGTCCGTCACAAACATGGAATTATCTCTGCTTTTTGCTCAAAATGTGGTTTTTGCAAAAACCTACCCATATTCAAAAGCTGATTACAAAAGAACCACTGAAGGTAGGATGAAACTTTTTTTTTTTTTGAAAGCAGAGGGTCTGTTCTTTCATTTTGGTATATTGTATGTTTATATATTTAAAGAAGAACATTTTCTGGAAGGCATTGAACTTTGGTGAAAATCATGAAAAACGCTGGCGCTGGCTGGCAACTTTTTTTAAAAACGCTGGCGGTGAAAGAGTTAAATAAATTGATTGCAACCACTTACCTTAAAAAATTTATTAAATTCAATGAATCATTTTTTTCAGTGCATAAAAGAAGCCAAGCTAATATAAAAAATATGTAATAAATAAATATTAAAATTGAGACTATTAAAGCTCACGTAACACACGCTGTTTCTGGATTTCTGATGTTAATCTGGAGTACCTATAGAGTAGTATGCCATCCTTTATATCTCTGAAGAGTCTTTAGTTTAATCAGATTTATAAAAGAAAGACTAGCTTTACCGAATCTTTCCGATAACGTATGAAAAATTGAAGAAGGAGGAGTTATACCGCGGGAGTAGCGAGTACGAATCATGCAACACTATACAACACTGTTTTAACTTATGATTCACTACATGTTCGTGTAATTTATATAATATGCACGCGACTATTTCCAACATAAGACAGAAGTCTTACTTACCGCGTGCAACTCGTAATGACCCGGTTGGGAAAATCCACTGCATCAAACACACACGCAAAACTCCGCTGCTACCCCGGATAATAAACTATATCCATTGTTTCCATAAGGCTGGATGTCTTCTCCTTACATCCAAAAACACACTTCTTCTTTCGTGCCATTGTTGACTTTTGAAATTAAACAAAGCTGAGTGGCGTGATAAGCTGTTAGCAGCTCTAGCGTCTCCTGCTGATTGACGGGTGGGCGGGGTTTTCCGGGGGAAATTTTCCGGTGGAAGCCCATATAAAGAAGTAATACGTATCGAAAACCCCTTAAACGTCAGTTAGAACTGTAATCGAAAAAAACTTGCCGAAACTTGTACGAACCCTGGCGAAGTGCGTTCGGCACAGAAATACTCTGTAACGCGTCCAACTGCTGTTTTGACACTTTGCCTACGTTTAGCATGAGGAAACAACTCTATAACTGTGTTAATAAGTCAGAATGCTTGAAATACCATTAAACCCCCCCTTTAATAGAATGTGCTTTGGTGGGCAACTCACAGACTCTGTGCGGGCAACCTGGTGCCCACTGCTCTATAGGGTACAAAGGCAACACTGGATTGTAAAAGTTTTCTTTCAAGTGTTCTTGGTGGACAGAGGTTGTGCGCTTAACTTAATATTTATGTTTACCTAAAATATGTTTATAGTACAGCAACTATTTTTTATCTCAATAAAAAAATCACGATATAATTCCTTTAGGTAACTAAACTCTGTCTGTGTGTTTGTTCATATGTGATTTACTATCTGTTCGTTACAATAACAAGAATATGGCTTCAGAAAATGGACTCATCAGTTCTGTAAGTATAATATAATAAATTTTTATTACACAGCTTGTTGGAATGCTTGATTCTGATTGGCCGGCAGCGACATATGCAGGTTTGTCATTCCCGCTTAAATCTTATAACAAACGGTAACCAGGATGCTGCCAATCATTTTGACAGGTAAATTGTACTACACAAATATTAAATATGTCTTTTGATAACATATATGACATTATATTTATAAATAATTACACCAAATAGAGTAGTCATGACATTTGAAATCTTTGTATTTTCTAAGAAATGGGTTTTCCTCGCAGGTGGTTTGAATTCGTAAAAAATGAGCTAATAAAATATTTAAAATCAATTAAACTTATGAAGTTAATTGCCGTGTAATAAGCGGTATAATGTACAGTCAACCAGTTGTTATCATGAAATAAGCCCCTTCAGTGCGATAGAGAAGACCCTCTGCTTCATGTCGGGTCCTGATCGCACTGTCAGGGCTTATTTCTGTGATAACAAACGGTTGCACATACATTATCCCTTACATATTACACTCAAATAATGTAAATAAAGCTTGTGGCAATATGGTCAGGCAATATGGTACAGCTAGCTGTGTAAACCTCTGTTGTTTTTTGTCCCAGAAGTAAAGGAAAATAGTAAAGAGGGATAGGGATAGAGAAAGAAAGATAGAAAGAGAGAGAGAGACAGAGAGAAAGAGAGAAAAAGAGGATAAAGAGCTTACATGGGTTGGATCCATCTGCGACCACTAGCATACGCAAGGAGCTCAGGTTGATGTCCCTCTGATCCCGATGAGCAACCAGAGCCCAGTGCATGTCTCTGGACTTGACACAAGCCACTTTACCTACACAGACACACACACACAAACACACAAATTACTAAAAATTACTAAAAAAATTACAAAAAACGCAATGTATCTCTCTTACATATATCTCAGACTGTTGCTTAAAAAGCTACATATTTCTGTTATAAATAATAATTGGCAAATATTATAGATTTTGTGTCATGACGTAATGTAAACAGGTTTGGTGCAAAAACTGCATATACTTATGTACATATTGGTATTAAGCCTCCTTTCCACTGCACACGACAAACTACGGCCGATAAATCAGAAGTCATTCATTTACTATGGAGAGTCGGAAAGGGTCTGCGTGAGATGCCGTCCGATCTGCGGATGTATAATTTTCAGTTCCGTTTTGAGCGTTGGATCCGCAAAAAATTTTTACTTGTGCGATATGTCGACCGGAAGTACTGTATTTCAATCAAAAACAGTGTGTGAGGTGAAAACTATTAATCCTTTTTTTACTTTATCGGTAACATTTGAATCCTTCAAAAAAAAAATTTGATTACTAATAAGTAATACATTATTAATTCAATATGTATACGTTATTTTAACCTTGTCTCCATATTAAAAATATTTGTTCATATATATATGCAGAACTGTTTATTGTTTCATTAATTTGCATTCATTTATTTATTCAAATATGGTAAATATTGGAATTACGCATATTGCGCTGGAATGAACTTCTTTCCCATGTTACGATTAAACTGAAACTTCATTACGACTGGTGCTAGGGTACAAAGTCCGACAATCGTGTCGTAATGTCGTGTGCAGTGGAAAGGTGGCTTCAGACTTGCAGGTGTAAAGCAGTATCGTTGATTGACCGACCTTTGTATTGACACACTTTTTGTATCCAGGACAGAGGGTTGACCTTCATGAGCGAGTAAGGAATGCTGATCACGTGCATCATGTTCATGACGCTCTGAGGGAAACGGGAAGTGACATATTACATGCTTCTATCTAAAACTATAGACGTTTTGTTTAGATTGAATATTTTCAAAGACAGAACTTACTGTAAGGATACCATGCCACAAACCCACATCCTTTTTAAAATCCAATACATTCACTATGATTTCAGCTGAAACGGAGAGAAAGCAGTTTTACTGTGTGATCATCTGCGCAGACGGATTATGATAAGGGATAGATGTTATATAGTGTATGTATAGTATACCTTCTGTGTATCCACAAGACTGTGTTAGGGCCTGACAATGTGTAAGAAGTGCGATCCGTGTCACTGTCACGCCTAAAACACTCCCATCCTTACAGGTCTTGTACTGTGAATCATTAAACACAACATGTTATACACACATCAGTTATTAACACAAATATAAACGCATAAAATCCTTTAACAAGCAACGTTTGCATGGCCATTATTGTGATCTACTGGCATCGTGAATCTTATGAATGTGTACAGGTCATAAATCAAAATATAAAAATAAGTATGTAGTGATATATATTAGAAATGTTATATATATACATGTATAAATAAATGTGTGTGTGTGTGTGCGCGCGTGCGTGCGTGTGTGACTCTGGAACACAAAACCATTTATAAGTCGCACATGTATATTTATAGTAATATACCTTAAAGTCAAAATTATTGATTTTTCTTTTATGCAAAAAATCATTTGGATTTTAAGTAAAGAGTAAAGAAGATATTTTGAAAATTTTCTACTGTAAAGATATCAAAACTTTATTTTTGTGATTGGATGCTGTTGCTAAGGACTTCTTTTGGACAACTTTAAAGGCCGTTTTTTCAATATTTAGATTTTTTTCCCCCCTCAGATTCCAGATTTTCAAATAATTGTATCTTTATAAAATATTACATTGACTTAGATCAATGGATTTAAGCATTTTGGTATAAATCAACATTCGCATACAGAAGCATTTAAAGCGAACAGTTTAGCACGTGTGCTTAAAAAGTGTAGAATTTTTATGATATTATCCCACACTACACAAGGAATAATATGGATTTTTTTCCAGAAAACTTGCATAAAATCGATTCAAGCACTTTCAAGGACCGGTATCTATGTTTGTATATTTTCAAAAACTTCCCAGGGCCTTGATTTTCCCCCCAGATTCACAAACTTTCAAGGATTTCAAGGACCTGTGGGAACCCTGGAGGATGTATTAAAAAATTGCCCTTATGGCTGGTTTTGTGGTCCAGGGTCACAAAAAAATCTATATAAAATGTACTTAAATAATAAACAGTGTATTTTTCCTATCAATCTCTAGATTCCCATTTAATGTATAAAAATTACTTTAAAATAATATGTTATTAAAATCAGTAAAAACAAATACCACCATTAAGAATAAATACTTCAAATATTTAAATTATAAATATAATATTCTGATCACAGTTACGACTTATAATTTAAGAAAATTATAAACATGAGAGAATGGGAGGGGCAAATGTGCTTTGTCATAAAAATAATGTATTGCATACAGATAGTTAGAAAACTTTATTTATCTACATAGTATTTCTTATTTCTCTCATGACCTAAACATGTCAAGTTTTATGGGAATAATCTGTACATTTACAGTATTGCAGCCTACAATGAAACTGTACTTAACATGAGTACAGGGCAAACATTACCCTCCACCCTTGATACCCGACACCCAGCCACTTTTCACGAACACTCTGGGATCTGGTGGGGAGCAACAAGACTCACTCAAAACTGGTTCAATATCATAAGACCAGCCCATCGCCATCATCCCGCATCTCCTACAAGAGTCCCGTTTCACAATTAAACAAACATTAATCATTTATCGTCCATTATCCAGCGGGTCTCTAATGGAGAGCTGTCGGGCCCTGTATGCTGACAGGAAATATTGATTTCTCTGCCCGAGGAAGGCACGAGACGTGCAATATATCCACCAATCAGAAATCATAAAACGGTTAAAGTGGCTGGGGGTAGAAATGTTGAAGGGAAGTATTCCAGGCTAACACTTCTGGGGAAATTCGTGTGTACAGGAAGTGAAGCGATTTGAATATACACTGATATTTTCATAACGGTCTTCATAAAAAAAATAAAAAAACACAATTTAAGGAAGTCTTCACCTCTATGTAGGCTGTGTCGTTATTTGCATCTTTGATGTGAGGGAACCAATCACGTGGCGGCTTGGACAGGTGTTTGGACTCCGTGACAAACCATAGCAGCTTCGGCCAACCTGATGGGTGGGTGGAACAGACAACGCATGAATATTCATAGAGTCTATTAATATTCATACAGCTCGATGACTCAGCCATGACTATCATTACCATTAGAAGTGGTAATGATCGTTCAAAGAGTGATTACGGCATCTAGCTAAATTACCGCGGGCGTCGGGCGGAGAGTAAGTCCGTCTTTTCAATGTCTTTGGCTAAATTAATATCCTCTCGAGGCTTTTTAATCATCACAACAATATCACAGACTCATTACCTCGACAATTTCTATTTATACCCCCTCTCGTCTTACCGTGGACCAGACAGGGCCAAAAATGCTGACTGCTATTAGTCGTGCTTACTGTAGTGTAGATAACATCAGAGAGTCACAACACAGCCCATCTTCGCCAGCCCATACATACAGGGTCTAACTTTTCGAGGTATCTGTACACACCCTGGTTTTAGCCTCAGACTGGATTCCTATGGTCCTTTACTGACCGAATTATGGATATTGCACACAAAAATTTCACTTTTAAACCACCGGTATGTCTGAATATGGCGTTACGCAATTTCAAGGAGTGTACAAAGGTTTGTATTAGTCTGCCTGGAATTAAGTTTTTAAGCAGTTGCTAAAAGTGACACTTTTGATGATGAAATAGCCAGTAGCATCTTTGAAAAATTCTCAGACATTTATTGGAGGTGAAAAAGAAGCAGATAAACTGCACATCCATAAATAAAAACACAGCATTATATAAAGACATCAGATGCAAAACCCTCTAAGTATGTCTGACATGTTTTCTTGAGCATTTTGTATCATGTTTAGGTTCAGTAATTTTACTTTAATGGCAATAAAAGTTATAAGTCTGCCTTATTTGGTCATTTTATTGGTATTTAACAAATTTCAAAGTCTTTCGGTGCAAAACCCTCTATATACACGCAAAAATTTTCACTCCTAAAAAGCCTCCAGTCACTCTTCACTGCCCTTCCTAAATAAAGGTAATAGATCTTAAAAAATGTGTTCAATATCGTAATATATATAGTGAACCTCCTTTAAACGGGTAAAAAAACTTGCAGCTTGACAACTGAAATCCGACATATACTGTACATGCCGGCATTTATGCAAATTTTTTCGAGGAGAAGACTGTATAATGATCGTATAATACGCGATGAGAGCATTCTGTCAATATCATTATCTCATTATTGATGGAGGTGCCGTTTATCAGCTTTTACATCTGAGCTCTTTATATATTTTAGATTAAAACATTTCCTATACAGCAAACTGTGATTGGTCACTTTACATTTAAGCCAAATGCTACGTACACACCAAACGCGGGGCATCGCGTTACTCGCTCTAGATTTCTTGCGGGATTTAACTTCGTGTCATGCAAATTTTCCGCTCGAGTTGAATATTTTCAACTGGGAGAATAGCACGTGTTTTCATGGCAAACGCGCCGCCCATATCACGTCATTCCCATTGCACCACGTGAGGACGCGTCTGATCGCGTCTTTGCATTGACTTTGTATGTTACCTAATCGCGCAAATCATTGAACTCGCGTCTGGTGTAAAACCACAGTAACAATCTATATTTATTCATTTTGCAGATACTTTAATCCAAACATTTTGCAGTCTAAATAGATGGTTCTTTAAAAAGTTGGAACTTAGAAAATCTAAATTGAGGCCACTAAATCCTATAGACACCCATATATAACCTAAACAGACTCATGCATGAACAGACTGACCTTTGAACTGTGGGATTTCTCCGGTGGGTCCCTTTGGAAGGCCTTTGTGGCAGGCGTCACTGGTCAGCGCCACAGTTACCCCACAGCTGCCCAGGAGAAAACCGATCTGTTGACTGCCTGCGTCCTAATACAGAGACAGATAGAAAGACCAGCTCACATTCGTCATCAGTACAGCAGCAACACTGCAGGGTGCTGACGGTCTACTTATTACAGGCACCACACTGAGAAATGATGTTTACTCGTAATATCGTAGTGTGAATATCACCTTCAGGAGTTTTAAAATCACCCACATCTTAGAAATGTCAATTTCACTTTTATATATTAGAAAATACAAAACCTGCCTGCTTTCACTAGCAACAAAGTACCAAGGTATTGCCTTTTTTGGTACTATAGTAATACCATGTTTTGGTCAAGTACCATATTAACACCATGGTATTAGTATTTGTTTACCACAAGTACAGTAGTGGCCAAAAGTGATATCCAAAGATTTGTACAATATTTGCTTTTAGTGTCCCCGCAGGTTATCAAAATATGATGTGTATGGCACCATATATTTGCCAAAAAGGCAAACCATGGTGTTTTGGGGAATCTGGGTTTTATTCAAATATACAAAGAATGCATAGAAAACAAACCTCACAGGTAATAAAGCATACATTTACTATGTAATTTTGATATTTGTTGATCCTCTTTTGTGATCATATTTGTAAGTTTTGTGTAGTTTTTTTTTTTTTGGCAAGACTTTTAATTAAATTCTTCTAAAAGCTGAGGGTAAAGTTTATAGTACAAACACACCAATGCAACATGCATACAAAATGTTTAATGCATCTTTAATAAAATATTTTTCAAATCACTTTTGGCCACTACTGTACTTTAACTCATTCCCCGCCAGCCTTTTTTTTTAAGTTGCCCGCCAGCATTTTTGGGATTTTCACCAAAGTTTCACAAAATGCAATCCAGGAAAATTTTATTCTATAAATATATAAACATACAAATATATCAAATGAAAGAACAAACCCTCTGCTTTCAAACAAACAAACAAAATGGGGGAAAAAAATCAGTTTCTTTTTAAATTGGGTAAAAGCGTTTTTGGAAGGGAAAGTTTTCTCTTAATTGACGACATGAAGTCCTTAATACAATAATTGTACCACGGTATAGCACTTTTTGTAAAGTTACGTTATAAGTAAAAAATGCAGTAAAACACCCAGGTGCTTCGGGACTGAAGTCTATTGGTTTCTGAGGTGCACTGCATCTACAGGAAGCCAAAGAGTGTTCTGCCAGTTTCCAGGTCTTTTCCTGGAATTTCTGGAGTGAAGATGGATCAGTCTGATCCTCGCCAAAGCTCCTCCTCTCTTCCTGTCACTACAATTCAACATGCACATCTAAAGGCAAATACCTCTGCCACAGGCTTCGCTCTGATACATTTAGCCTGGCATTTAGAAAAGATAACAGACTTTAAAAATACACAGTGGTCCGGAGAGAGCGAATGCAACATTCACAAGTCGCTGCGTAGGAGTTTCCACAAGACCTTTGTAACGCATTACCATCAGACATGAATAATAAATAAATATTAATATTTTGCTGCAGTAAAGATTGTCATCTCGGCGCTTGATACATCAGCAGAAGAAGATTGTGTGAAGGCACTATGGCGCGGTTTCACAGACAAAGCTAAAGCCAGGACTTGGTTAAATTAAGATATTTAAAGAAAAACACCAACGTTTTTCAATATTTTACTATGTTCTTATCACAACTTAGACAAACTAATACATACATATATTTTTTCAATGCGTGCACTTAATCCTTGTACAGCGCGTCGTGAATGTGTTAGCATTTAGCCTAGCCCCATTCATTCCTTAGGATCCAAAATAGTTCAGCCACCAAACACTTTCATGTTTTCCCTATTTAAAGACTGTTACATGAGTAGTTACCCGAGTAAGTATGGGCGCACAAAATAAAATGTGGCAATGTTTTAAGCAGAAAAAAATAACTATACTGTACGACTCTCGCTCAAACGGCCGTCAATATTACTGCGTTCGTTAAATGGCCACGTTTTATTTTGTGCCACCATACTTACTCATGTAACTACTAATGTAACAGTCTGTAAATAGGGAAAACATGGAAGTGTTTGGTGGCTTCTAAATTCATCCCTGTTTGGATCCTAAGGAATGAATGGGGCTAGGCTAAATGCTAACACATTCACAATGCGCTGCACAAAGATTAAGTGCACGCATTAAAAAAGATAGGTATGTATTAATTTGTCTAAATCGAGGTAAGAACATGGTAAAATATTGAAAAAGAATGTTGTTTTCCTTTAAGCATCTTATAAATAGACTTGTTTGTATACTGAGACAAATCAATGGCGCTGGCACATTTTAAGATCTCTCAGTGCTTTCATTTTCAGTTGAGACAGCTCAGACATGTGTTTAAGTCTAGGACTAGACTTAAGCCTTGTCTTTACGGCTGTAAGTATATGGTGTAACCTTGTAAAAAACAATTTTAGTACACTTGATAGGATTTTATACCCATTTTAGTACACACAACATTCCCCTTGACCCTATTTTGACAATCCATAGCAAACCATTAACTATACACAAAGTTTTTGGCACCAATTTACCATATCATATTGTCATGGTATCTTTAGTTCCTCACCTTTCTGGTAAGTGGCACTTCGATGGGTACGGGCACCACCTCTGCCAGCAGGCAGCCGTAGAAGGCGACCATAAAGGCGGCAGGATCATTGTTGGGGAACACCAGCGCCACCTGCTCATAAAGTGATAAGAGAGATGAGATGGCACTTTTATGCTTTTATTAATATTTTTCTGCATTGAATAAATATTGTGTTAGTCTATATTATGTTTAATATGAAGCTTCTATCAAACTTACCCGGTCTCCCGGCCGGACCATGGGCTCCTGCTTGGTGCCCAGTTTGTGAAGAATATTGTAAGCTACTTTCATACTCCGTGACCAAAGTTTCCCTGTGTAGAATAAAATAAATCCTATATAAGTGTCTTAAAATAAGATCTTGCGTTCACCACAGTCAGCAAAGCTGCACTAGAAGAAAAGTTCATGAGGACAAAACTATAAAAAAAACGAAAACAACACTCCAGCCAAAGTATCGAAGGTCAAGCAAAGGGAAAAGATTAATTCAGGATGTTTAATTGACCCATTCCAGTGCCTTTGTGAGTCACACGCAGGCCGTTTCATTGCTGGATATTGTGTTGTGGCCTGACATTATCAGAATTTAACTCGGGGGTATCAAGCCCCACTGAGGGCGGAACAGAGCACATGAGATGCTTTCTCTGTGATGTTAATTACTCTTTTGATTTGGGTGAGGTTTATAATGAGCTAAGGTGGAGGTTGATGTACCCCTGTGGGTTCTGTGTGGTGGGGTGCACCACAAAAACAACCACTGCCATTTATTTTCAGGAAATATGCAAACTGTTCTCAAAGCAGTGAATGGCAAGAGGCCCGCCGTAGTCGTTTGCTGATCCGGGCTTTGCTCTTCCTCGCGAGTCAGCTGTGTGTGTATTATGATGCTAAGGTGTCATAATCGTTGACAGCATGATGATCATTTTCACTCTCCAGAGAAAACAAGAGAAGGAGAAAGTATAGATCAACCACTACAGCAGAACACACAAACACACAACAAAACCTCACACACCCTCACCCGTGAAATTCAGCAGGCAGATTCCTCACTGAGAGATCAGCTAAGATGCTGAAACCTCACACACACAAATGCACTACGCCAAACACCACATCTGCCTCTTGTGAGTAAACTTTATTAGAAATTAAATAAAATTTGTGTTAGTATAAGGGAACACATATGTACCGGTAATCTTTATATGTTTATAATGATAAAAGTGCAGTGGATATATTACTGTATGGCTGTAGTTATATAAGTAAGGAATAATGTATTCGGCAGGTTGTATTGCAGAAATGAACGCTGACGCGAAGCAGAGGGTCTTGTATCACACTGAAGGGGCTTATTTCGCGATAACAACCTGTGTGTACATTATCCCACTTATACACGGCTATTTACCTCATAAGTAAGGTAAGGAACATTAAATATTGATTTGAGATATTTATGAGCCCATTTTTAACGAATGCAGACCTTCCGCAAGGAAAAACCCGTTTATTTTTAGTTTTAAGATAAAATAAGACGTTCAAATGTCACAAACATGCTATTTGGTTGAATTTATATTTGTAAATATAATGTCATATATGTTATTAAAATACATATTTATATTTAATTTTGTGTAGTATTTAACTGTTCCTGTCAAAATGATTGGCAGCATCCAGGTTTACCGTGTGTTATTAGTTTTGAGCGGTTCTTTTCTGGGAATAACAAACCTGCAAATGTTGTGATTGGCCAATCAAAATCAGAATCAATAAGAATACACATATACACCTATTTACAGTTTTAAAAATATCTATTTTGAGAAGACTTCATGTTGATATAATCTGTTATGTCTTAAATGAATGTTTGGTTAACTGTTGGAAAAAAATATCTGATGTGTTATATTAGACAAAAACGTTATAATAAATCCTTGCATTACAATAGATCTTAAATGATTAGTCCATTTCCTTAAAAAAAAATCCAGATAATTTACTCACCACCATGTCATCCAGGGTGTTGATGTCTTTCTTTGTTCAGTTGAGAGGAAGTTGGGTTTTTTTAGGAAGACATTTCAGGATTTTTCTCATTTTAATGGACTTTAATGGACCCCAACACCTAACAGTTTTTATGCCATTTAAAATTGCAGCTTCAAAGGACTCTAAACAATCCCAAACGAGGCATAAGGGTCTTATCTAGCGAAACGATTGCCATTTTTGGCAAGAAAATATGCACTTTTAAATCACGTCAAGAGGTCACATATAACGTATGTGAAACTACGTCCCAGTGTTTACAAGTGTGGAGAAAGAGGACCGTTACGACGTTGTTGTATGTCGAATGATACTAATTAATGTCTTTGTGTCAGTTTTTTGTTTAAAATGGTCCGCAAATGTGCGTTTCACAGACAGAGGAAGAAGAGAAGTTGTGGCTTAAAAGTGCATATTTTTTATTTTTCTTGTCATAAATGACAATCATTTCGCTAGATAAGACCCTTATGCCTCGTTTGGGATCGTTTAGAGTCCTTTGAAACTGCAATTTTAAACTGCATTAAAACTGTTAAGTGTTGGGGTCCATTAAAGTCCATTAAAATGAGAAAAATCCTGGAATGTTTTACTCAAAAAACATAATTTCTTCTCGACTGAACAAAGAAAGACATCAACATGAGATGGTGGTGAGTAAATTATCTGGATTCTTTTAAGAAAATGGACTAATCCTTTAAAACTGTCTGTTTCTATATCAATCAAACAATAAAAGAAAGAAAAATATTGAACATATATTTTTCCTATAGATATTGTTTTTGACTTTGTGTGTGCTACATCTTTTAGTTTTATTTTTAGGTGATTTTGAACCCTCAAAAATCATTAAAGGCGGGGTGCATGATCTCTGAAAGCCAATGTTGATATTTGAAATCACCCAAACAAACACGCCTCTACCCCAATATAATCTGGACCTTCTTTTGAAAGACCTGCCCCACACATACACAACCCAGGCAACGATGTCAGTTAGTAAACACACCCCTTACTGCTGTGTGTTTTGGTACTCGGCCCGACTCTCTTTTCCAAAGCGTTTTTCACAAATCATGCACCCCGCCTTTAACTCGATTTTTCTCAAAATTGACTTTGCTGACTCTATGAACTTCTAACATTTTTGGTAAGATTCCAACAAATCATTCATTGTTTTGAAGCTTTTCAAAATATAAATAACTAATATGTTGAGTAATTTTGCAAGCACGGGTCACATATAATGGTATGACTGTGTTTAAATATGGCTACATTACCGTAGGTTAGGACGTAGAGGGGTTTGCCATTAGTGTCCATGGTGGTCAGGCAAGGTGCTTTGGGTGAGATGGTCCCCCAACGTTGCAGCGCAGCTTCCAAAGATGGCGGCCAATTAGTGACCACTCCCAGCGGTTCCCCTCGAATGGTGAGCATCTGAGCCCCCTCTGGCCGCGGCTGGTTGGGGTCAGGCTGCTGGACTGAATGGTGGAAGTGCCACATTTATTACTTACAGAAGCAAAGAATCATCTTAATAAATATGTGATTTATTTTAGTAAGTCATTCATGTTGAACAGCTATTGCTAAGAGTCATAAAATTACTTCCATCTCAAAGCCAGATTAAAACAATGTAGAAGCATTGCTACTTGGTGTATATGTCTGTTTATAGCATCAATGCTCTACATTATGGAGTCAAACGCATACCTTCTAGGAGCTCTTCAAAATCATCCACAAAAAACTCTCTGAGCGGAGGTCGTCTGGGCTGCTTCAGCGTGTTCACAAGCTGCTGGATTTTGGCTGAAACGCGACTGCTAACAGGAACTCCTGAGGAGAACACACACCATGTGAATTCACAAGAAGCCCTAAAACATATTTTATCTTTCATATACAGACCCTTTTCACAAACACCAGTGTTGCCATTTACAAGTCACAAACTTGGGTTCAAAGGATTGGCCATAAACTGATTAAATGGATGGCAACGAAAGTGTACAATGAAGATGTTTCTGCACCCTGCCGTTGTGTTTGTTTATTTCCTCATTCAACCCCTCAATTTTCATCTTACCCCCAACAAATCAATTTTACAAACATTATTGATTAACAGACAGACTGACAGACGCAGTCAAAGGCAGCCGTCAGGGGCGTCCCCAAGAGATCAAATTAAAGCGCAATAATATGAGAGTGGGATCAATGCCTCGATCACAGCTTCATCACACAAGACCCATCAACACAGATATCAGCACTGAGTCCTGCAGCGTGAGCTGTTTATCTTCAGAGCATTGGTGCTGTTGCGTTGGGGAATATTAAACTCAACATGCATTGGGTTTCCTGGACTCAAAGTATACATTGTATACATTTAGTCCCACATTTTACCTAGGAGCATGGGACAGAACACAGACTTACGTAGTTTTTATATAAATATGATTATTATTGCTATGTGCCAAGTGTGCTTTATACCAAGCCCTAACAGAAGCATAAAAACAAGAAAATATTTATAATATTTATATTTATATACACCCCAAATCAGGGACACTGTAGAAATTGTGAGTAAAAAAGGAATGAAATCATTTACAAATCTCATAAACTATTATATAAATATTTTATTCACGATAGAATATAGATAACACATCAAATGTTAAAAATGAAAATTTTGAAATGTCATGCCAAATATTGGCTCATTTTTGATTTCATGAGAGCTACACATTCCAAAAAAGTTAGGACAGGTAGCAATAAGAGGCCAGAAAAGTTAAATGCACTACAGTGTCCCAACTTTTTCTGATTTGGGGTTGTAATTTATGCAAATATTTTGGTTAAATTTATCGAACTTAAAGACCCAATGAAATGCATTAAAATGCACAAGTTTGATTAATGCGCTAGCGTAATTTGCGGGACATATCAAGTGCTTCCTCCCCTTTTAACCCTTTAACTGGCGCAGCTCTTTTTGAGTGAGGGGTTGGTGTTATACACCTTTAAAATAATATAACTCTGGCATTTCTTTTTTTTTTTGGTCTAGAAGCCTAATTTTGGTTTTAATTTTGGTATTTTTTTGTTTTAAAGAAGACACTTCAACGTTTTTTAGGGAAGTGTCTGGAGGTGAAAATATTCATTTTTTTTAAAGCAGTTTAAATTTATTTGTAATAAATAAAAATGCAATATAGTATTATTTTTAATACATAAAATTGTAAAAAAAAACTGAGGTTTGTGCTGGTTTGCTTTGAGGTTTGCTGCCTACTTGTGTCACAAATGAATAAATTACAGTTACTGCATTATTATTACTGCTAAAAGGTTTTGAAATATGAAAACTACATTCTTAGACCTTTCCAACAATATATAGTTTGTCGTGATAGATTAACATTTACATAGAAAATATTGAAGTAAACGTAGGTGTCCCGCTCACGGGACAGCGCCAATTTATGGGTTACAGAGCCAATAGCATTTATCAATTTAATTTATGTCAGAACATTGCATGAGAAGCTGAAGTGCAAAATGATGTCATAAAAATCATTGATCCATATTGGCAGAAATGAAGGTAAGTTTCAACACTTTGGACTATACTTGTTTCTACAGATATCCTTAAAGGGATATCTTCGGATTCATTTTGATAACCACAGAGATGATGGCACCCATGGTATTTTTTCTACTATGAAAGTCTATGGCTGCTGCCATTTTTTTTTAAATATGTTCTTTTGTGTTCAACAAAATAAAAAAATACTCATACAGGTTTAGAACAACATAAGGGTGAATAAACAATGACAAAATTTATTTTTGGGTCATCTTTGATATCCCTTTAAGGCTAATATATTCATACTAAAAAACACATGCACACAGTGTCCTCACCATCTCCGGTCTCCATCAGTTCAGCGTTGCCATATTTGGGTGTGGTTCTGGGCACGGTGGATACCTGCGGCCTCTCCACCTGCACCGGATGTTCCGATGTGTAAGTGGTGACATCTGGAGGAGCCGAATGATTTTCTGGGTTTGGGAAGATGAGGAAAGGTGGTTCATTTTTTCAGCATCCGACAAACTCGGCACATCGTTCATGATTTTAATAAGGGCGACGGAGGGAGGAAACAGGAAGAGATTTTGAGGAAAACATGCAACACAAAGAAACAAAAGACACTGAGGAAAGCTATTTCTTCCTCTCCTTAATTACACTTTCTATTACTTCCACCCAGTGAGTCCTCTGGGCTTCTGATCCCTCTCCGATCGTAAATTCTCAGCCGTATGTAGCCTCGTTCTCATTCTCCTCAGCATGGCCTGAATTAACGTCGCTCCTTAAACGTCTCTTTCACATTTGGTGCCCTTGGTCGACGCATATTCTTGCTATTATCATCCAGTGAAGATGATTCTGTGGAACATCATGTCCTGTGTTTTATAATTCTTTTGCTCCAATTGAGCGCTCAAAGAGAAATAAAGGGCCGTGTGTAATTTCGACACTGGGAATGAGGAGAATGCCAATAAGGGGGCTCTATTTCTCCTCTACTATAAAACACCTCAAATGGCCCTAACAGAAACGTCTACCGTGATTCAAGGACGACACAGTCAAAGGCTTTTCAGAGCCGTAGCTTTAGTTCAGCATAGCTGGTTTGGTTTCAATACAATAAAACTTTATGCTGACAAATTCTAGGTGCTTTCTGAATTTCTAGAGTAGTATTTTAGTGCTATACTATATATCAGAGGAATACATTTATAAATGCACCTGAATTGACTTATATATATTAACTATATACCAACATATGCAAAGGCTCATTAAATGCATCTCTTCTACAATAACAATATTTTAAAGGAGCTTTACAGGTAGGCTGCTTCAAGCATCTAGAATATGTTGCCACATTCTCTCTTTCTCATGCCACTACAGACACCATGACTTATCTCTACTATAAGTAATTCTTTATACATGCACACACAGAAGTACAAATATAGCACCATTACTCATGGGAGTGATAACTCATGTCATCACCAGTAGCATGAGAGAGAAAGAGCGAATGAGAGATCCATTCTGTCTAAATCTTGCCAAGCACAGAAGGAGATGACAGAGCGCATGACTAAGGCAGGCCACAACCCCTGGGATGAACATCTACCCACCATATGCACTAATCTCTGCTCCTATCCTGCCTCATGCTCTGCCTCTCTGCACTGAATTGCATCTTACATCTCCTCACCAAACCTTATTCCACATCTTCTGCCTAACTGTATCATATTCTACCTTTCTGACTCATCACTTACCTCCCTGACTAATATTCTACCTTGCTACCTGCTTCATCATTTTCCTCCCTTCCTCATACTCTACCTCTTTCCCTGCCAGATTACTTTGCCTCCCTGCCCTTACATTCTACCACGCTCCATGCCAAATCACTTTCTGTCCTGTCTTTTATTCTACCTCACTCCGTGCCGAATCACTGTCCTCCTTGCCTCATATTCTACCTCACTCTCTTACTCATCACTTTGCCTCCCTGCCCTTACATTCTACCTCACTTTCTGACTCCTCACTTTGCCTCCCTGCTTCATATTTTACCTTGCTCTCTGTCTCATCACTTCCCCCCTTCCTCATATTCTACCTCGCTTCCTGCCTCATCACTTTGCCTCCCTGCCCTTACATTCTACCTCGCTCCATGCCAAATCACTTTCTGTCCTGTATTATATTGTACCTCACTCCCTGCCAAATCACTTTCCTCCCTGCCTCATATTCTACCTCGCTCCCTGCCACATCACTTTGCCTCCCTGCCCTTACATTCTACATCGCTCCATGCCAATCAATTTCTGTCTGGTATTATTTTCTTCCTCACTCCGTGCCAAATCACTGTCCTCCTTGCCTCATATTCTACCTCGCTCCCTGCCTCATCACTTTCCTCACTGCCTCATGTTCTACCTCGCTCCCTGCCTCATCACTTTGCCTCCCTGACTCATTACTTTGCCTCCCTGACTCATATTCTACCTCACATGCAGAGTCTTCACTTTGCCTCCCAACTTCATATTTTACCTTGCTCTCTGTCTCATCACTTATCCCCCCTTCCTCATACTCTACCTTTTTCCCTGCCTCATCATTTTGGCTCACTGCCTCATGTTCTACCTCGCTCCCTGCCTCATCACTTTGCCTCCCTGCCCTTACATTCTATTTCGCTCCATGCCAATCACTTTCTGTCAGGTTTTATATTCTACCTCACTCCGTGCCAAATCACTGTCCTACTTGCCTCATATTCTACCTCACTCCCTGCCTCATCACTTTCCTCACTGCCTCATATTCTACCTCACTTTCTGACTCTTTGCTTTGCCTCTCTGACTCATATTCTACCTTGCTCTCTGCCTCATCACTTTCCTTCCTCCTTCATACTCTAACTTGCTCCCTGCCACATCACTTTGCCTCCCTGCCCTTACATTCTACCTTGCTCAATGCCACTCACTTTCTGTCCGGTCTTATATTCTGCCTCGCTCCCTTCCTCATCACTTATCCTCATACTTCCTCATACTATACATTTTCCATGCCTCATTACTTTGAACCCTGCGTCATATTCTAACTCGCTCCCTGCCTCATCACTTTGCCTCACTGCCTCATATTTTACATGCTCCCTGCCTCATTACTTTCGCTCCTTACCTTATATTCTACCTCGCTCCCTTCCTCATCACTTTTCCTCATACTTCCTCATACTCTACCTTTTTCCCTGCCTCATCACTTTGCCTCCCTGCCTCATAGTCTACCTCGCTCCCGGCCTCATCACTTTGCCTCCCTGCCTCATATTCTACCATGCTCTCTGCCTCATCACTTTGCCTCCCTGCCTCATATTTTATCTTGCTCCCTGCCTCATTACTTTGGCTCCTTGCCTTATATTCTACCTCGCTCCCTGCCTCATCACTTTTCCTCACTCCCTAATACTCCATCTCTTTCCCTGCCTCATTACTTTGGCTCCCTGTCTTCTATTCTACCTTGCTCCAGGCCTCATCACTTTGCATCCGTGCTTCATATTCTACCTCACACCCTGCCTCATTACTTTGGCTCCTTGTCTTATATTGTACCTTGGTCCCTGCCTCATCACTTTGCCTCTCTCCCTTATACTCTACCTCTTTCCCAGCCTCATTATTTTGGATCCCTGTCTTATATTCTACCATGTTCCTGGCGTCATCATTTTGCCTCCATACTTCATATTCTACCTAACACCCTGCCAAATCACTTTGCCTCCCTGCCTCATATTCTACCTCGCTCTCTGCCTCATCACTTTCCTCCCTCCCTCATACTCTACCTCTTTCTCGGCCTCATCACGTTCCTCCTTCCCTCATATTCTACGTCACTTTCTGAATCTTCACTTTGCCTCCCTGTCTCATATTCTACCTCACACCCTGCCAAATCACTTTCCTCCTGCCTCATAGTCTACCTCGCTTCCTGCTTCATGACATTCATCCCTTCCACATATTCTACCTCGCTCCCTGCCTCAACTCTTTGCCTCCCTGCCTCATTTTGTACCACTCTCCCTGCTTCATGATTCTCTTCCCTTCCACATATTCTATTTCACTCCCTGCCTCATCTCATGCCTTTATTATCAAGGATAAATGTAAAAGAAAACACCCAACAGCTAGAAGCCTTGCGTAACAAGCTGAAAATAACTCCCTCTTTCTCTCAATCTCTCTCTCTCTCTTCACCCCTCCTCAACACATCTCTTCGGTGGCAGGAACACTAATGTGCTGGAAAAGGAGTTTCCTCAAAGCCCAGAGGTGCTTGTAGGAGTACAAATAAAAATGACGCGGAGGGTCACGTGAGGGAAACTGCTAGCAAATGTGCGTCACTGAGACAACGAAGACCCCTGAGAAACAGAAACTATCTAGTCTGAAGAAGTGTGTAAGGTATACAACAGCATTTCAGTTTTAGCATGCTTTCCTGAATGTTACTAACCAGTATGACTGCCACACAATCATCCCTAATATATTTGATTATTCATCTACTACAATTTGTAAATAGCCTATAGTTAGTAAAATAAGTAATTTATCACAGTACTTATATATGACACAAACATATCAAATTTTTCTGCTCATGAAATGACACCAGTCGTGGTAACATCACAACATTTAATAATCATGCATAATTAACAAATAGATAAATGGTGACAGATAGCACAACACACTAAAAGTTGAAGGATTAGTTCACCCAAAAATGAACATTTTGTCACCATTCACCCTCATGTCCTTGAAAAGATGCTCCATGGAATGACTGAAGTAATACAGGTTAAATGAGGGTGATTAAATGATGACTAATTTTTTATTTTCAAGTGAACTGTCCCTTTACAGACACAAGGAGTTTACAACACTATAAGCACAAAGAGACTGAAACGACAAATCATCTAAAAGCAGACAATTACTTTAGTAAAATACTATAATATTTAAAAAACAAGGTACAACTATTTACAGACACACTGTACCTCAGAACATTCAGACACATATGATCATAAAATTCACAGCACGTAATTCCAAAGATAGACCCAGACTCCAAAAAGAACCACATGGAGAACACAAAACGTCACGGCTATTTGGATGATCAGATGAGGACGAGTGTACAGTATGTGTTTGTGTGTAGGGGTGTGTTTGCATTTTGGGGGCGTATACTGACCATCCGACTCCAAAGGCGGTGGCCAAAGAAGATCTGATCCAAACTCACAGGAGCGCCGCAGCGAGTTTCCGTTCTCCGCTACGCCGAGCATAGTTTTCCTCTTCAACGAGAGGTGAGCAATCGGCCCTGGAAGGGGAGGGGGGAGAACCAGAACCTTAGAGTCGTCCGCTTCCTCACGGACTGCAGGCATGGATGGGCAGGAGGGGACGGGGCTGATGAGCCGAGCATGGACGGCGCCATGTTCCCGACAGAGTCTTGCATGAAAGGGGAAGGGGTATGTGGAAGATGGGTATGACGGAAGCGCTCACAGTTCATATAAACTGCCATGTTTCTCCCAAATAAGGGATTCACCAAAAACCAAACAAAAACCTGAAACCTTCAGAACTCTGTCCGGTAGAAAAATTTGGACAGCTCGGAAAGAAGTATTTAAAAACTACAGATAGATATGAATCATTCTTGTTATGTCTCAAAATATGCTATAACAAAAAATGACCAGCTCTCTTGCGGTTGCCTGTCTGCTTTTAGATGGTACAATAACACTATAATGTGAGGAGGAGAATGCAGGAAAGATCGGAATGGTGGAAAGTGGGAAGTACAAAGGGCAGATTGGCTGGAAATACAAAGAAACACAGACAGAAGGAAATAATAGAGGAACAGGAAACAGAGGTAGAGCGTTGAGAAGGACAAACAAATCATAATGAGAAAAAAACAGACAGAGGGTAGGATTAAAAAGGATGGGGAAAAAGAGATGCGTTCCCTTCATCTGGTTTTAAACTTTACAGAAGGGCTTTCCCAGCTAACATCAGAGCTCTATTAATACATTAGTGTTTACTATTTAGCCCCAGTCCTCAACATTAAGGCCTCTGGATAATGGAGGTCCGTGAGGTTTTGGAAAATGAGGCTTCTTTCTTTTGCCTCTAAGGTGGAGGAGGGGAATGAGGCTTCAAAAATGTTCATCTTCCTGTTGCGTTCTCTGTTTACATTTAAAATCAGCTGGATAGACTTAACATCTGTGCGGCACAGGCTAGACCAGACTACTTTTAAGCGGAAAAAGAGGGAGTGTTGCTGGCACAGTGATGATTGAATTTGATTCTTTGTTACTACAGGCCTGACAATAAAGATTTTTTAGCTCCCTGTCTGTCCTAAATGTGCTAGGAATTTGTACTAACCATGTCAATATTTTTTCATAAAATCCTGATTTTGTATACTGTATTTGTCACACATTTATTGATTCAAGTAAAAAAGCATAACTTATGTCAGGTTTTTAACCAACAGCTAAACTTTGCCTATAATGTAATTCGATGATGGGTATAAATCCACAAATACAATTTTGCTAGAAAACAACAACATACAGTCATTTCAGATTTTCAATCAATTCGAATAGATGCTGACTAACCAACAGAGTCTCATAGCATTTCATACCAATTTTATAATTCGTATTCATTCTTATGCCGCTTTTATACCAACCGCGTTTCCTGCGCCTAGTTAATGGAACTAGAAAAATCACGTCTATCGCGCCTAGTTTGCCGCTTGAACAGTTTGAATGCATTCGCGCGTCTAGAGCGAAGTAGACGCGCGGAAAAAGCAAGCATTTGACGCGCGTCACAGGCAAAATCTGCTTCTTGTGGGAGGGGCAAGTGCTATGCGGTTGTCTGTTTGCAAGATGGCTGATGTTGATTGTGCATTTATCGAGAGAGTTACTGGTTTGTATTTGGTTACCTTACTATAGGGGGATAATAGTTTACAAAACGGCGGATATGCCGCGGGTCGATAAAGTCACGTGACTCAAAAGTGAAATGTGTATTAACAACTTACCAATGTACTCAATGACACTCTTCCAAGCGAGGTCCTTTTTATTCCTGTCGCTATAGAAATAAAAACTTATGTCGTATAGCTCTGGGTGACTGCTCACGGACAATATCAAGCGTTCCTTCATGTTGAATGAGAGACTCCGGGCGGGGCTGCGGCCACAGCAGCAAGCAGGCTCCTGATTGGTTAACGCGGCGCAAAAATCCGCCGAAGTTCAAATTCTTCAACTCAGGCTTCAGCCGCAAATTCGCGTCAAACGCAAAATGCACAAAAAGCACCATTCGTGCATACCACGCCAGATGCTCAATTCGCGTCATTCGCGCGAACTAGACCCGCGAATGAGGCGGAATCGCATGTACCCGGCTGGCTAAACGCCTCATTTGGGCCGCGAGACCTCCAGACGCGCGTCAACGCATCTTCACATTGACTTAACATTGAAATCACTCGCGCTTGACACCTCTACCGCGGCTGGTGTAAACGCAGCATTACGTTTCATGCTGCATACATACCAAACGCAAAGCATCCACTGTAAAAAAATGTAGAATGAAGTTAAAAGAACTTGGTTTTGCAAGTCTTTTCAACTTACTATTTTAAGTTTTGACCTGTGTATAGTCAACATAACTCAACATAAAAATTAAGTTAAACAACTTCAACTAGTGTTTATAAGTTAAAGTAGCACAAAAATATATGTTGATTTGAGAAAAATGCTGCATTTTTTTACAGTGTCGCATTTATCGATCTAGACTACTTGTGGGATTTAACTTCATGTCATGCAAATTTTTTTGCGTGAGTTGAATATTTTCAAGTTTGAGGCGAATAGCGCACGATTTCATGGCAATTGAGCCGTCCAATTCAAACTATTCGAATCGCCCTGCGCTTTGGTGTGTACGCATCAGTATGATCTGCTTTCGCCCAGTGATAAAAGTGGGGTATCATTCATGCTTTTTTAGATAATCTTACGTTTTTGTACGATTCACGAATTTACAGAAATCAGGAACGCGTAAAATGCTGTAGGTAATTTTTTTAATAAGACAAGAACTATCACAAATTCTTCTCGAAATGATCACGTTTACGTCTGCAAAGCTTAAAACAAAAATACGTGATAAACAACTGCTAAACATAGTGAATTACAGTCCCCTCTGTGCGCAGTAACATCATCACTCCTGACTACTCCCCCTCTCGCTCAAACTTCTATCAATATTACTGCGCCTGAGGTCGCCATACAATATAGTTCTCATTTTTATCCGCTTAAAAAATCACGTTTTATTTTGTGTGCATATACTTACTCGTGTAACTACTCATGTAACAGTCTTTAAATAGGGAAAACATGGAAGTGTTGGTGGCTTCTAAATTCATCCCTGTTTGGATCCTAAGGAATGAATGCGGCTAGGCTAAATGCTAACACATTCACGTCGCACTGTACAAAGATTAAATGCACGCAATGAAAAAATATAAATATGTATTAATTCGTCTAAGTAGAGGTAAGAACATAGTAAAATATTGAAAAACTGTGGTGTTTTCCTTTAAAATGTAATAACTAAATGTCAATGTTAGCGAATATTTAAACCTCTCAGCAGATAAACTATCTATATGATTAGCACTGAGATATATTAATGACAGCAAGCATGGCTAAACAAAAGCACAGAGATATGCAATAAAAAGCGAAAAGGTTCATACAGCACACAGACGAGGGAGGCGGTGTTTAGAAGCATTGCAGGAAGTGTGGGAGTGATTGACTCAGGGAAAGCGCAGGTGAAGGCGGGTCTTGCCTGCGAGGGGGCGTTACCTGATTTTCCAATATGCGTTTGAGCCAGGACGTCGGCCAGGCGTCCGGCGGCTCCGCTGCCCCCACTCTGCGTCGAAGACGAGGAGGAGGAGGTGGTGGAGCCCTGGTGGATGGCCCGGCTGATCCAGTGCTCCATGCTGACGCTGCCCTGGCTGGAGGTGGGGGTTCCCTCACCCTGGCCGCCCTCCTCCTCCGAGCCGGACGAGGTGTCTGTCAGGGGGGGCAGAGAGGAGAGGGGGGAGAGGCCTAGTGAGAGTCACTCAGACCCACTCAACACTCAGCCCAGAAGGTGGACAAGTGCGATTAAAGTCAACATGAAGTTTTACTTCTAAAATGTGATGGGTAATCCAAAAAATACTAATGGGGCTGGGAAAACATTAACATTTTTTTTTCAAGGCAGTTTAATTAACATATACACTCACCTAAAGGATTATTAGGAACACCTGTTCAGTTTCTAATTAATGCAATGGTGTAATGGTGTGGGGGATGTTTTGTGGCACACTTTAGGCCCCTTAGTGCCAATTGGGCATCGTTTAAATGCCACGGCCTACCTGAGCATTGTTTCTAACCATGTCCATCCCTTTATAACCACCATGTACCCATCCTCTGATGGCTACTTCCAGCAGGGTAATGCACCATGTCACTAAACTCAAATCATTTCAAATTGGTTTCTTGAACATGACAATGAGTTGACTGTCCTAAAATGGCCCCCACAGTCACCAGATCTCAACCCAATAAAGCATCTTTGCGATGTGGTGGAACGGGAGCTTCATGCCCTGGATGTGCATCCCACAAATCTCCATCAACTGCAAGATGCTATCCTATCAATATGGGCCAACATTTCTAAAGAATGCTTTCAGCACCTTGTTGAATCAATGCCACGTAGAATTAAGGCGGTTCTGAAGGTGAAAGGGGGTCAAACACAGTATTTGTATGGTGTTCCTACTAATCCTTTAGGTGAGTGTAGTATCATAATCAGTTTTGTTACCTTGTTTTGTAAAAAAATCTAAATAGCTATTTTCCCATTGAATAACGATTTTTAGGGTATATGCATTAAAAAAATAGGGTTTAATCTGAATTCATGTTGACTTTAAAATAAAAGCTGGATATAAGTCAGGTGTGAAGCTCACCTGGAGGGGTGTAGGCATCCATAGATGTCTGTACCACTAGAGATCTGCGTTTGGATGGCATGGGTACAGCCATCTTCCTTTCTTTGTGTTTGGCCAGCGCTGCTTGTACTGCTTCTGTGTGGACATCTTAAGACAAAAACCAAACATGAAGATTTCATCAGTAGCAAATATTTGTCATCCTTGTGTTTGATAAAGTGGACATATCATGAAAATCTGACTTTTTTCATGTTTAAGCGCTATAATTGGGTCCCCAGTGCTTCTATCAACCTAGAAAATGTGAAAAAGATCAACCCAGTAACTTAGTTTTGGTAAACCATTCTCTGCAAGCATGTGAAAAAATAGGTTATTAAAATTTGGCTACCCTTGTGATGTCAGAATGGGATAATACCTCCCCTTAATCTGCACTATCCAACCACGGCACTTCCATTTAGTTCAGAGATCAGTACATTTGCATTTAAAAGGACACACCCCAAAAACAGCACATTTTTGCTCACACCTACAAAGTTGTAATTTTAACATGCTATAATAAATTATCTATATGGGATTTTGAGCTAAAACTTCACATATGCACTCCGGGGACACCAAAGACTTATTTGACATCTTAAAGTCTGGTGAAATTTCCCCTTTAATATTGTTTACATTTTTGAATCTTTACTCTGAATCATAGTGATGAGCATATGGTTTTAAAACAAAATGATCAAATTTTTTGGGTGATCTGTACCTTTAACTGTCTCTGACCCCAAACTGCTGTTTACAATGACGTGTGCGAGATGAGTCTTAGCAGCTGAGACTGATGGTTGTGCGAGTTTGTGACGGTAGCCAAGTCACCACCTCCAGCCCTTCTGTGATCTTGTTCAACTGACTCATCTCAATGTGTGTGTATATGTGTGACACAATGGTTGACTGTAGTTTGTACCCACGGCTGCTCTTCTCACACTGCCAGAGTCACGGCTTCTGATAATCCAAGCTGTTATTTGGATTCTCTAATGAGATACACAACGCCATACTCTATCAACAAACTAAGTCTTTTCATTTGTATCATGCTAACTAAATGGCTGGGTCTGGTCGTTAAAGAAAGTCATGCACAGCTAGATTCCATGTTGACAGGAAGTGATGCGCTATAGATGTCTTAACTACAAATAAGAACAATATCTGCACTTCTTTACTGTTTTGAAACCAGAAAGCAATCCCACATGTGATGTTTAGCTGTGTAATAGTAAAATAGTCCTTATGATGCATAACATACAGAGAAATTAATGAACCCAGAAACACCAAAGTGGACCAGAACCTTGACAGGGTTCCCACACCTTAGTTAACTTCAAATTCAAGGACCCATCAATGACTTTCCAGGTGCAATACCCTCAAATTCAAGGACTAAATGTGGGGACACATTTCAAGTGAGAGCAAGGTTACATAGTGTTACCTTTTAATATACATTGTTACAGTTCCCTTTTGAGAGAACTTGCACTGAGTCACTGTGGTGACACTTTGGGGACGCCTCCAATGGTAAATGCGTCTGAATGTGTATATCAAATTCAACCAATGGTGAGGCTTAACGACAAAGACAGGGTGACGCAGGAGACAGGAAGTATATCACTATCTGAAATATTGCCAAAGACGCCGTTACAGGGATGTAGAAAGTATGGCAAGAGAGACGCAGCGCCTCGTTCCCTTCTCAGGGAACAACAGTTACATACGTAACCCGAGACGTTTTCATGTGTCAAACACAACTATGCAAAAAAGCATTTTGGTATGAATCAACATTCGCAAAGATATAAGCATTTAAAGCAAACAGTTTAGCACGTGTGCTTAAAAAGTCTAGAATTTTTATGATATTATCCAACACTACATAGAGAATAATATGGATTTTTCCTAGAAAACTTCTTGCATAAAATAGATTCAAGCACTTTCAATGACCTGTATCTATGTATGTATATTTTCAAAAACTTCCCAGGGCCTTGAATTTTTTCCCCAAATTCACAAACTTTCAAGGATTTCAAGGACCTGTGGGAAATAAAATTAAATTTTGTGACCAGGAAACAGTTATATTGAGAAACTGCTGTGTATTGAACTGGCTCGCGCAAATTTGGTTGGAAAGCTTCCAAAAAGGTCAGCTGATTTTGGGTAAGGGAACATAGGGGGCACACGCACAGACTCTCCCTGGTTTTGCATTGCAATATTCCAGGAAGGATTTTGTAATTCACATAGCTCTTAAAATGTCCGACTCCCTGATCTGTGCCCTGAAGGGACCTGATTGAGACACACCCCAAGTCGACGCTGCCTTACCTGATCGGTAACGTTCATCGCGGGTGCCCGAGGATCGTCTGCGGTGGTATCGCGAGGCTGAGGAGTGAGCCATGGGTGGCCGGCGCTCGTGAGCCATGGATGCCTCCAACCCTGAAGGAAAAAAAAGAGGAACAATTAACAAACTCAACCAAGGACTCATTTGTTACATATTCACCTCATACATCTCTGTCTGGGATGCTCTCATATACAGATGGGTGAAGAGAAACATCGCCACCGCCCTGTTTTGTTCTTGTTTTAATTTCCCTTGTTTAATTTGTCTTTTACAACCATCCCTCTTGTCCCATTTCAAGCTCACTGTATCTTTTGCTTTCATAAAGTTGTCGACCTGCTTTCTAAAGGTGCATAATGTATCTTTTAAAAGGATCTCTTTACAAAAATGCAATATAATATAAATAACTATATTATCAGTGGTGTATAAAGACTTTAAATAATGAACTGTATTGTTTTTATCAACTTAAAATGAGCCGTTTTTACAGTATCTACATACACCGCGGGTCCCCTTACTTACTATTTTTTTCCACGACAGCCACACTGACAGTTAAAAGTCAGAAGGAGAACCACTTTTACCGCAAAGTATCAAAAGTTTTATCCAGTCATAAAAAGCATATCTGCTTATCAATCTGTCATCCCTGAGCATACAATATGCAATGCAATAAATACAAAAGGCGAATCATTCTTTATCAATTAAAAAAAATGGATTTCCTTAAAGGGAACATGAAAATTGAAAATTTGACTTTTCCATGTTTAAATGCTATAATTGGGTTAACAGTGCTTTTATCAACCTAAAAATTGTGATAAATAACAACCCAGTAAACCATTCTCTGCAAGCATGTGAAAAAATAGGTCACTGAAATTTTGCTCCCCTTGTGATGTCAAAAGGGGGTAAAACCACCCCTTAATCTGCACTAACCAACCAAGGCACTGCTATTTAGTGCAGAAATCAACTAATTTGCATTTCAAACGGCACATTTTTGTTCACACCTACAAAGTGTCCATTTTAACATGCTATAAAAAATTTCTATATGGTATTTTAAGAAAATATAAAAAAGTGCATGCCTGCATGATCTTACACCATATTAATTACTGCCATGCGGGCCACAAATTAAAACTTGCTAGCCACACAAGGCTTCCAAGCCACACAATGAGTAACACTGCCTTACATGGAGGTTGCCGTCGCGTTTTTACAGTATCCCTAAATGGACAAAATGGACGCGTTTCGTCTCTATGTTGTCTAAGACGACTTAATGTTTGTCTTGAGGCGGTTATATGCGTTTTGAAATTGAGGGGCGAGCTGTTGGTTGCAATTCGCAATCTTACCACTAGATGCCGCTGCAATATCACCACTAGATAGCGCTACAATTAACCACTTTTAAGGTAACAACAAGCAACAAAACAAAAACCAACGCAACTCTACGTGTTTATTATATCATTGAACAAATCTAATACAAATCTGCACATTTTTTATGCCTCTGTCGCATAGCTCGGACCATAGATATGAATATGCAAATTAGTCCCTGCCTCCACTTTTTCGCACCACCTACCATAGATATATATGTAAATAGATGCTACGTTCTAAGTACGTTTTCACACAATGCATAAGTGAACTGTGCAAATCTTTAAGCACATGTAAGCAGGACAGGCTAAAGTTTCATAGTTAAATTATAAAATTTGGATCTTTGCACAATGCAGAATGGTTTTATATAGAAAACAGTAAATCACAACAAAATTCCTTTAGTTGGATTTTCACAGACTGGGTCACTAATGTACAGCTTGAATGCACTGTATATAACTTTGGATAAAAGCATCTTTCAAAAATGTGAATTTGAGATGCATGCATCTATATGGGAGAATTAAGCTAATGATAGCTGAAAGCAGTTTTAATGTATTTAATAACTACTACACACATAACAGACTGACAAACATTCACATTCTGAAAAAAACTGCACAGCTTTCGCAGATTTTATGTTGGCCTGGTTAACAGCCATACGGTCATAATGTAAAAATAAATAGGAAGTATGGAAATCTGCCGAAATTTCTACGCCAGCATATCCCTAATTGCGAATAGCCATACACAGCATTGATTGGTCTACTATGACTCATATCATTCTTCTGATTGGACACCTCCGCTCTGTTCTGCCGTTCTTTGTTGTCTTGGGTTCTGAGCGGAGAGCTTAGCGCGTCTCCGCTCCTCCTGGCAGACTTCAGGACACGTGAGGAGGCCGGCGCTGTGCTCGACGCTCCATCCAAGAGCTCTGCGTGCAGGCCGAAGAAATCAATTTTGACCCCGTGCTGCCACAGCCGAAGACATCAGCGGGCAGATTTATTCATTCAAAAAGACAGAAGGTGGGACAGCGGGTTAAAGTTGAATCATGCACCAGCTCATGCAGAGGAGGATGTGATGGCAATTTTCTGACATTGCACTGACTCAAGTACAGCAAAGTCACAGTCCTCGGCTAAAAACTCTACTGAGAGAGAAATAGTCACCACCAATCAATCTTTATTAGGTTAAAGTCTGAGTAAGCCTGTCGTTTAGTCAAAAGCAGTGGTGGGGACGATGCATCTTCTGTGCCAGTACACCGATGCAAGTCAAACCATTTGCAATAGGGTCTGTCTTAAAATATGGTGATAAATCCTCCTGACAGTCACAAAAAAATACATAAAATATTTACGTAACCTTATTTAAAAAGCATGATTCAATAATATTTTATTATATGTGACCCTGTCTGTCCAATCCAGGCTAAAGTCTCACAATGTAACTATTATATTAGGACCATCAAAGATTATCTTGTATGATTTTACTGTATGTAGACAACAGTACATCACAAAATAAGATCTATGTGGTGTGTTTTGCTATTGATCATGCAGGACATTTAACTCACACAACCAGGTGGATGGCATCAATCCATAAATGACTGATTTTTGAACACACAAACACTCGTGCCATTGTTGCACTGTAAAATAACATCGGTTCCCGCAGGATCTCACATGTCTGAGTTGTCTGGCGCAAGCCACTCTTCGCTGTACGGTCTACGAAACACGCTTTGTGCCCAAGCATGATGTCATAGGAGCCAGACTGGGAACGTGCGGGCTGCCTGTTGCTATGGCAACAGATGCTGCGCTCATCAACAATGCAGTCAGACGCGTCGAACCCAAATCTCCAAGCCTTCAAGTTGCACTCATTTTAACCAAACTATAAAAGCAGTCCTGACCTCATAAGACACTAATATAGAAAGATTCATTTCACAGGGGAAGAAAGGACAGTTCTTAAAAATTTCTTGGACACAGAAAGTAAAGCAAGCAATTACCGAGTTTTTCATTGTAATGAGAGCTGGCTTTTAAAGTTCAGACTAATGCCGTCTCACCATTTGAATGCGGACACTCACAGCAAAGACTCAATAGTCTAAATGCAAAGTATTCACGTCTTCTTAAAAAGGTGAACATTTTTATCTTTTTTCCCATTGATATTTCCGAGACGGTTCTTTTTCAATTCCATGGAAAGGGAAATTTCTAAGCACCTTTTAGGAAGCTCTTAAAAGAGATTCTTAATTCTGATGTACCTTTACTTATCAGCCAAAATAAAGAAGCGCTAGTGAAACAGCGAGCAAATGAAATTATTAACTGTGTGGATGGCCTCACCTCTAAAATAGGATTTTAAAAATGGGTAAAGAGACCAAAAATATTTGATTAGATCAGATTTTTTTGCTTAAGGTTCATTTATGGGTAAGTGACAAAATCGGTTTGGCAAGATGAGAAATTCAATAATCGTTTCAAAAAACTTGTTTTAAAAGCACGCGTCAGGTTTATTTCAAAGCACATCATGTATTTATGCTAATTTTATGAAATAAAAAATTACATTTGCAACATTTTTATGAAATTTAAGACTGACTGAACTTGAAAATGTCAAATGGTGTAACCGCCAATTGCGCCAAAGAATGAGAAATATTCAATATTTTATCCATATTTTATTTGGCGTAAGAGTTATCATCGAAAAAAAAATCTGGTTAAAATATAATTGTATTAGTTATTTCCAAATGCAAATTTGTATAAATTTTTGTAATGTTTTTCCTGATATATGCTAAAAACTTCTCTGTTTTCTAAATAATCTTTGGCATAAATGGATGTAAAAAATCATATTACACTAAACTAGATGATTACATTTTATTCCACATTTTTTATGAATATATTTATATTTTCATTTAAAAAAAATACTAGTCACACCAATTGTCACAGACCGGTTACACCGCATTGACATTTTTGCAATTATCCCCCAAATATTCTTTCAAAATGAAATAAAACGAGAAATTTTAGACCTGTGGCCGGTTGCATAAACATAGCCGTGATGTTAAGACTGCGTCTTAAGTATGATTCTGACTAACTAGCAATTAGTTAGGGCTAATCAGTCTTATTATTTGGATTTAAATTAGACCAATCTACCTTTCTATGTAACATACTTAAAACAGTTGTGATCAGTCTTGAAGAAAAAAATTCATGACTAACTTTTAAAGCTATCTTAAAGTTTTATGCAACCGGCCACTGGTCCTCAAAAAAGAGAATGTATGCAAGTAATCTGCTAAATTATTTTTACATTTTAACCCTACATTTAACTGAACCATACAGACACAAAATAATTAACGTCACGTCATTGACCCTTACACTGTCACCCAATTTAGACTTTATTACCTTTACCTGACACCTGGTCTTATCTTGTTCTGTGTGTATAAATGGCTAAGACACATGTTGCATTTGATTAGAGTCGATGTGGTCCTAAATCTGATATGTATCTGGTCATGTGATCTCCACTAGCACTTTAGCTCATACGTTGCATTAGGGATTTCAACAAACCCTGATTTAAGTATTAAACTTTGCACTCAACCATAAATTGTGGCTTGCTATTGAGTTATTACTTCTTTTTAGCTTATCAGATGATAAAATGACATCATATGTATTTGATTGTGGGTTCTTTTCAATTGGACCAGTCCTAACAACCACCTGAACACCCTAGCAACAATCCGACTATCCGGAATGCCTTAGCAACTGCCCTGACAACACCCTAGCATCATGATGGCGAGTTTTGCACAGGCAAGCATAACATTTACATAAAATCTATTTGCTTTCAAAAAATGGAGACGGGCTGCAACCGAATACAATATAATGCGGGAGTCGAAACACACCATCTTTAATGCAACATTTTGCAACTTTTCCGAGAAGCTTAACAGCTTAAGCACATGTTGTCTGCGTTTTTGCAAAAACTACTTGCATGAATAAAATCTAACTGAACTATTTGATCTCACTGTCTGCTGAATGACTAGCTTACTAGTAGACTATCCTAACACATTCTTCAAAAACCACAGCCTAAAATGCCATTTAAAAAGGCATTGCAATTTAAACATCAGTCTTCCAGATATGGCTCAGAAATCTAATGTAAAATCCATCCACTTAGATCCCATGACCTAAAGTATTAAACCACAGGAAACCGATTCCCATAGCAGGTTATTTGGATAAGGGGAGGCAAACCAATCTGCTGTAGAAAAAAACACTAAAGCTGTCTTTGGGGTTAACGTGCTACAGTTTCCCTGCATTATGAGATAAAAGTTGGGGATCTAACCTGGTGGGTGTGGCAAATACGCCCCGAGCAGCTTTGCCCTCTTTTTCTCGTATCCTTTCTGAGTGATGTCACCTGCAAGAAAAAAGGGAGCGTCAAAAAACGTGCACACTGTCTTTACAAACTCAAAAAAAAAAAAAGTTTGTAATTCTTCATCTGGAAAACATTCCAGAAATGCTTTTGAATGTGGTTAGGCGAGATGTTTTTGAGGAAACCATCTTTGAGGGGAGAAAGCTCATCCTGAAATGATTAATGTAACCGGGTCGCGCGACTCCTGTCACAAAGCATTAGGCATCTGGGCCGTCACATTTGCGTAGAAATTAAGAAAAGACCTGGTGCATAACGAGAAACACGTCCAAGACTCAACAAGTGACAGGATAACTAAATGAAAGAACTTCAGTGATGAATCAATAGCTCTGTTATAAAACCTTGCAGTGTACTTCCTGCATATAGGCAGCTCCCTTATAAGGCAACATTCTAACTGAGATTCATCCAACCTCATAAGTGACTACTCTTTATTATAACAAACAATAATACATACCTACATACTGTCCTGCATATAAAATTTCATACTTCCCTAATATACAATATGTTCAAATCAGTATGCAAAGAACCTGGATGGTTTACTGATTCTATGTGTTGGATCCACCATATTCATAAAGTAAAAACATACCAAAACACTGAGGGTGCGTCCGAAACTGCCTAACTCATACTATATAGTAGGCGAAAAGCAGTATGCGAGGCAAGTAGTGTGTCCGAATTCATAGTAATCCAACAGGAGGTTAAAGTACCCGGATGACCTACTACTTCAGTTAAAGGAATAGTCTACTCATTTTCAATATTAAAATATGTTATTACCTTAACTAAGAATTGTTGATACATCCCTCTATCATCTGTGTGCGTGCACGTAAGCGCTGGAGCGCGCTGTGACGCTTCGATAGCATTTAGCTAGTGAGAAGGGGAGCGGACTTTTCAGCCGAGTCGAAGTACTCCCAAAAGTGCTATTACGCCATAAAATATAGTTCCTCTTTTAAATCCGCTTAGAAAAGCGCTACGTTTTATTTTGTACCACCAAACTTGCTCGTATAACTACTCGTCTTAAATAGGAAAAACGTTGATGTGTTTGGTCACTTCTAACTTTATCTCTAAATGGTACCATTGAATGAATGGGGCTAAGCTAAATGCTATCGAAGCGTTGCAGCGCGCTCCAGTGCTTACGTGCACGCACACAGATGATAGAGGGATGTATCAGTTCTTAGTTAAGGTAATAACATATTTTAATATTGAAAATGAGTAGACTATTCCTTTAAGATCCTGAAGGACATAAATGTCCAAAAAAGTTAACACAGCTCTATTTAAATGCAAATTAATACCAAAAAGTACTGATTTATCATGAAAGAAGTAGGTACTCTATCTAAAAGTACACAATTGCAAATGCACTGAGTTTTGGAACAAAGCAAATCTATTTTTCTAATCTTACCTCCTCCCCAAAGCCACATTCATCAACACAATTTCTCTGACTGGTATACTGTGCATTTGATGTGCATTGGAAGTACAGGAAGTAGTTAACTTTGAAGCCTGCTATTCCCTAATGACCTCTTTAACGGCTCAATAAAAGTGGTTGGGATGCTAACGGCTTCAGCGCTGATGAGAAGAAGATGAAGGGCGTCTGGATTAAAAAGAAGACGACAAAAACGAAAAGTTTTTTATTCAAAACTGAGCCGGGATGATTCATTTCCTCACACCCACATGCTGCCAATCAAACTGCCTTGTGGCGATTTCTGCTCAGGAGATCCATGGCATTATGCTTATCGCACTTATTCTTGGTCTCACCGTCTCTCTCTCTTTTTCTCACAAACAATTTTTTTCCCAGTCTCCTACTCTTGCTGTCCTTCCCTGAGGGACAAGTCCCTCATATACTCCTTCGACTTTGCACAAGTCTGTAACCATAAAACCAAATAAATCTGCAGCAGGCAGCCTTATAAAAAGAGTAAAAACAAAGGTAGGCGAAATGATGGGCAGCTACTGGACAGTTAAACTCCAGGTGTATCGGCACGCTGCTGTTCGGCCCATTGGGGGTGTGACGCTGGCTACATTTCTCGCATGTTTGGCAGCTGTCAGTGGCAAACATGTCGTACGAAACAACGCAGCTGTCAGACTTGTGGAGTACGCTGCCATCTCATATTTTCAGGAAAATTGAACAGATGTACAAACAAATATGGAAGATAATATTTTACTAATTAGTTGTGTTTTCGAAAACAAGTTTAACTATTATTATTAAATGGCTCGTTGGGATGCTTGATTCTGATTGGCCAGTTGCAACATTTGCTGCAAATAATTTTGACAGTTTAAGTTATACAAAAATTATATAAATATGTCTTTTAATAACATATATGACAATCATATTTGACTATATGAGTGGTTTTCTCTTTTGTTTCTATAAATATATTACCAAAATAACGGTTTGAATAGTAACTCCTTATTATGGAAGATGTTCAGTTGGACCAACATGTGACAATATTTTAAGTAGGGATCATCAACATTTGCTTCTTAGACATCCTAAAGACTGTAAAAATACAAAAGTTAGAAAACATATATCAATAGGGTCCATAGGGGAGAAGTTCCACTGATCCAAGGTCACAGATTTTTTTTAATTATTTGTGTTTATTTGAGTTTTAATGTACCATACATCATCTAATCATGACAATCCTCATATCTATCAATTCCTTATGCAAAGATTAAGAGAAAATGGGGTGGATTGTGTCTGTAGAATGTATTGTTCAGATTCTATGTAGATTTAAAGTTTACATTTTTCACAGCCGAATATCAAGCACGGTCACAAAAGATGGTACAAAAAATCACATATGGGACAATAATTTGCATGGGGAACATCAAAATTCCTTTACTAGACACCTTAAAGATTACAAAAAACTAGGTTAAAAAAATATACCTTTCGGGTGCAGGTGAACCCCCCCTTCCTACCAGACTAAATTATATTATATTGTATTAATTATAATCCTCAACAATTGAACAATTAATGGCGATATCCAGATAAGTGTCAATAAATATTGTTGAGTTTTCTTGTTGATTAATGCTTCCGTGAGGAGTAGTTGTACCGTATATTATCCACTGGGTGGCGATCTTACACAACAACATAAACACTGATGCTTTCACTCAACACTTTAAAACTCAAGTGTATTTTTTGATCAGCGATCTGAATCGGATCTCTAACAACAGTCATTCACAGAAATGGAATTATCCCAACATTTTGCTCAAAATTTGAGAGGATAAAAGAACGATTGAAGGTAGGGTGAAACGTTTTTATTTTGTTGTTTGAAAGCAGAGGGTCTGTTCTTTCATTTGATATATTGTATGTTTATATATCTAAAGAAGAACATTTTTCTGGAAGGCATTAATGTTTAACTAAAGCTGGGTGGCAACTCTTTTAAAAAACGCTGGCAGGGAAAGTGTTAAGCATGCTTCCAAGCATATTTGATCCACACGTCAACAGTTGCACGGTATAAATGTTAATGTATAAATTAGATGAATGTTAATTTATGAAAATAAACACCACAGTCTTAATGAATCATATTTTCATTGTGTCTTTGCTCCGTCTGTTTTGCTTGGGAACCGCTCTGTTGCAGACACACTTGAGTCTGAGGAACTACTTTGTTTGGCGGAAGACTAATATCTGTACTAATATAATTACAACTTATTTGCTGTGTTTTATTATATGAAATCCTGCTATACATAATTTGAAGCAACCGTTTTATAAACGCAATAAGCCCCGCGAAGCAGTGGGTTACCAGTGCATTTTATAACGGCTAAGGGGGTTTTAGGCACTCCGCTTCGCGTCGTGCCTAACAACGATATTTACAAATAAGTTAATATATAGTGTATTCATGACATTTGAAAGTCTTGTCTAAAATGGAAAATAAACGGGTTGTCCTCACATAAAGCGCTATGAACGCTTCAATTAACTGTTCTATTTTCAATGCGCCCTTAGCAACACTCTTAGCAACCACACGTATGAGTTTGAGAATGGTTTGTTGTTTTTATTTGAGCTTTCATGCATATTACACATTAGAACATTGTTGTTCACAGGGACTATTTTTTTCTAGCGGAAGGAATGCTTTTATTGATTCATGAAAGTTGCATGGGTGCGTCTCATTTCTCTGGCGTACCCCTTCCCCTAACCCTCGGTTTTGCGCGTTCATGTGAGGCGAAGTGGCGTCTCAATTCTCAGTTTGATCAAGGGCTAGGGCCAAGGCGTAGGGATACATAAGTGTGATACGAATTGTGATAAGGACCACACTTGAAAGAGAGGAGTAAACATGAACGTAGAAATTTCCCAGGAGAGCCGGCATCAAGATTTTTTATGGCTGAACGTTGGACTTTCAAGAAGTCGCACAAATAAAAGTAACGTTATTTTCAGCAGTTTAATTGATATTATATTATGACACTCATGTTTTATGATACTTTTAATAAAATGTTCAAGCAGTTTTAATTGTAATGTTTTTGTTCTGAAAAACTAGTTAAGCCGCTAGTTAAGCCGCTAGCTAGCAGCTAAGTTTTGCGCTATTTGTTGAGCTCAGCTCAGGCAATCAAAACACAACCTGAGACGACAGCATCGTCTTTGTTTATGTCAACTCTTGTCTGTTGACGTAGCAGGCAGTTAGCGGCAAGGGAAGGTGACGCAAACGGTAATCGAGTGTCGTCTCATTTTTTAGAGGAACGATCTGTCTTACCCCTTCCCCTTCACTCGGTTTCGACTACTTTTTTACTTTAATATTGTGTGGTAACCGTATTATAAAAGCAATAAGGTACTCAAGACAAGTGTTGTATCGTGAATCTTATTAACAATACAGCACAGTCTCTCGTACATTATTGCTTACACAAAATATGAGGTAAATAGGCGTGTGATATTAAGCGGGATAATGTACAGGAAGCTGGTTGTTATCGCAAAATAAACTTATTGCTCAAAAGGATTTGCTACAGAGGGATCATCTGACATTTTTCGTCTGGGTGACGATAAAATAGGTGAAAGTTTGGTTAGTTTTGCATTTACATATGTAACCCTGGAGCACAAAACCAGTCATATGGTCAGTTATAAAAAATTTATTTATACATCATCTGAAAGTCAGAGATACTGAAAATCTGGAATCTGAGGGTGCAAAAATCTCAATATTTAAGAGCACCTATTTCATTCCTAAAAACAACGCTATTTTGTGTATTTGGTATAATACAATGTGTTCGCGTGTGAATACCTCGTACATCACCCGAAAATGTGACGCTCCTTATCATGTTTGAAAGATTCGGTTGCTAACAGGAGTTAACCCACAGGCTGCGAGTCCAAGCTGGAGGAATTATGATAATGTCGGTAGGGATGGGTATTGTTTGGGTTTTTTTCGATACCGGTGCCAAATCGATACTTTTAAAACGGTTCCGGTGTCTCATAGTGTGGCTGATTAAACACACTTGGCAAATAGAGCAATAAAATACAGCGTCTTTTTCTCTTTATTTGGATCGACTGTTCATGCGAAATCCTATTCGTGAAGTTCCCTTCAATGGCGCAAAACGGCATTTGGAATTCACCCAAAATATTTTCTTATCGGCTTGTGAAACCATTCACGTTTTGACGCTTTCTGCTTGTCTCCAATAAACTTGACACTCGTGACTGCCGCGGCCCATCTCAGGCAAATATCAGCCGAAGTATTAATTAAAACATTAGTGAGGTAATACGTTTTAGCAAATTCTCTGAAGAAATGTTACCATATAAAATATAAAATAAGCTGCCGTCAGATCAATTGCGGCATTCACGCGCTCCTCTGAGGATCTCATTTTCCAAATTGTTCTTTTAAGTCAGAATATAAAAATAACCTGGACATATATTCTTACACAATTTGTTCAATTTGTATTATTAGGGATGTGCACATGAGGATTTTTTCACATTTTAAACTTATTAAACACAGCGCATATTTTGAATGAAAATATATTTGGCAAAGAAGTTTAAAAGTTGGCTATTTAATCTTTAACATTAGATTATTTAATATTTCCATTTATTAATAAAATTAATTTTAAAAATGTTTGTTCATTATTACTCTTAACGAAAAACTCAACTCCAATAAAATAGTAGCTCCAATGACAAACTTGCTTATATTGCTTGTTTATTAATCAAACGAATTCGACGGATGGTATCTGCGTTAAAACACAAATAAATGAAAAATTTAATTGACATAATTTTCATTACTACGAATGCCTATTTCTTCATTATTATTATTAAAACAGAACAACAATAAAAATGTAAAATGACTCGCTTATATTAAACAAAACGTTTAACAAAAACGAATAGACGATAAACATTTAACTCACCTAAGTTAAGCGAAGAAATCAAACTTGAATTCTCTGTATTATCAAATCTTTCCAACTTTCACATTCACGTAAATATTGTAAGTGAGGAAATTATTTACACCATATGAGTGCAGTATAATTTAACTAGCGATTGTGCTGTGCTTGTGTGATTATGCTTTTTGCGGTACAGAGAGCAAAATACTTCAGTCAACCATTCATGCATTAAGAGGCACCGAAATGAGGCACCGAAATCTGTGTTCTGATTCAGTCCGGTAGGTACCGCCCATATAGGCTTCGGTGCCATAATGGCACCGCGTTTCGGTACCCAACCCTAAATGTCGGTCTTGTCTACAACACCAATCCCAGGAAGTAAACTGTTGCATACAATCTGTGTGTTTGTTGTAGTCCAAGAAAAGAGATTTACATTGGAGACAATAACTTGCGTCATCGTTTACTTTGGGGTTTGTACCTTTTGCATATCGTTAACATGTACTAATACACACTTACACACCAAAGGAAATGTAAACTCGTGAATCAGATAACTGGTGCTCTTTAAAAAAATACTGAATTAAGTCCTTAGCACCACACATAACTAATGAGAAATCAATGATTTATATATCTACTATAGGAAATTAATTTCAACCAATACAATGTACTGTATTTTCGGCTATTGCTACAAATATACCCATGCGACTTATGACTGGTTTGTGGTCCAGGGTCACATTTAAACATTTCGCACACTGTAGTGACCTACAGTGCACAGTGCATTCAATGCAGTGATTTTTTTTATTTTATGTGCTCCTTACATTGCTAGCAGAAAGTCCTACCAACTGAGCTGCAGGAACAGTTTTGCATGGGTAAGCACCACTCACATCAGTAAAACTCCAGTTGTAAAAAAGCAATGATGAATGCATTGAGAGCCACTAATGCATTACTTCAAGCAAACCATGAAAGATCATTCATATCTCAACATGTGATCAGTTAGAAGCGGCTGTACATCCAAAAGTGCTTCTCTCATAGCATATCTCTCACAGCACCATTACCCCAACTTAAAGGCTAATTAGGACACAATGGCCTCTAATTGAGTTGAATAGATGTGGATATGCATGAGGCTGTAATATATTGGCATCCCGTGCACGTCAGTACAATGAGTACCAGACGTATACGGTGGTAGGACAATCAAACCCCCAAACAAAATCTGATGATTTCGAGGAACTTGCAAGGGAACGAACAGTCCGTTTCTGCTGATATGAATGGGATTAAAGTCTTCCGAAAAGGAAGTGAGCAATATCACACACCTCCAAGGACAACAATCATCTCGTGCAGTCAAAAAAAGACTTTGAAGGGCCAAGATCAACACTGTACACAGATGGGCGAGCACAGCGGGCCTAAGTAATGTTTATCTAATTTGGTTAAAAAGCACAGCAATCAAAACATCTGCACGGGCGTCAATGCAAATTACTGGAGGTAGCTGCAAGGCCTATTTTCATTACAAAGAATTTGGCAGGCGTTTTGATGCCACTACCCCAAAAATTTAGTTTTAAATTGCTTTTGTATAATAATACGAAAACGCGTAAATAGGCTACTTTTCAAAAACACATTAAAAAGTCATGACTTTTATTGTGGATATCTAGCTTAGATTTTAATATGATGCAAAACACCAGATTTCAATGCCTCTCCTTTGCTCACCATTCAATGCCGCACTGATCTAGGACCAGTTCTTGATATAATCACAGGTATAGATTAGAATGGGATGTGATTGTGCTGTAGATCCGCCCCCTGCTCTAAACAGTACAGACTTTGAGCTGAATGCAAAACAGTCCCGTCCTGCAAGCCTGGCTGGACGTGAAGGAGAGAGATCCGATTACCCCACGTGTTTCTGGACGAGCTTACATCTGGATATGACTACGCTAAAAAAAATCTATGAGGATTCTTTCTCAGCTGGAAAGCACCGAGCTAGACTACGCGGACTTATGGGAGATGCCGTTGTAGCTATCTTTAGACCTTTGTGAAGGCAAAAAAGCCTTTAGTTCATCATCTTCTTCTACTAACAACAATGCGATTCTTTGTTTTCTTTGCGAGCACTGTAATTACATGTTACAGGTGGAGCCCACGGCTCACAGAAAAGAGGAAACCATCTCTTTGCTTCCCACAACACAAACGTCTTAATAATGGGGCTCGGTGGAAAGAACGAAAGCAAAAATTCTCTTCTATTTATCTAAGAGGATTACAAGCTCGGGGAATATTTACAAGTCCTTCATACAGCAGGCCGATCTATGGCCTGGGGAAGCATAAGCAACGCTTCCCCTCTTGTTATAGCGTGACACAAAAGCTTTAACTGCGTGGAAAGGCTTTTGCGTTGATTTGTGTAATATAACCCATCTTTTATCAAAGAGAGGGTTTTTCAACACTGCAATGCGAGCGGGCCAAAGAAATTATGTCACGGGGCTGCGTTTCAATGAGACAGGATATTGTGATGTCACTGCTTTCCTGTTTAGTGTTAGGGAATATTCCACAGAGATCTAATCAGGCAAAGGGCCGAGTTGTCAGATGTGCCATGATAATCTACCTGTTTTTGTGTGTGGAAGACAAAAAGATCAAGCTCCAATACAGAGGCCCTGAAAAGCCCCGAGAAATCCTTGTATGTCATGATATTGTAAAGTTTACAGCAGTAACAACATAAACAAGCGGCTTTCACGTAACGTTCGGTAAACACCGCTAAGAATAAATAACAACAAAATCCATTTAAAAGTAGTTTATTTATATAACAAGCAAAATAAACAACACGTAGATTACCTAGGAAACCAAAACATTTGTTATTTTCGACAAGGTATTTGTTCAAGAGTTCAGTTTTAGCAAATAGTCAGACCATTAAACAAACAGAAACCGTAAGTAAAGTTCGGACCGGAGGTGTAATCTCATCACAGAACGTGCGTCCGATGAAACTGTCTAGTATACATGCATTGTACAATGTGTCATCTCAAATTACGTTTATTTTATAGAATGTAAGCAGAAGAACACTTTCCAAACAAAAAGATATTAAAAGGATACTCCAGCCAAATATCAAAATTACCCCATGATTTACTCACCCATAAGCAATCCGAGATACATGTCCATCATCTTTTAGACGAACACATTTGGACGTTTTTTAGTAAATGTCCTTGCTCTTCCAAGCTTTATTACAATGGAAAACATGGATCAGGAACAACTGACTTTAAACCCCAAAAAAGTGTATTGATCCTTTAGAGAAGTAATCCACACCGATACAATTTTGTAAGAAAAATATCTAGATTTCAAATTTTAAAACTGTAATAACTAGCTTGGAGTCTTGCCTAGTGGCTAGAGAGTCGGGCTTATAACACGGAGATCACCGATTTGAGTCTCACGGCTGTGGTGCCCTTGAGCAAGGTGTGTTAAAGGTGTGTTCACTACTCACTGGGATGGGTTAAATGCAGAGGTCAAATTTCTAGTATGGACCACAATACATGACAAAACATGTCACTTATCTGGTTATCAGATATAGGGAGCGTTTACAAAACACAGTTTAAAACGGAAAACCTTTTGAGTTTTGGTCGGTCATTTACACAACGGCAGTGTTTTGGGGGCCTAAAATGCAAACTTTTGCAAACAGTGCAAGTTTTAAAAAACTATATTATTATCTCAGTGTAAGCCAGAAGTCATTGACGGAAAGCAATCCATCAATTTGACAGATTACACTTACACCTTGTGAATGTAATTCCCAGCCCTGTCCAGTTGGTTGTAGGGCTGTGACGGTGGCAGTTTTTTACCACCACGGTGGTAACGCACAAATGGTTATAGATTGTGTGTGTGTGTGTGTGGGGGGGGTGCATGGACGCATGTGCACGTGCACATTGATGCATATAGGTCTTATATATAATGCATACATATATTTTGAAATATAAAAATGTAAACTGGTTTTGTAGATTGATAGCTTTTCGCAACTTTGAGTGAACAAGAGAGAACGGTCGCTTATCAATCTGAAGGCTGCAGCCTCCGGAGGTCGCATATGCAGGCTGCATGTTATCAAGCCTGGTTTATTTCAGTTAAAGGAATAGTCTACTCATTTTCAATATTAAAATATGTTATTACCTTAACTAAGAATTGTTGATACATCCCTCTATCATCTGTGTGCGTGCACGTAAGCGCTGGAGCGCGCTGCGACGCTTCGATAGCATTTAGCTTAGCCCCATTCATTCAATGGTACCATTTAGAGATAAAGTTAGAAGTGACCAAACACATCAACGTTTTTCCTATTTAAGACGAGTAGTTATACGAGCAAGTTTGGTGGTACAAAATAAAACGTAGCGCTTTTCTAAGCGGATTTAAAAGAGGAGCTACATTTTATGGCGTAATAGCACTTTTGGTAGTGCTTCGACTCGGCGCAGTAACACCCTCCCTCTCCCATTATGAGAGGGAGAAGGGGAGCGGACTTTTCAGGCGAGTCGGAGTGCTCCCAAAAGTGCTATTGCGCCATAAAATATAGTTCCTCTAGCGCTTACGTGCACGCACACAGATGATAGAGGGATGTATCAACAATTCTTAGTTAAGGTAATAACATATTTTAATATTGAAAATGAGTAGACTATTCCTTTAACTGAGTTACATTGCAATTCATAAGCATTTTACAACAATGTATGATTAACAAAGAGTAATAGTCAACTTAATAATTTTTAATGTTATGAAATAAGACTTAATGACGCATGCAGCTTGCAAATGCGACCTCCGGAGACTACAGCCTTCGGATTTAGAAACGGACAATATCTTGGCTCATTGTTCCGCCCCCAAGCCAGCGGGTCATCACTGATATCAGTTGCCTTCCCTTGGAAATAGAGCATTAACTCCACGTCAGTGTTTGCGTTAACGTGAACCTGAAGAAATCTCACTGAGCGAGATTGTAGATAATTTTTTTAATAATTTGTGATGTGCACACCACCGCAGGGCGCACTTCCCACCGCGGGTCGCACTCCACCACCACGGTGGTGCGGTGATCATTACAACCGTCACAGTCCTAGTTGGTAGCAAGTGCGAATTTGACTTAATGCTGCACAGACTGATCTATGTGAAGTAATGCGAGTGAGCGATTAGTAAGCGCTGGTTTTGAAACGCTCTCGTGATGTCATACACAGTTTAACCCATTGGAAGAGCAGGAGATCAACCCTTCAGAGCAAAATTAAAACTTGAACATGTAAACTACAAAAGCTATTAATTATTATCATTAAAATATGAAATGACGGATAATAATTGATAAAATTACCAAATTTTTACGACCCGGTCCATGAAAATGATGGAAAATCAGTCCTTCCAGAAAAACGCTTCAGTTTTCAGTTTTTATGATTGTTGCAGGCAAAAATCCTTGATCTTGCAGCATGTTTTCTTAAAAAATGCGATAGAATATGTGGGATATTTATAGCCTGGCTAACACCAGACCAGTCTCATAGAGAATGGGACGTGGTCTGGGAACCATATGCTCATTTTCTCATATTTGAGGTGTGGTTTACGAATGCCCAGAGCCGTTTATTGGTCGCTACGAATGTCTATCAAATGCGTATGTACGTACCTCATAGCCAATCGTTTCAATTATACCAGATGATGCATGTGGAGCAACATCAATTAAAGCGTAAAACACTTTTATTTGTTCGTGTGCACACAGCTGAAAGCTATGCAACTAAACCGGTAGCTGTATATTGATATTGAAAAGCAACACAATTTAGTGGCACTGTGACAACCACAGTACAAGCATAACGACAATATGATATTAATAAATACCACTTACCATTTATACGTTAATTTTACTTCGTCGACGACGATGCCTAGCAGGTTGGTCCTATAAAACTCTGTGGCTATCATGTCTTGCCATATCCAAATATCCTTCTTGGAAATGAAATTGTTTAACGCCAAAAGTTGCTCTTTTTTAAATAAACTTGCATTCAAACCTACTTAAAACACTTTCTAGGCTGCATTGAAAAGTAACTTCGCATCTGTTGCCGTGTCATAACAAATAACAAAACTGCTTCGGTGTGCCACATAGACATCGTCATCGTCTTGCTGCCCCTCCCCGTTCTGTGATTGGTTCCCTATTTCAGGGGCAAAAAACGCCATAGTTTCCATGCTAGACTTGCAGCGTGAATAAATTTGCGCGCAAGGCAGCATGGGGAAACCCAGGCTAGGATATTTATGCAATTTTGTGCAAGAACTTGCAAAAACTGTTTGCAGCTTTTCATTGATGCTCACGTTGTGTAATTACGTCACTTCATAACATTCCCATGACCACAGCGGACGTGGCTGCGCATGTGTGAAGTAAACGCAACATTTTTCAACTTTCTGCTAAAATACATATATGATTTTTTGCTACGAAAATGCAATGATTATGAAATCATGCAAGCCCCGCATATTTTGCGGGCAAAAACTTTGGCTGATTATGCATGAATCATGCGATTGTATAATCATGTTTTTCTGGAGGGACTGGAAAATGAAAAAGTCTAAAGCAACCTCTGGCGTAAACTACAAAAACACAAATCTGTGAAAATGGTGACATAGGGTGACATACGTGCCATTCTTCCCGGACGCGTCCTGGCCAGGATTTCGGTGCGTCTTCCGGAAGTCGTATTTGTTAACCGCATATGCCATTCAGTTAAAAACATAAGACATACAATTGTAGTTTCATTCTTACCTTAAAATGTAACGGTTGCTTTTCTGTAATAATAATAATAATAATCCTCGACTTCCAGAAGACAAACCTGAAATCCTGGCCAGGACGCGTCCGGGAGGAATGGCACGTATGGTCACCCTAGGTGACGTCATGCGCATGCACACAATGCTTTCAGACAACTACTAACTTCATTGTTATTTTTGCGGATTTGGGTGAATGGGTATCTTGACAACACTATCATCAGTACTTGGCTCTTTTAAAAAATGCAAAAGAAAACTTTTTTAGTACACCGTTATGTAAACTTACTCTTAGTAGATCACGACCATGATTATGTGATAAGATACACCTGTGGTCATCTGCTAGGACAGCTGTGTGAACTTGAGGAAAACTGACTTCATACATCCACTAAAGTCACTTTGGGACCATCTGGTTCAAAGTTATTGCAAAAGTTGAAGCTACATCTACTGTAAGAAACACAACTATAGGATTTGTTTTCTGGTGCTATGTTTGATTATTGATCTAATGCAATAAAATTCATAAATACAAACATTCGGCCTGGGGGTGCAACGTCTCATTTCTGATCACTTCTTTCGCAGTTTTCAAACTGGTTGCATCACAAATTTGACATGTTGTGCTTACCGATGCTAAAACAAACAAACAAATGCTTTAATAGCACCACAGAGTTATAATGTTCAAACATCTAAGTCTCCAAATACTGTAACGGAGATGGAAAACTTTTGGTGGACAATCCACTTTTTTTTGGTGGACAATTTACACACAGTCCACGGTGAATGTCAAAAAATGTAATGATCAATGTGTCTTACCCCTGAACACGGATCACATTACTAAACAAAAGGGTTACGCCTGAAGGGCAACTGCTATTTCTGACAGTTAAACCGTTATCTGATGTGGAAACAACACAATCAACATGTTTTTCCTTGCCTGTATATGCTCATGGGAGGGTTACATGAGAAAACTGCTGAGGCATGGTCTCTCCAGTATGGCAGTAACGAACCGTCCAATCAATGCTAGTTTAACTCGACTGACACACATATCTCGAATTAAATAAAAAACAAAGAAAATTCACTTGAGTGAATGCACGCTTTGGCCATGATTATCCTACAAGGACATGGTAGTGTGTTCGAGGGATGTAAAAGCCTCATAGCTCTGTGGCAGGAAAGGTGCATTAAACTCTGGCCTTGCCCTAACACACAATGAATAAACCATACTTAAATTGAAATAGGTCTCTTCCCAGAGGAATCACTCTTTCTTTGACCTCTCTGTAGAACACTCGACGATAAGGCCGCCAGCAATATACGGGCGAGAGAGGTGTCGATATCAAAGCTGCCAACATTAAAAAAATCAAAATTGGAGAAGATAACAGGAAAGCGGCGCTCATGACAGGAAGGGCCGACGTGAATGCGTTCGGTTGTGATAGACCTTATCTTATCAGATACACTGGAAATGTTTTTGCTCACACAATCATCCAGAGGACACAATAAACACGGCAGCCTATCAAAATAATGGCTGAAAAAGTGAGAGACTGTTGAAAACGTTTTTTGTGTTTACTATAGCTAAACTTAGGATTTAAACAAACACCTAACCCTATCGTATAACATTTTGGAGCATAACTTAACATACCATGCATGTTTAGTGTCATGTGTTATGTAATTTACCAATAAAAGAACCAATTAGAACTGCATAGCAACACCATGGCAACCACCTCTGGTATTGTTGAACATTTTGTTCAATTTTATATTAATGTAGAGATTTATAACATATAGCTCTGTTTGTTCATGAATACATTTCGAAAATGATTGACTCCTTGAGGCGATGGAACGGTCTTGTAATCTTTGGAGATGCTGTAACTATGGCGACTGTAGGAAAAAGCGAGAGTCAGCAAACAGCACGTGTGACAATTCTTCATTAGTCTAGCAGATTGTTTAAATCCACAGAGGCTTTTCGACAGCTCATGCCTTACTTGTTTTTCACAACGCATGTCTTAATAGCGCTTAATGATAGAAACAGAAAACTTCATGAAGCAGCAATAACGTGAACTCACGAAGCCTGAAATTCTGTGCAGGTCGTAACTATTCAATATGTAAGTCGTATTTATTTAAAGGAACAGTATGTAGAATTGTGGCCAAAACTGGTATTGCAATCACAAAACTTGTGGCTAAAACCGGTACTGCAATCACACAACTGGTGGCCAATACACAACATGACAACATCTGCAACTCCACTTTTTGTCAGTGATATAAGTATTTGAAATGAAAATGTTTTCTTAATGTCTAGTGACATGCAGGGCCTTTTTATGATTAATTGATATACATTTCTTACATACTGTTCCTTTAATGTATTAATTTGTAACAATCTAATTTGTTATTGTGAATTGTTTAAAATGTACAATTATTCGAAAATTATTATTATTGCGTAGGAGCCGATGGTGTAGTAGGCAGTGTTTGACATATAGTGCAGACATTTTGGCGACCTGAATTAGATTTGCCGATCCTGTACTTTCCTGTCCTCTTCTTACACTGTCTATCAAACAAAGGGCTTTAAAAAAAAAAGAAAATTAGCATTATTACTACTATTAAAATGATAAGAGCTGTGGTGCTCATCTAGGTGATGCAAGTTTAAAAAGTTCTTCTTCCCTGACATTAATACATTGTTTCTGTTTACTTAAAGGAAAACACCACCGTTTTTCAATATTTTACTATGTCCTTCCTCAACTTAGACGAATTAATACATACCTATCTTTTTTCAATGTGTGCACTTAATCTTTGTACAGCGCGTTGTGAATGTGTTAGCATTTAGCCTAGCCCCATTCATTCCTTAGGATCCAAACAAGGATGAATTTAAAAGCCACCAAACACTTCCATGTTTTCCCTATTTAAAGACTGTTACATGAGTAGTTACACGAGTAAGTATGGTGGCACAAAATAAAACTTTGTTTGGAGCCATAGGAATGTATGGGGCTAGGCTAAATGCTAACACATTCAAGAATCGCTGTATAGACCATTTCAAAAGATGTAAACAATACTGGTCCAGAAGCACTTCCTGTTCCCGTTTTTTAACACTAGATAAACGTTGGGATAAAATAAACCAACAGAACATATAAACCTGAATTAACTGTTAAATAAACATCTTAAAGATAATAATATATGTGAAATAAAAAAATAACTGTCACAAACTGTAACAGGAAGTGTTTCTGGACCAGTGTTGTTTACATCATTTGAACTGGTCTATAAAGATTTAAAGTGCACGCATTGAAAAAAGATAGGTATGTATTAATTCATCTATGTTGAGGTAAGAAAACGGTGGTGTTTTTCTTTAAAGCGTGACAAGCTGGAGAAAAACCTGGCATTACAATGATAAGGTGGTAGACAGAGCTATAAAGCAATATTAAAAGCCATGCTTATCTTAGCAACCAGCACTAAAAAGGCTCCCATACATATAGAGCAGGTACCATGATCACAATAATGACCATTAAGAAGAATTGCTAATCATTTAGAGTGAGTGCTGTTCGAACAGAGGCAGTCCATTCTCTACTTGACTAATAAAGACATAGTGCTTGATCAGTCCTGCGGCTGGACAAACTGACGTCCTGCTGAGTGATTTGCTGGGCTTTGGAACGAAGGCAGATGAAATAACAATCAACCCCAGTGCCCTGTGGGGGCTTTGCTCTAAACACAGATGTGGCGGAAAAAAAGACCAATAGACTTCGGCGAGTCTCTTGTGACATGATGTTATAAACATGCTCCTAAAGGTACCGTGTGTGAAAATAAAAAAAAATAAAAGTTCACTGGGAATAAATGGGTCCAATTCAATTAAAAACATTGGAAAATTTGCTGCCTTTCAAGCACATCAAAAGGCTCCAAATGCAGCTAAATATTTGACAAATGTATTTTGGAATCTTTGGAAATCTAGGTCTATGGAGTTAACCTGTAACAGACAGTATGAATTGCACATACTAAAACTCTTACTCTACTCTACCATTCAGTTTAGCATTGGACGTTAACATTCAGCTCAAGATCAAAGGGAAAAACTTCAAGCGGGAATATTAAAAACAGACTATAAAAATCCACCTGGAGTCAGGTTTAGATCATTCAGACTGTAAAAACACAGAATCAAACTCAAATCAACTGAAAATCAGTCTTTAATAATCAATTCAGTCTGATATCAGCCGGAATCAGTCTCTAATAATCAATGCAGAATCAGATTGTAATCAGCGGGAAATCAGTCTCTAATAATCCATTCGGAATCAGACTGTAATCAGCCAGAAATCAGTCTCTATTGATCCATTCAGAATCCGACTGATATCAGACGGAAATCAGTCTCTATTAATACATTTTAGAATCAGACGGAAATCAGTCTCTAATAATCAATCCAGAATAAGACTGTAAATATTAACCCAGAATCAGACTGTAATCAGTCGAAAATCAGTTTCCAATAATCCATTCAGAATCAGACTGATATCAGCTGGAAATCAGTCTCTATTAATCCATTCAGAATCAGACTGATATTAGCCGGAAATCAGTCCCTAATAACCAATCCAGAATAAGAATGATATCAGACAGAAATCAGTCTCTAATAATCAATCCAGAATAAGACTGTAAATATTAACCCCTAATCAGACTGTTATCAGTCGAAAATCAGTCTTCAATAATCCATTCAGAATCAGACTGATATCAAATTGAAATCAGTCTCTAATAATCCATTCAGAAACAGACTGATATCAAATTGAAATCAGTCTCTAATAATCAATCCAGAATAAGACAGTAAATATTAACCCCTAATCAGACTGTAATCAGTCGAAAATCAGTCTTCAATAATCCATTCAGAATCAGACTGATATCAGGAGGAAATCAGTCTCTATTAATCCATTCAGAATCAGACTGATATCAGACGGAAATCAGTCTTTAATAACCAATCCAGAATAAGACTGTAAATATAAAGCCAGAATCAGCCTGTAATCAGTTGAAAATCAGTCTCCAATAATCCATTCAGAATCAGACTGATATCAGACGGAAATCAGTCTTTAATAACCAATCCAGAATAAGACTGTAAATATAAACCCAGAATCAGCCTGTAATCAGTTGAAAATCAGTCTCCAATAATCCATTCAGAATCAGACTGATATCAGCCAGAAATCAGTCTCTATTAATCCATTGAGAATCTGACTGATATCAGCCGGAAATCAATTTATAATGATCCATTCAGAATCAGACTGATATTAGCCGGAAATCAGTCTCTATTAATTCATTCAGAATCAGACTGATATTAGCCGGAAATCAGTCTCTATTAATTCATTCAGAATCAGACTGATATCAGCCAGAAATCAGTCTCTAATAATCCATTCAGAATCAGCCGGAAATCAGTCTCTTTTCAGAATCAGACTGATATGAGACAGAAATCAGTCTCTAATAATCAATCCAGAATAAGACTGTAAATATATACCCAGAATCAGCCTGTAATCAGTTGAAAATCAGTCTCCAATAATCCATTCAGAATCAGACTGATATCAGCCAGAAATCAGTCTCTATTAATCCATTGAGAATCTGACTGATATCAGCCGGAAATCAATTTATAATGATCCATTCAGAATCAGACTGATATTAGCCGGAAATCAGTCTCTATTAATTCATTCAGAATCAGACTGATATTAGCCGGAAATCAGTCTCTATTAATTCATTCAGAATCAGACTGATATCAGCCAGAAATCAGTCTCTAATAATCCATTCAGAATCAGCCGGAAATCAGTCTCTTTTCAGAATCAGACTGATATGAGACAGAAATCAGTCTCTAATAATCAATCCAGAATAAGACTGTAAATATATACCCAGAATCAGCCTGTAATCAGTTGAAAATCAGTCTCCAATAATCCATTCAGAATCAGACTGATATCAGCCAGAAATCAGTCTCTATTAATCCATTGAGAATCTGACTGATATCAGCCGGAAATCAATTTATAATGATCCATTCAGAATCAGACTGATATTAGCCGGAAATCAGTCTCTATTAATTCATTCAGAATCAGACTGATATTAGCCGGAAATCAGTCTCTATTAATTCATTCAGAATCAGACTGATATCAGCCAGAAATCAGTCTCTAATAATCCATTCAGAATCAGCCGGAAATCAGTCTCTTTTCAGAATCAGACTGATATGAGACAGAAATCAGTCTCTAATAATCAATCCAGAATAAGACTGTAAATATATACCCAGAATCAGCCTGTAATCAGTTGAAAATCAGTCTCCAATAATCCATTCAGAATCAGACTGATATCAGCCAGAAATCAGTCTCTATTAATCCATTGAGAATCTGACTGATATCAGCCGGAAATCAATTTATAATGATCCATTCAGAATCAGACTGATATTAGCCGGAAATCAGTCTCTATTAATTCATTCAGAATCAGACTGATATTAGCCGGAAATCAGTCTCTATTAATTCATTCAGAATCAGACTGATATCAGCCAGAAATCAGTCTCTAATAATCCATTCAGAATCAGCCGGAAATCAGTCTCTTTTCAGAATCAGACTGATATGAGACAGAAATCAGTCTCTAATAATCAATCCAGAATAAGACTGTAAATATATACCCAGAATCAGCCTGTAATCAGTTGAAAATCAGTCTCCAATAATCCATTCAGAATCAGACTGATATCAGCCAGAAATCAGTCTCTATTAATCCATTGAGAATCTGACTGATATCAGCCGGAAATCAATTTATAATGATCCATTCAGAATCAGACTGATATTAGCCGGAAATCAGTCTCTATTAATTCATTCAGAATCAGACTGATATTAGCCGGAAATCAGTCTCTATTAATTCATTCAGAATCAGACTGATATCAGCCAGAAATCAGTCTCTAATAATCCATTCAGAATCAGCCGGAAATCAGTCTCTTTTCAGAATCAGACTGATATGAGACAGAAATCAGTCTCTAATAATCAATCCAGAATAAGACTGTAAATATTAACCCAGAATCAGACTGTAATCCAGGGGTGGGCAACTCCTGGTCCTGAGGGCCGGTGTCCCTGCAGAGTTTAGCTCCAACCCTAATCAAACCCAGCTGAAAAAACTAATTGAAGTCTTCAGAACTGGTTGGAAATGACATTCAGGTGTGTTTGATTAAGGTTGAAGCTAAAAGGTGTGTTCGACTTCATGCGGCGCTGCGCAGACCGATCGGTGGCTGACTTGAAGCAGTGCATTCCGGTTAGTAATTTTGTCCGACTTAAGCTGGCGCTGCAGGCACGTGACTGCGTCATATGGTTTTTAAGTACAGCAAGAGCGATTCGAGATCAGCCGCCTGAGTTAGCCAGCGCAGTTCCCGAAGAGGAGCTGCACGGGCTGTAATGACGACACAGATGTTTCACGATTGGTCGGATTCACCACATGACAACAATCACGTGTGTTTCGTGTGTATTTTTACGCCCTTAGTTCCACAAATGCTCACAAATCTGTATTTTTATAACAGTTAAAGCTCTTTTCATGTAGTCGCGATGTTATATTGTGTCATCTTCATCAAAATAAATTGGATAAAAAACGTAGACCCCACTACATTGATATTTAAATAATATATGCTTATGTTGAACTTTATTATTGTAAAAACAGATGCTGTAAGCCTCTTCAGTTCCACTCATGCTCATACACGGACATTCAAAACAGTATAATTCACTTTTTATGTAGTTTAAATCTTACAAATCATGTTTAATGCGAGTAAGCAAGCAAACGACACGTGATCAGCCATGCGTGCAGCAAGCTACGGGAACCACAGCCCGTCCGACTTCACGTCTCCGTTTTCAGCTCCTCCCCGCCTGCACGAGGCTAATCTCACCGATCGGTTACAACCAGCCGCAGCCGATGTCGAACACACCTAAACTCTGCAGGACTGTGGCCCTCGATGCCCACCCCTGCTGTAATCCATCGAAAATCAGTCTCTATTAATTCATTCAGAATCAGACTGATATCAGCCAGAAATCAGGCTCTAACAATCAATCCAGAATAAGACTGTAAATATTAACCCAGAATCAGACTGTAATCCGTAGAAAATCAGTCTCCAATAATCCATTCAGAATCAGACTGATATCAGCCAGAAATCAGTCTCTATTAATCCATTCAGAATCAGACTGATATCAGACGGAAATCAGTCTTTATTAATCCATTCAGAATCAGACTGATATCAGACGGAAATCAGTCTCTATTAATCCATTCAGAATCAGACTGATATCAGATGGAAATCAGTCTCTAATAATCAATCCAGAATCAGACTGTAAATATTAACCCAGAATCAGATTGTAATCAGTCGAAAATCAATTACTAATAATTAATCCAGAATCAGACTGTAATCAGTCGAAAATCAATTACTTATAATCGACATAGAACCAGTCCAGTCCTTAACAACAATCCTAGAATCAGACTGTAATAATCAATTCAGAATAAACCTGCTATCAAAGAAAACAGATTTCTAAAAAAATCTATCCAAAATCCACCTGCAATTAAAAATCTGAACTGAAAATCCATTTCTAATAATCAATCCAAAATCAGTCCTTAATAATAAACCCAGACAACCCAACCCATAATCAGGATCAGACTAAAATAATCAGCTAAAACTCAGACCTTAATACTTACAGATCTGACACCTGTTTCTTAGCATCTATCTGTGACAGGACAGAGTGGAAAACGAAAGACTGCTGTCTCGATTTGCTCGACCTTGCACAAGAACCTTCTCTCGTCAAACAGACAGGACATGATCCTAGCTAGCCATTCTGCGTATTTTATGTTTGCCCCCTGGGCTTAACACGGCCGGCGATGAGAACGACAGACCCCTACAGACCTGTACATCCACACAAAGCAAAGAGGTGTAGCAGCATGTCAGAGCGCACACACTGAACCGACACCGTCACGCTAGCTGTCAGTGACTGTCACTCACACTTTGTTTCAATAAAACGCTTGATTGAGTGTGAACGAATGAATCTAATAAAAAACTACTTTAAAATGTAAGTACATGACACATGCAGAAAAACGACTAAATAAAAAAACACTATTATTAAGATAAAACTAAATTAAAAACTTAAATATGTATAAAAGACATAAAGTAGTTGAGCTTACTTACTGACTGGTTCGCTGGACAATTTCTTTACCTTTGTGTCTCATCCCTAACTGCCATTTCATAGTTTTGGCTTCACATGCAAATGATGTAAAATCATTAAAATGCACAGGAAGTTAAAGCGGAGCACACTGAGTGGCTCCTCTCCTTTTAAAATGGCCAATAGCATTTCGTTTACATCACAGCCTGGAATCTTGGAAAGCTGAAGTGCAGAATGTCATACATGTTATGAACTCTGTCTGTGTACCCTGTCTTGTACTCTTATTTTGAAGTCATGTCTGTGTCATCCATGTCTGTAGTTCTTTGTAGTTCTTTTGTTCATTGGTCCGTGTGATGATTGTTCCCCAGGTGTGTCTTGTTTTCCCTGATTACTCTGTGTATTTAAGCCTAGTGTTTCCAGTGTCTGAGGTCGATCGTTGCTCAATGTTATGGTGTTTTTTCGTGTTCCTGTCTCGTTGGATTACCTGCTATGTTTTTGTTTGTTTGTTGTTATTTTTAATAAATCTTACTGCATTTGGATCCGCATCCTGTCTTACCTGGATTTATCCGTAACAGAACGATCGACCACTAAGGATCCAGCAGCAATTCCTCGCTCCCCTGTGTGTTTCCCCTCGTGCTTCCAAGGTTTCCCTGTGTTTTGTCCGACCCCGCTCACAAGATGACTTCCGCCGTGTCTGAGCCGGTGCACAAGTCACCAGGTTATCCGGTTCATCCCGTGAAAGCCCGGGTCGGCTGCTTAATCTCCAGTGTGTTGGATTACCCGCTGATCACTGTCCGAGCGACCAGAATCCCTGGACCGCTCGTTCTCTCGAGTGAATCTTCGCCGAGTGAATCCCCGAGTGAATCCCCGAGTGAATCCCTGAGTGAGTCCTCGAGTTTGTCTTCGAGTGCGTCCTCGAGTGAATCCCCGAGTGAATCCCCGAGTGAATCCCCGAGTGAGTCTTTCCCGAGTGAATCTTTCCCAAGTGAATCTCCGAGTGAATCTTTCCTGAGTGAATCTTCCCTGTGTAAATCTCTGAGTGAGTTTTCCCTGTGTAAATCTCTGAGTGAATCTTCCCTGAGTCAATCTCCGAGTGAATCGTCCCCGAGCAGATCCCCAAGTGAATCATCGGCCAGCAGGTGTGTTACATCACATGAGACAGCTACAGAGCTCTTGAAACTGTTTGTGCCCATTGATTCACTGAAGGCCTCGGAGCTCCTAGAACTTTTTAATCTTTGTGAATCATCCCTGTTAGCACTGGCATTGTGCTATGTTTTTTCAGTGTGTGGCTCACCAGTTCAACGGCAGATCAACCAGACTCATGAACACGAGTCCTCTGAGCCGAGTGAATCTCCCGAGTCCTCTGAGCCGAGTGAATCTCCCGAGTCCTCTGAGCCGAGTGAATCTCCCGAGTCCTCTGAGCCGAGTGAATCTCCCGAGTCCTCTGAGCCGAGTGAATCTCCCGAGTCCTCTGAGCCGAGTGAATCTCCCGAGTCCACTGAGCCGTGTGCATGTCCCGAGTCCTCTGAGCCGAGTGAATCTCCCGAGTCCTCCGAGCCGAGTGAATCTTCTAAGTCCCTTGAATCTTCTGAGTTCCCTAAGTCTTCTGATTCCCCTGAGCCGAGTGAGTCTTCTGCTTCCCCTCAGCCGACTGAGTCTTCTGAGTCCCCTGAGCCGACTGAGTCTTCTGATTCCCCTGAGCCGACTGAGTCTTCTGATTCCCCTGAGCCGACTGAGTCTTCTGATTCCCCTGAGCCGACTGAGTCTTCTGATTCCCCTGAGCCGAGTGAGTCTTCTGATTCCCCTGAGCCGACTGAGTCTTCTGATTCCCCTGAGCCGAGTGAGTCTTCTGATTCCCCTGAGCCGAGTGAGTCTTCTGATTCCCCTGAGCCGAGTGAGTCTTCTGATTCATCTGAGCCGAGTGAGTCATCTGAGCCGAGTGAGTCATCTGAGCCGAGTGAGTCATCTGAGCCGTGTGAGTCATCTCAGCCGTGTGAGTCATCTGAGCCGAGTGAGTCATCTGAGCAGAGTGAGTCATCTGAGCCGAGTGAGTCATCTGAGCCCCATTGGTCAGCTAGTGTGGTCACCGCGATGCCCCAGAGACTCTTTGTCGTCACCAAGACTATGGCCAGTGCTGAACTCTCTGCATGTCCTAAGAAGACTGTCCCCAAGCTCTTTGCCCTCACTGTCTGGTCTGAGATGTCAATATGTGAACTCACTGCCCTGTCTAACCAGGCCCAGAGGGCCTCTCTCTGTTCTCTTCTACCCAGGTTCATAATACCACCAGCACCACCCTGGTATCCAGTCCCTCTCTGGTCTCCGGCTCCACCCTGGGTTCCCGCCCTGCCGGCTCCGCCCTGGCTTCCCGCCCTGCCGGCTCCGCCCTGGCTTCCCGCCCTGCCGGCTCCGCCCTGGCTTCCCGCCCTGCCGGCTCCGCCCTGGGTTCCCGCCCTGCCGGCTCCGCCCTGGTTGCCAGTTCTGCCGGCTCCTCCTTGGTCCCTGTCTCCGCCTGCGGCTCCTCCTTGGTCCCTGTCTCCGCCTGCGGCTCCTCCTTGGTCCCTGTCTCCGCCTGCGGCTCCTCCTTGGTCCCTGTCTCCGCCCGCGGCTCCTCCTTGGTCCCTGTCTCCGCCCGCGGCTCCTCCTTGGTCCCTGTCTCCGCCCGCGGCGCCGCCCTGGCTCCAGCCTCCGCCCGCGGCTCCGCCCTGGCTCCAGCCTCCGCCCGCGGCTCCGCCCTGGCTCCAGCCTCCGCCCGCGGCTCCGCCCTGGCTCCAGCCTCCGCCCTGGCTCCAGCCTCCGCCCGCGGCTCCGCCCTGGCTCCAGCCTCCGCCTGTGGCTCCGCCCTGGCCCTTGGACTGTTGTGGCCTTGGCCCACCATCCCTCCCCCGGGTCCACCTCCATGCCACCGCCCTCCTAGACTGTTGTACTTTGGGGTTTTCTGGGGGGCGTCTGGAAGCCGCCCTTTGAGGGGGGGCTATGTTATGAACTCTGTCTGTGTACCCTGTCTTGTACTCTTATTTTGAAGTCATGTCTGTGTCATCCATGTCTGTAGTTCTTTGTAGTTCTTTTGTTCATTGGTCCGTGTGATGATTGTTCCCCAGGTGTGTCTTGTTTTCCCTGATTACTCTGTGTATTTAAGCCTAGTGTTTCCAGTGTCTGAGGTCGATCGTTGCTCAATGTTATGGTGTTTTTTCGTGTTCCTGTCTCGTTGGATTACCTGCTATGTTTTTGTTTGTTTGTTGTTATTTTTAATAAATCTTACTGCATTTGGATCCGCATCCTGTCTTACCTGGATTTATCCGTAACAATACAAATCGTTGATCTTTATTGGCATAAGAAAGAGACTGTAAGTTTTGAATTTTGTCAATGATTTGAGCACAACAGTTTAGGCTAAGATAATCATAGTTAAAGGGATAGTTCACCCAAAAATGATAATTCTGTCATCATTTACTTGCCCTCATGTTGTTACAAACCTGTATAAAATTCTTTGTTCTGATGAACACAAAGAAAGATATTTTGAGAAATGTTTGTAACCGTTTGTGGACCCCATTAATACTATGGAAGTAAATGGGGTCCACGAACGATTTGGTTACAAACATTTCTCAAAATATCTTCCCTTGTCTTTATCAGAACAAAGAATTTTATACAGGTTTGTAACAACATGAGAGTGAGTAAATGATGATATAATTTTCATTTTTGGGTGAACTATCTCTTTAAAGCCTTAAACTTTCATTTTGATTTCATAGAGATTTTATATAACTTCTTTACTGAAAGTAGTGCACAGGTGAATGTGTGTTCATAAAACTTCCACTATAGGTTCCAAGTAAAAACCTTTTCCTCTCGGTAAACATGTTGCTTTTTTCCGGGAGATGGGGGTCACGCTTGACACTCATTTGCATTTAGATGAACTGGTTAAAATGATAGACTCCCCGTGGTGCGCTTTTTCAAAATCACTTTGAGGAGAATCCAGACCAACCATATCAATGGCAGCCGCATCGATAAGATGACAAGAATTACTGAGGTAAATCGATCCAAATCCTGCTCGGTGTGGTGAATTACCAGGGCAGCTGTGGCCGCATTACAGATGAAAGTATGAGGGAAGCTATAAACCCACGCTACCTCATCATATTTGACGATATCAGCATTCAAATTATATATATTTTTAACTTTAGTCCCCATCAGTTGAGCTTAATATGATCCCTCCATCTTGATATTCAACTGTTACCATTTGCAAAATATCACCAAACTGAATGTACACATTTAGGTACTTAAAGCAACACTATGTAGTTTTTTTACCTTTAAATAATGTCTCTAAAATTATTTCAGTGACAGAACAACTTTTAACTGGACAAATTGTACTGTTGCTGCAACCTGAGCAGCCTCCTAGCTGCTACAAGCACACTCTGAAAGTGGCGGTGGAGGGTAGAGCACACAGCCCCGCCCCTCCCCCTGCCTGCAGAAGAGTGTCTGATACCAGGCACTGTTGCGCTTTTCAACCACATGGGGGAGCTGTAAGTCATTTTTACATGGAAACTACATAGTGTTGCTTTAATAATAATAATGTATAACAACATGTAACCAACAAGCAATTATGCATTAAAAAAACTAAACACAGACATCAAGGCGGACATCAAATTTTTCATAAAACAACTAGGCAAAATTTGGGCTGTCAGTGACAATTTAGTAGACGTCAAACCATAGCCTAAAAGTAAATGAAATAAAACAAATAAAACCATTATCTCATAATAACTGTTGACTTCGCTCACATGATGGAATATCCAACAACTTGCTAATTAATTTGGCAAAAACAACAACCAAATAAACAAAAGTTTATTTGGGCTAGAATAGCTGGACTATATTGCGGTCTATATTGCGGTGAAATGTCGGCTATTGCTTGCTGGGTACTTAATCCATAATTTAATGTTATTACTCCAATAATACTAGGGGTCAATTACATTTTCGATTCTAAGGTCCCGATTCAATTCGATTCTCGATTTTTACTATTTTTTTGAAAGACAAAAAAATGCTATGCCATTACTATTTATTATAGTTTCACATTAACATGCACATTGCATGCTTTTTCTCGCATGGGGGTTTGTGGGCTTCACTTTACGCGAGAGAGTTTGTAGAGAGAGGATTCCTTCTTGCACGCACATGGACTTAATGTGCGCGTCTTGGACTCCTAGCATCTGAAATAAATCCAGCACGTCATAAGCAGCTGCGCTTCTCTCTGTCTCACGTGCACGCGTCTCCCATCTGTCCGAAGTCTCAACATAAACTAAAGTAGTAATTCTTACGTATTTGTTCAGTTTTATGCGTGACATGGTGGCTTGGCAGCATCGACGATCCTATTTTTTAATTCGATGTTCAAGGTTGTGACTTAATTTCGATCGATTTCGATAATACCAGACCAATTTTTCTACTGGTTGTATTTTGGGAGAATTAACATAAATTGCTTATTTACAATTAGTTGTTTCTGAATGTTTAAGTGGGATAGGAAAATACTGCTAATACACTGAAAGCCAACTAGGAAATAATACCTTAAAGGAAAACACCACCATTTTTCGGTATTTTGCTATGTTCTTGCCTCAACTTGGACTAGTTGATGCATACCTTTCTTTTTTCAATGCGTTAATCTTTGTACAGCGCGTCTTGACTGTGTTGGCATTTGGCCTAGCCCCATTCATTCCTTAGGATCCAAACAGAGATTAATTTAGAAGCCACCAAACACTTCCATGTTTTCCATATTTAAAGACTGTTACATGAGTAGTCACACGAGTATAAACATGGAAGTGTTTGGTGGCTTCTTAATTCATCACTGTTTGGATCCCAAGGAATGAATGGGGCCAGGCCAAATGCCAACACATTCACGACGCGCTGTACAACGATTAAGTGCACGCATTGAAAAAAGATATGTATGTATTAATTTATCTAAGTTAAGGTAAGAACATAGTGAAATATTGAAAAACTGTGGTGTTTTCCTTTAATCAGAAATAATTTTAACATTATAACATGACACACACATCCGCTAAAAGTTACCAATCCTGAAATCGTATTACAGAATCTTTTATTTGACCACATATGGAGTCAGACTGTCTCGCTGTGTGTGTTCATGGGATTTCGTACTGGAAGTCGGAGTCAACAGCTTGCGTTGATCTATCACAGAGCTAATCACACTGAGTGCGTTCACAAATCACATCGTGCCATTATTTCAGGTCGCGCTTTAGAATTTCTTCCCTGTTTCTCTTTGCAAATGATCCATCGTAAATCAGCAACATGGTCCTATCGTTGCGACAAATATAATCAATGAAAAGAGAACCACCCATACTTTGGGAATACCATCTCACCCCTCCCGTCGCGGGTCAGTGAGTGGTCGGCTGGCACGGAGAACCGAGTGCTTTTATCCGGGCCTCTATAAACCCGACTCCCGGAATGCCAAAGTGCACTAGAATTTATTCAATCAAATGAAATCGCATTACTAAGAAGATTAATTCATTCCAGCTTCTGTGTTTGACAAACTCACGGCAACAACTTTAAGAGCTCAATCTTTTTTTCGCTTGAAAAAAATGCAAGGCTTTGAAGGACTGTCTGACAGGGACAACAATTGCAGTCACCATTAAACGTCTAATAAAACCATTAATGTCCATTTTGTTGCGTTATAGATCAGCTGAGCAGGCAGTAAATGCACACAGGAGCTAAAGATCAACGAATAGGACCAAACAACGCCACAACATGGTATCAGCAGGTCTGTCATTATGCATTAAGGAAGGACACCAAACCATTTACAGTGTGATAAAGATTTTATGCATCTGGTTTCAGATGTAAAATATAATAAAGAGTATATTGAATCCTTAATAATGACTTTCCTACATTAAAGGATTAGTCAATTTTCTTAAAAGAAAAATCCAGATAATTTACTCACCACCATGTCATCCAAAATGTTGATGTCTTTCTTTGTTCAGTCGAGAAGAAATTATGTTTTTTGAGGAAAACATTGCAGGATTTTTCTCATTTTAATGGACTTTAATAGAGCCCAACATTTAATACTTAACTCAACACTTTCAAAGGAGTTTCAAAGGACTATAAAAAATCCCAAACAAGGCATAATGGTCTTATCTAGCGAAACAATTGTCATTTTTGACAAGAAAAATAAAAAATATGCTCTTTTAAACCACAACTTTTCATCTATGTCAGGTCCAGCGCGACCTAACGCAATTGCCTAGTGACGTAGGGAGGTCACGTGTTACATATATAAAACGCACATTTGCGGACCATTTTAAACAATAAACTGCCACAAAGACATTAATTAGTATCAGTTGACATACAACAACGTAGGAAGGGTCCTCTTTCAACCACTTGTAAACACTGGGGCGGAGTTTCGCGTTCGTTCTCTGTGACCTCTTGATGTCATGACGTATTGCGTGGGGTCAGCTGGCGCATCACGACCGGATCTACATGACGAGAAGTTGTGCTTTAAAAGTGTATATTTGTTATTTTTCTTGTCAAAAATTACAATCGTTTTGCTAGATATGACCCTTATGCCTCGTTTGGGATTGTTTATAGTCCTTTGAAACTCCGTTGAAAAAAAACTGTTAAGTGTTGAGTTAAGTATTAAATGTTGGGCTCTATTAAAGTCCATTAAAATTTGAAAAATCCTGCAATGTTTTCCTCAAAAAACATAATTTCTTCTCGACTGAACAAAGAAAGACATCAACATTTTGGATGACATGGTGGTGAGTAAATTATCTGGATTTTTCTTTTAAGAAAATTGACTAATCCTTTAACAATAGTGCATAGAGTACTCTTGAACACATCAGATGCTTTACCCCCCAAAAATTGAAAGGTTCATTGATAACAGTTTCATATCTGCTAAGACAAACCACTGTTTATTACAGTATACTGGCAGGTAAATGGTTAAGTAACTTCCTAACACAGACACATAGCAACTTTTAATAGGAGAACAGAAGAGATCCTGGCTTTTGTTTTCTACAAGGACACCATTCAGTAAGTCTGGTGTTGTAACATTTGACACTGCAGGTGAACTTGCTTTTGTTTTATGAGCCAAAATCCAGCAATAAAATGGCTATTTACACTCAGCAGATTGAACTACAACAGAAGCCTGGCCCACCAGACCCCCTCCCTACCAAACCATTTCAAACCCACATTTGTATAAAGTCAACATTCATTTGTTTTCCACCAACGCTCTTTGTCAACAAACAAATGTCTCTAGGAGTACAACTCTGCTGTAAATGGGTGAGATGAAACATTAGATGAAGATATTTGTGTCAGTGTGAATGATCTGTGGAGGTGAGTGCTAATCAAAGACAGAATAACAAAAATATGACACACTGCATCATTATAAGAACCAGAGATGAAGAAAAGGTCAGATGTTTCGCTCACGGGCGGAGGTGAATGAAATCGATCGGCACATGGTAAGGAGTGGACATAACCGAATTCCCATCAAAGCAGCCCAGTTCACTCACGGGCCATACTGGCAATAGTCCAAGGCATCTTTATCCAGTCATACGCACAAGTACATGTCATGTAAGTTATATCTCCAAAAAGCTTTGCTAAGGTTATGATGTTCCAATGATCTAATAAAATCTAAATAAACTCATACATTTATTAAAGGTGCAATGTGTAATTTTTAGAAGGATCTCTTGATAGAAATGCAAAATAATACAACACTAAATTATCAGGTGTGTATAAAGACCTTTTTATAATGAACCGTTATGTGTTTATTGCCTTAGAATGAGACGTTTTATCTACATACACAGAGGGTCCCCTTACATGGAAGCCGCCATTTTGTGCAGAAAGTTTCTACAGAAGCCCTTAACGGACAAACTTTTTTACTAAGTTGTCTCTAACTATGACATGCTTGTCCAGTGGGGGCTCTCTATGTGTTTAAAAAGCAAGAGGTGAGCAGTGGACTGAGACGTTGGTTGCAATTCGCAACCTCACCACTAGATTGCGCAAAAATTTACACACTGCACCTTTAACAACTAATAAAATATACATTTTTGCAGGGTTGTCTGTCTAGCATTCATACACGTTGAAAAGAGACACACTCTGCGTCAAAAATAGCATTCTGTAACAGTAGGAACTGAATTAGATAAGGTACCTACTCATCGACAGTTAAAACAGTAGGTACGATATAGTATGAATATAGATAGTATAAATAAATAAATTCAGACGTACTTGTTGATATTTGCCACGTTAGAAGAACATTTAGATTTTTTTTAGGAATTTAGGAATGTTTGATGAAATGTTTGTTCATTTTTGGTGGTAGATTATTCGATTAGAATAATCGATTAATGAGTCGATAGATTAGTCGTTATAAAAATAGTCGTTAGTGGCAGCCCTACTGTACAGTACCAGCTAAAAGTGAATCTGGTCAATATATACACACACACAACCATATATGATCTCACTCACTAGCACACTTAAAGGGATAGTTCACCCAAAAATGAAAATAATGTCGTTAATGACTCACCCTCATGTCGTTCCAACTCATAAGACCTCCGTTCATCTTCAGAACACAGTTTAACATGTTTTAGATTTAGTCTGAGAGCTTGTTGACCCTTTATTGAAAATCTATGTACAGAATACTGTCCATGTCCAGAAAGGTAATAAAAACAACATCAAAGTAGTCCATGTGACATCAGTGGGTCAGTTAGAATGTGTTGAAGCATCGAAAATACATTTTGGTCCAATGTATTTATTCAGCATTGTCTTCTCTTCTGCGTCTGTTGTGAAGCGCATGCGCGAGACTAAAGACACGTGACAGCAGTGACGCGGATGACGTGTTATCCTCAAACATGTTTGCGCATCACTGCAGTCACGTGACTTTAGTCTCGAGCATTCGCTTCACAACAGACGCGGAAGAGAAGACAATGCTGAATAAAGTCATAATTTTTGGACCAAAATGTATTTTGGATGCTTCAACACATTCTAACTGACCCACTGATGTTACATGGACTACTTTGATGATGTTTTTATTACCTTTCTGGACATGGACAGTATACCGTACGTAGATTTTCAAGGGTCAACAAGCTCTCGGACTTAATATAAAACATCTTAAACTGTGTTCTGAACATGAACCTAGGACTTACGAGTTTGGAACGACATGAAAGTGAGTCAATAATGACATTATTTTCATTTTTTGGGTTAACTGTCCCTTTAATCCTTGTCTTAACCACAAATCTAAAAACACGTATTGCCTCTTTCATTACCGAGATCTATTTTTTCATGATAAAGGACATCAAAGCCCTCCTCAAGTTGCCATGGAGAAACCTCTTGTCAGTTTGGATGTATTACATCATGCATTGAACTTTCTCATTAAAGTCCAGTTGAATGAGAGCACACCTGCAGATGATTCAGGGATCTCCTCTGAACTGATCTGAACACGCACTCACCCGTCACAATGCTGGAAACAGAAAGTCTCCTTCAATTCAAAATGTCAATACACAAGCTGTTCAGGGACCCACACAGGTTGTGATTCAACACACCTCCTCCCAACACATTCATCATGAGCGATCCAAATGTGGACTGCATTGACTTCTTTGTTCTTAAACAAGAGATCATACAATGAAATTCAAAAGGGTTTACGTGTCAGGTACCCACATCTAAAAAATATCAATTATTAAATGCTTCAAAAATGACTACAGACATTCGTTTTAGATGGTGATTTGTTTAACAACTTACTACGGTACTTTTTAAAAGGTAAATTTTAGTGTGTTTTATGAACTTGTTATAATGTAATGTAAGTCGAGCTGTTATTGAAAGACTGGCCACTGCAAACTGTATTGGACCTGACATCAAATCCATAAGCGTTGTAATTCATTTTACTTGCAAAGTGATTATTAACATAGAAGTCTTCAAGGCATCATTAATGAATGAGATTTAATTCTAAGGGTCATAAAAATTGGTTATTAAGAAACTTAAATATGCCAAAAAACATTGATTAACAAGTAAATACATGCAACCCTTGACCACAAAACCACATGTTGCATGGGTATACTTTTAGCAATAGTCAACAATACATTTTATGGGTCAAATATGGGTTTGTTTCTTTTAAAAATACAAAATTTTGAGCAAAAAGCTTAGATAATGGCATTTTTGTGAAGGACTTTGATAGAGATCAGATTTAAAGTGATTATCAAAACATACACAGAGTTATTACTGTTTAACCTAAAGGGTTGCTTCCGGGATTTATAAGTTGCATAAGATCACCACCTGGTGGATAATATAAATGGCGCAAATTGAGCGCCTGGTGCGTTTCGCGCGAATGGTGCTTTTTGTGCATTTTGCATTTGACGCGAATTTGCGGCTGACGCCCGGGTTAACCAATCAGGAGCCTGCTTGCTGTGAGTGTCAGTGAGGACATTGGGCAACCTGGTAAGTTGTAATACACATTTCACTTTTGAGTCACGTGACATTTATCGTCCCACGCCGTTTATTTTCCCCCTATAGTAAGGTTACCAAATACAAACCGGTAACTCTCTCGATAAATGCACAATCAACATCAGTCATCTTGCAAACAGACAACCGCATAGCACTTGCCCCTCCCACAAGAAGTGGATTTGACCCGCGTCAAATGCTTGCTTTTTCCGTGCATTCAAACTGTTCAAGCGGCAAACTAGGCGCGATAGACACAATTTTGACGCCTGAAACGCGGTTGGTGTAAACGCAGCATAAGGCATTTTCTAAATATTTAGATAGTTTTGCACCTTCAGATTCCAGATTTTCAAAAAGCTGTATCCAAGTAAAATATGGTCCTATACTAACAAAACATGCATCAATGTAAAGCTTATTTATTTAGCTTTTAGATGATCTACAAATTATAAACAATTTCAAAATCACCCTTGTGGCTAGTTTTGTGGTCCAGGGTTACATGTGTCATATCTATTATTAAAAATTATTAGTAAAATAAATTAAATGTTATTATGCATAATCCCATAATATATTATATATATTTTAATCCCTTATTCTATTATACTTCTAGCCTATATTTTTTATTTTATTGATAGTGTTAACATTTTTTTTTACTTTTAAGGACACCATCATAAGCAGTGTTTTTAAATTGTTTTATATATAAGGACATCCTCATAAGAATATTTTTCAGATTAACATAACCTCCGAATACATCTTTAGCCGTTTTATTTCTAAATTAAAATAGAAATTCACACACGCCTGAATCTTGTCATATCATGCCTAACCAATTAAACTAACAGAGTCTTTTCAGCCCTATGCGTTCCGGCAGGCCGCTGATAGCTGTCAATCAACAGGTGTAAAAACAGCTTCAGTAAACGAAGAGGATTGCGCTTCAATTTACTTACTGTCTGCAGTGAAGAGGACGGCATCAGCCTGTCACGCTGCTACAGGGTGACCTTGACAAGCTTTAGCTCAAGCCTGTAGGCCATGCTGATCCTCTGAGTCGCTCAAATTCACACAGATACACAGCAGCCGCTCTTCATGAACACAACGAGTGAATATAAAAAGGCTCCGTCCTCTGAGGCTCTCAGTATCCATGGTGAATCAGAGCATTAGCTAACTCTCTCTGAAGTACGAGTTCCCATCAAAACCGGCATCGGCGCAGCGCACAGCATATTAATCGCCTCAAGTGATGCGATAAACCTGGATCCCGTGTGTCAAAAACAACGCAAACGCCCAACATGGCAACCACCACCGTACCTGATGAAAAATCCTGGATGAAAAAACACATTTATGCATTGCATAGACTTTCATCCGATGAAACTAAGTGCATTCAATCTATTATTTTTTTTACATTGGTATGTAAGTTTCCTGGGATTGAACCATAGACTGTAAAAAAAGATGGATGACGCAATCCATTGTAATGAATTGAAGCCAAAAATGTCTGACCATGGTCACCTCCATGTTACGTAAAAACGTCAGTTTAGAGCCAAGACATGCGCAGAAGGAGCCAAAGGTGGAGCGTCGGTATCAAACTTCCGCCCAAACGCTCGCGCGACCAATTCAACCACGCCAATCATAACGACACGTCCCATTTCTATAGCATCAAATTACGAGCTAAAATGAAACTTATCACAAAAATGAACACTTGAACATATATCAGCATGATAACAACTACTTGAAAGGACCAAAATCATCTTTCGAAAACTTTTATTGGAAGTGTTCATATTTTTTTTATTTAGAGCAGAGTCCCATTCGTTTGAATGGAGAGGGCGGGGTTTATGACTTGTACTGCAGCCAGCCACCAGGGGGCGATCAATGAGCCAGCGGCTTTACTTATTAAGACTTATGAGGCACACCCAAGTTGAACACATTGCTAATGCAATCCCCTACCCATTGAGCCACAAAAACACAAAATGAAGGAGAGCAGGTCCCCATCAGAAATGGGTCTAAAGAACACAATTTTCTATTATTTGTGCACTTGTGGTGTGTCCCAGCGGACATATATCCAACAGGGCATGCATCAAAGTGTTGACTCCAATTGGGAAATATCTGTATAAGTCAGTCTCTAAGTTAGTGGACCTGTACGTATACTTTACGGCCCACCATTATAACCTAACCTGTAATTCACAGGTGCTCCAGACAAGCAAGAATAATGGAGAGGGAGCGAGAGAGAGAGACAGAGAGAGAGGAAGCTAATAATGAAGCTATCGTGGCTCAGAGGACAATTTATTCAGATGTTAAGTCCAAACATCTCAGTGCAATTCTGTGCTGTTTACTTCCTTAAAACGGCATAATACAATCTCCCAGAAGGCTTTTCTACTTTTCCGTTTTTTCCTCATCGGCTGTGCCAGGCTTCACCGGTTTATGGTCTGTGCCTTTAGCCTCAAAGCAGTTCTGCTCTTATACAGCCACCGCACGTCTCTCCACTGACAACCAACCATCTATAATTCAGCAGCTGAAATTTTTTTACCTGTTGGATTATTTAAGCATGGCACATTTTTCAGGCTGCAGACCTTGTGATCCCAAAATGTCACTTTGTCTACTGCACGGTCCAGGGGATCTGGAAAGAGCCACGAGGGGTGGTGGCCAGCACGCATGTTGGGGTGAAACAGAGAGATGGGAAGTGGGCTGGGTTAATACTAATATAAAGGCATGTGTAAATGTGTTCAAGGTGGTATCAATGTTTTAACAGTGTCTGCATCTATACAAGAAGAGATGGAGTCTGAGATCTGCTAATGGCTCCATTTAGGTCAGCTTCACCAAACACAAGCTATAAGCCTGGGCCATTAAATATTTACTTTATATTCAATATTATTTTGTAGGCAATATAAAATTAACCAGCTTTGTGAAACTTTAAAGGTTCTTTATGGAACCATACAGCCAACAATGGTTCTTCTATGGAATTGTGTAGCACCTATATTTTTAAAGGGTCCAACATTTTCATAATATAATCAAATCATAATCAAATCTAAACATTACTCAAGTCTAAATGTGTTGTTATTCACGTCTTTTCCCTCTAGAGATATGCAGTTGTATTCCAGGAAGTGATGTAATTGATCACACGGCCACAATACCCAGTAGATCTTTTAGAACCTCTTTGAGCCCATCGCCCTCTGAATTATGGGATTTGAATGTGAGCTTAGAAACCAGCACGGCACAAACGTGTGGGCCTGAGAACAAAATAATCAGGGCAGCGGTCGTCATGGCAACAGACTGAGTACCTTACTCCAGTGGGTATGCTCATCGATGACAGGTGTCGACTCGATGAGGGATGTAGGACCTTCCTCTCACTTGCTGTGTGTGTCTTTAAGCTGGCTTTTATTTCTGCTTTTTTTAAGTATCAATAACAATTCCTCAATTTAAACGACATCAAATTTCATGCAAGAGTACCATTTTTTCCCATAATAACTGGGAGGATGATTCCCCACCATAGCTAATTTATGCAACAGCCTACAGTAAATGCAAGCTTGCACATATGTGCGTGCGTATATTATGCATGCACACATATGCTCCTAACAAAAATCTATTTTGACAATGTGGGCTGTGATTAATGACTCGTGTGTCATTTATTTGTATCTATTCTATAGGGTTAGTGGTGACCGACATAAAGTCCTGCATTAGGCTTGACCCCGAGTCACAGGGGCTTTTAATTTAAAACCCAAGATCAGAGTTCTAACCAAATGTCCCTTACGGTTACGAGGGAAGGTCACTTGAAAGCATGCATTATACTAAGAGGGCATATTTAATTATGTTAATGGATGACATGGCAGAACTTTGATTCAAGTGCTTGCAAATCCTAGTTAAGATTACTTTAAAAAAAAAAAACTAAATTGAAGTTTTGTGGCTTTTAGTCCGAATCTATTAGCTTTGAGGCCATCTATACTGTGTTCCTGTAGTTTAATTGGTAGGGCATTACATTAGCAGTGCAAAGGTTCAATGGTTACTTTAGATTCCTGGAAAACACACATACAGTACAGACATAAATATAGCATGTAAGTCGCTTTGGATAAAATGCATATATGGGTGATTCTCACGAAATTAGACTTATGAGGTGTCGTGAAACATTTAGATAAAAATGTAAATGCAAAGTAAGAGTATCAAAATAAGAAGCATCAGTTATAAACATCTCTTCACGTACTATTTTGCACATGATTTCAAATGACATCATACAAACCAATTTTTTTTCCACATTTAAGGGGAAAATGTTCATTACTGCAACATGTCCATGACTGGATTTTGGTTCTTTGACATGGAAATATTTATAATTAAAAAAATCTAAAAAATAAAAGTTTAAGTGCATAACATGTACTATAAACATTTACAGTAAAGAAACATGTGGTATTTGGTAATCATTGATCAATGTAGAGACAATAATAAGGAATATAAATGTTCTCATCCTCCGCAACAAATTTCAATCATTGTTTAAGCAGTTCTTATTTTTTCTTTCCAGATAAAAATTTAAATTTTGTTTGTCATAGTATCTAGACAACTTTTTAGTTATTACCGAAACATGAGTTTGTAAATGCATATATTTAATGTAATATCATGTTGCGGTAATGATCATTTTTGATCTAAAAATCTAAAAAATGTAAATTATAATTTAACATAAAATATTTTTTAAATCCTCTAAAAATAATGGTTATAGTAAGTTCAGACCTTAATCTTATATGTGCAAAAAAATTGGTTTCAAGGGCTTTTTAAAAAAATCTGATGCTGGACACTTAAATCTGGAATTTGTGAGAATCAGCTAAATGTATATGAAAACGCATCTTTTATATAAGAAATATATATGATTTTGCTTCAATAGGCATTTCGTTTCCTTTGCGTTTTACAAATGGAGAGACCCAACCAGCTGTTCAAAACCCATCTCTATGCACATAAAGCAAGTTTTACCCCTTCAGTCATTCATTTAAGGCAGCAAATCACTATTCTGGTACGGAGTCAATGCACCGCTGGCCGCGTCTCGCTGGAAACGGCACTAAGCGTCTTAGATAAATCTCTTCCCCCGATGCCCCTGTGAAGAGCAGGCCATGTCCGGGTTCGCCCGAGGTAGTCGGAGGAAATAGAGGAAATCAAGCACGGCCATACTTATTTATTTCTCATCGACACTGACGGAAGGAGGACTGCACGCACGCAGAGAGATTTGTGAGAGGAAGGCTCTGGTACAGCAGTCATCCCTGTCGCCCTGTCTCGTACGACACGGAGGTGAAACAACAGAGGCCACACAACACTAAACGAACACAGGAGGGCCACTCAGACACAACGGCCCGTGCACAAGCTCAAACACACCCTCGTGCCAGCTCTACTGCACAGCGAAACCTTCAGAAAGACAAGCAAACAGAAAGACACACACGTACAAACAACTCTGCAGTGCTGGGTAATGTAACCATACTAGATATTCAATATGTATAAAGATCTTAGATGGAAAAAGTGCATCGACATCAGGGTTCCCACACCTCAGTTAACTTCGAATTCATGACCTTTCAAGGACTTTCCAGGTCCAATACACCCAAATTCAAGGTCTAAATGTTGGGACACATTTCAAGTGAGAGCAAGGTTACATCGTGTTACCTTATAAAATACATTGTTACAGTTCCCTTTTAAGGGAACTCGCGCTGCGTCACTGCGGTATATCAAATTCAACCAATGGTGAGGCTTAACGACAAAGACAGGGTGAAGCGGGAGCCAGGAAGTATATCGCTATCTGAAATATTGCCAAAAACAGCGTTACAGGGACGCTGGAAGTATGGCAAGGGAGACGCAGCGTCTCATTCCCTTCTCAGGGAACAACAGTTACATACGTAACCAGAGACGTTTTCATGTGTTAAACACAACAATGCAAAAAAGCATTTTGGTATGAATCAACATTCGTATACAGAAGATTTAGCAGAAGATTTAGCACGTGTGCTTAAAAAGTCTAGACTTTTTATGATATTCTCCAACACTACACAGGGAATAATATGGATTTTTCCAGACAATTTCTTACATAAAATAGATTCAAGCACTTTCAATGACCTGTATCTATGAATGTATATTTTCAAAATCTTCCCAGGGCCTTGAATTTTTCCCCTCAGATTCACAAATTTTCAAGGATTTCAAGGACCCGCAGGAATCCTGAGACATATTTTCTTAAAAATACCAGCTTCTACACAATAATGACTAAGAAATCAACTTCAGCACACAGATACAAACATGACTGTCTGATGAATTTGAATGCACATTTTAAAGATAAGAAAGAAAAGACATTCACAACCGGGGCGTTAAATGAAGTGTCAAAACTCTTGGCAACTCTTACCATTACATTGCTATGAAAATAGAAACACTGATTCTAAAAAGGGAAACTGTGAATATCTTGTAAACAATTGCATCATTAATAAAATCATAGTTTTGGGGTAAAATTAGCTTATGATGCATTTCCACCGTGCCTCTGTCTGGATCAGTGCTGCCACAGAATGTTAATGTTTCTATATATGCAGATGATTGGTACGTGGCATAATTGGGTATTTCCTCACACAGCGGTATTTTTAGCAGTTGGTGAAATGAGCCTTTCAGGGTGAGCTGGTTGTACGGTACTGAAAATGACCAGCTGTCCCTGGAGAACCCGACATCTCTGTAAACACTCTCTTGGCAAAGCCCTGACCTCTTGTTAAGAAACGCAAATAATGTTAACACACACACACCCTTCTTTCTTTGCTTCATTTTGATTTCCAGCCATCATTTGAGTTGAAATGCTTTTAAACTGACTGAATACACTAAACTTACAGTGAATAAGTTCTATGGTACATGGCAGATTTCATTTCAAGGCAAAAAACACACACAAGGCCCATTTGACTCAAATGGATGACTAAGGCATGATAAATAAATGTCCATAAGGTATTTCTGTACATTACTACACTCTCAGAAAAAAAGGTACAACAGTTGTCATTATGGCAAAACCTTTTCAAAAAGTACACTTTTGAACCTACTGGTATCTCAAGAAGGACCTTTAGGACCTTTTTAAACAGTACCGTCCCAGTGAGAACTTTTATGAATTTTTATGAATCCAACATGAATTTTATTCAATATGAATTTTAATATAAAGTTATAACTATTGTTCATAAATTTGTTATCATTATGATATCAAATTTTATGAAGGTAAATGATCTGCGCCTACATAATAGAAAAAATATATTCAAGGAATTACATTCTCCAAAATTAGGTTTTGTTAGGACAACTCAAGAGTTTTCAAACAAAGTTTTTATGTGAAACTCATTTGAAGAGCTTAGATGAAATTAAGGCCCTGTCCACATGTACAGAGGTAAAACCGTAGCCTTTTCTGTGCGCTTTGGCCGTTCGTCCACATGCAAAAGCAGTATCAGGTGACTGAAACCAAACTTTTATGAAAACTCTTGCAAGGGTGAAAAATTTTTTCTGAAACTCCAGTAGTAGCGTTTTCTCCGCACAAAAACAACCGCTCTGAGACCGCCTGAAGGAGGTGGTCTCAGCCCGATTGCAAACTAATCATAAGGCAGCACTAATTTTTTTAGGCACCGCCTAAGTTTTGATTCCTGCTCCCAATAATGAAGAAATACACTCACCTAAAGGATTATTAGGAACACCTGTTCAATTTCTCATTAATGCAATTATCTAATCAACCAATCACATGGCAGTTGCTTCAATGCATTTAGGAGTGTGGTCCTGGTCAACACAATCTCCTGAACTCCAAACTGAATGTCAGAATGGGAAAGAAAGGTGATTTAAGAAATTTTGAGTTGTTGGTGCCAGATGGGCCGGTCTGAGTATTTCACAATCTGCTCAGTTACTGGGATTTTCACACGCAACCATTTCTAGGGTTTACAAAGAATGGTGTGAAAAGGGAAAAACATCCAGTATGCGGCAGTTCTGTATGCAAAAATGCCTTGTTGATGCTAGAGATCAGATGAGAATGGGCCGACTGATTCAAGTTGATAGAAGAGCAACTTTGACTGAAATAACAATTTGTTACAACCGAGGTATGCAGCAAAGCATTTGTGAAGCCACAACATGCACAACTTTGAAGCGGATGGGCTACAACAGCAAAAGACCCCACCGGGGACCACTCATCTCCACTACAAATAGGGAAAGAGGCAACAATTTGCACGAGCTTACCAAAATAGGACAGTTGAAGACTGGAAAAATGTTGCCTGGTCTGATGAGTCTCGATTTCTGTTGACACATTCAGTAGAGTCAGAATTTGGCGTAAACAGAATGAGAACATGGATCCATCATGCCTTGTTACCACTGTGCAGGCTGGTGGTGGTGGTGTAGCGGTGTGGGGGATGTTTTCTTGGCACACTTTAGGCCCCTTAGTGCCAAGTGGGCAACGTTTAAATGCCACGGCCTACCTGAGCATTGTTTCTGACCATGTCCATCCCTTTATCACCACCATGTACACATCCTCTGATGGCTACTTCCAGCAGCATAATGCACCATGTCCCAAAGCTCGAATCATTTCAAATTGGTTTCTTGAACATGAAAACGAGGTTAGTGTACTAAAATGTCACCAGATCTCAACCCAATAGAGCATCTTTGGGATGTGGTGGAACGGGAGCTTCGTGACCTGGATGTGCATCCCACAAATCTCCAACAACTGCGATGCTATTCTATCAATACATTTTTAAAGAATGCTTTCAGCACCTTGTTGAATCAATGCCACGTAGAATTAAGGCAGTTCTGAAGGCGAAAGGGGGTCAAACACAGTATTAGTATGGTGTTCCTAATAATCCTTTAGGTGAGTGTATAATCGCACTTACAAAAAAGCCACTCAATATTTCAGCAAAGCTGCTGTCAGTCCACCCTGATGGACAACTTTGGACAGAATCTCTGACCAATTAAAGAAGAGTTTACTTGCATGTGACTTAAATTAACAGTCTGGTTTTTTAAAAATATTTCCTTGTGAATGAGAACCAAACCAAACAAAGCAATCAATGTGCAGGCCTTAAAACACCCTAAAACCTTTCTGCGAAACTGAGACTTTGGCCTGGATTTTACAGACAGAGTTAAAAATTATTAATTTAACTTTTTAAATGTCAACTTGATTATCAAAAATTATCATATTTATCACAAAATGTAATTTGCCATAATCAACAAACATGTACTATCAATCACAATTACACAAATTCCCATTATGTCAACCTCTGCGTTTAGCTTCCTGTTTAAAAACCTCAGGATTTCACTCCGGCATTACTTCTAATACGAAGCTTATTAGCATTAGTGTGTTTTGGCACCGGAACAAGTCATTTAAGAAATGATTATCCTGTTTAAAACAACAAAAGCACATTATATGTGTCAATACCAACGCCACAATAAGAGCATGATTAGACCAAGCATTTATTTTATTTGCCTCCATTCAACGTACGACCGTGTGAATTACGTAATTGTATTCAGGTCAAAGCAGGAGGGGAGGGAGGTGAACCTTTGTTTGCTTGCCGACGGTCTATATTGCATCCGTGCACGCAACACAAAGGCTTGTTTTTTCTCACGACTGCTGGATTTATATCTCCGATTGTTCATCTCGCTACAAGTCAATGAACATTTGAAAAAAATGAGGCAGGTTTACAGAGTTTCCGCCTCTTTAAGTAAACAAACACTGAATAGAGAAAACTATCATCACAGGTGAAATCACACAACTAGAATATTCGTATTGTTTGAGCACAGCTGTACTGGATGTAAAGCACACGTCGGATGTGACCTGCAAACTGTTCACTAGATAGTCAGCTTAACTAAACATGACCATCATTCTCTCCAAGGCATCAAATGCATAAGTCTTTATAATCAAACCAATCAAATGCCTGAACTGACTCGGTCACTCATACATAACTTTACACGCTGACATAAAGCTGGCAGTTTGCTTTACACTTCTCCACGCTGCGATAAACTGGGCCGACTGACGGCACACAACCACCATCCCCATCTGAATTTGCTGTAACACGCTCCGCAGGGAAAACCATCTTCCACCCGCAAGAAAGTCCAACTCACGGTGAGAGACAGAGTTGCCTAGCAACCTGGCTCTTGGAAACAGGCAGCAGGAGCCATTTTTCATTTTGTATTTCAGATTTGAAATCTAATAGCAATAATTGTGAGGCGGGGAGAGAGCGACGGATGCATTTGTGTGTCAGTATGTATGGAATATGATTAAGCCAATTCATTTGCTTCATCATACTTCTTTCTTCGAATTACATTTATACTGTAAACATTGCATCTGTGTGGCAATGAATTGAGCATTCGGGGCTTTAGATACATAACTTTCATTATCAATAGTAAATTCAATATTCAACACACAACACACAAATAAACAACACATACTATTTAAAATAGCAGCTACCTCATATACAGTGCCAAGGGTGTAGATTTGGTTTGAACATTGGGGAGGGGGGTTAGGGTGACAACTGTGCATATATTTTTATTAAACATTGTATAAATATTTTTTGGGTGGGTTGTAATTGTTCGTTTTGATTATTAGGGGTTAGTTTCCCCAGAAACTACACCCCTGTAAAATATAATGCCACCATTCACTACATCCTAATTTCATAAGTGTAATGAAAAGAAAGAGCATTACTTTCACCACTATGAAATAGTAGTTGTGTCTATTTATTAAAAGACTATGAATGAAATGAAACAGCTAGGCTCCTATAGCTCAGTGGTAGAGCATTGTGTGCAGCGTAAAAGGTTGTGGGCCTGAACCCAACGAAAACTCATACTAGTAAAATCTATACTTTGCAGCGCACTGTAGTCACTTGAAAAAAAGCATGTGACAAATGCGTAAATGCAATCGATACAAGGGTCTAATATTTAAGAAAAACATGTGTATCATTTTAATATTTTACACATTGTATCTTAACTATTTAAAGCCCTTTTCACACATACATTATGAAAAATACACAGATAATAGGTCTGGGATTTGTCGATAACAATGTCACTGCAACGAAAAACACGTCCATATGTCATTGTTCCTGATTTTGTTTAAAGGATTAGTCCATTTTATTAAAAAATCCAGATTATTTACTCACCACCATGTTATCCAAAATGTTTATGTCTTTCTTTGTTCAGTCGAGAAGAAATTTTTGAGGAAAACATTTCAGGATTTTTCTCATTTTAATGGACTTTAATGCACCCCATCACTTAACAGTTTTAATGCAGTTTAAAATTGCGGTTTCAAAGGACTCTAAACGATCCCAAACGAGGCATAAGGATCTAACTAGCTAAATGATTGTCATTTTTGGCCAGAAAAATTTAAAATATGCACTTTTAAACCACAACTTCTCGTCTTCCTCTAGTCTTGTGACGCACCAGCGCGACCTCACGTAATAGCGTAATGACGTCAAAAGGTCACATGCTACATATATATGAAACGCACATTTGCAGACCATTTTAAACAATAAACTGACACAAAGACATTAATTAGTATCATTTGACATACAACAACTTCGGAACGGTCCTCTTTCTCCACACTTGTAAACACTGGGGCGTAGCTTGCATACGTCATCCGTGACCTTTTGACGTGATGACATATTACGTGAGGTCACACAGGTGCGTCACACGACCGGAGGAAGACGAGAAGTTGTGGTTTAAAAGTGCATATTTTTATCGTTTCGCTAGATAAGACTTAGATTTAGGGTGTTTTCACACCTAGTTCGTTTGAGCCCTCCAAACGCTCTCAGAGCAGTTCAGGGTGTATATGTGAAAAAACCAAGTGATCTCAGACCCCCCTAAAAGGACCCAAAAGCGAACCGAACTCAGACCACTTCTGGAGGTGGTCTGAGTACGGTTCGCTTTTGGGTTCTTTTGTGGTTCGATTTCTTTTTGATATGTGAAATCAATGAGGTCCCGGTCCGTTTCGCGTGTGGTTTTGACATTGTATCAAAATAAACTGCTGCAAAGAAAGCTGGGGTCTGAGTTCTTATGAAGTTGTGATGTGAACAAGAAAGGGTCTGAGATCACTTCAGTCCTGAAGAGGACCAAAAAAAGAACTGGGTCCTCTTTTGAGTCCACTATATTGTGAACACCAAAAGGACTGAGGTCACATTCGGCTAGTCCCTTTTCTGGTTCTGGGTTTGGTTCTTTTAAAATGAACTATATGTGAAAACACCCTTAGAGTCCTTTGAAACTGCTAAACTGTTAAGTGTTGGGGTCCATTAAAGTCCATTAAAATGAGAAAAATCCTGAAATGTTTTCCTCAAAAAACATAATTTCTTCTCGACTGAACAAAGAAAGACATCAACATTTTGGATGACATGGTGGTGAGTAAATTATCTGAATCCTTTAAACAGGACAGGTTACGGGACTATTACCGCAATGTTACTAGGTCACCCTCCCAAACATGTTTGCATATACACAGATGGCACTCTGGCAATTTTATGGCAATTTTATGGCATCAATGCGCTGTATGAAGGGGATTTAATAAACATCACTGCTCTTCAGAGACTTTACCTGTATTCACCTCTAAATGCACAAAACAAGGCAAAATGTAATAGACGTCTAGCCATTGCCCAAGAATAGACAGTGCGCATAGTACTTTATAAACAAAATGAAAGCAAAAACCTTGAACACCTGTTGGAATGTCATACATCTACAAGTTATTTTGGTAAAAACGGTAACCAAATTCAAGGTTATTTAGAGTAGAAGTGGTTACTAACAGCCAGATTATATTTGGTATATAGTTAGCCGTCATTTAACTGTCTTTGTTTTTGCTTGCTGGGTAAAAATGAGGAGGTCAAAAGTCCCAGTGAGGTAACCAAGTTAAGTCATATGATAAACAGAAACATGACCAAGTTAATGGGTTTAAATCTCAAACACAAATACCGATAAAATCTACTTTGAATGCACTGTAGGCCTACGGATGAAAGTGTTTGCAAAATGCATGAATGTAAATGGGTGATTCTCACGAAACCATTGAAACACCACGGCACTAATGATTTTAGCTTTAAAATGTGTAATATAGTAACATTAAAAAGCATCAGAATTAACACAATACTGTGTTCTACCTTGCACAATGTGTGATTTCAACATAAGAATTTATAATTGTAAATTTTATCTCATTTTCTGCTGAAATTCTCATTACCGCAATGTGTCAGGCTGTGTTTGAACATGCGTTATGTTGTAATTTAATCAAATTAACACAAAAATATTAAGAAAAAAAATAAATGGATGTTTTGCTAGACTACTTTAGATGACAGAAAAAATATTTACAGAATATTCATGTATAATAATAATAATGCCTGATGTTCTCATCCTCCGCAACACTTTTTGAGAACAGTTTAAGCACACATACAGAATTTTAATAAAGTTTGATTTTGAGTGACCAAGCACATGGACCAGTTACTTCAAGATGGCTACCAGGTAAGATCATTTTTTACAGTTAATTTGAAATATTGTCTTGTCAGAATGCTTACACGACATTTTGATTATCATTACCGCAACAGATGCTTATTAAATGTTAATTTAATTAATAGAAGCATAATACTTTGATTTTAAATGCATGTGCAGAATCTCCAAATTATGTTCTTTCAGGTTTGTCATGTCATTTTGAAAATATGTCAGTGTTGATGTTTTCTGACTGTTGCGGTAATGAGATTTTTTAGGACTAATTTTTTAAATTATGTTACAAAAAGTGTTAAATGATAAGTAAAAGTTTTTAAATTAATGTTCCCATTTACTCCAGACTTTGTTTTTCAATGTCTGGTGGGAAAAAAAGTAAATTTAAGCAATTTTTACATTTTCATGCTTGACATTTTTAAAACCAAGTTTTCGTGAGAATCACCCAAATGTACTTAAACGAAGCTTCCTTAAGACAGATTATTAAACTATTTCTTCAGGCAACCCACCGACTATTACATTTATATACATAAATACCAAACACTAACATAAGTAAGTAAGTAAAACAGAAAACGCCAACAGACTGGACACAGGATGCTAAATCACAAGAGGGCTCCAAGTTCCAATTTAGAGCCGTACAAATCTAAAGCGAAGCACAAAGCGACTATTGATGTCACAGCTAATGTGTTTCATGTACAAATGGGAAAACACCATCAGGGGACTCAATTAGGTTTCAACGTTTCCAAATATCATTTGAACAGAAACGGGCAGGACGTAACAATGAACACCCAGGCTGAATCTATGGGGAAGTACGTTCCTTCTCTCTTACAGCAAGTCAATACTGAGGAAATATTGTAAGATGAATGCCCCGCCGAGAGCAGGGCTGACACAGCCAATAAGGGCAGGAATGTTCCCCTGTAGAGCACACAACCCTACACACAGAGACATCCATTGTAATCGACTACGTCAGATACAGTGGGCGAAGATGACTCCTCGGGGCATTTTAAACAGGACTCGGTAAAAGAGCTTGGGGTCTTGTGATCTGTCGCGAACACAAAGCCAAGAGACATTTCAAAACTGAGCCTGTTTACTTTCTTACCTCGTGCACATGGTCCTATTGTGCATTATTTATAATTTCAAAAGAATAAAGTTAAAATAATCAAATCAAAATAACTCTCTGAAATGACATCATGAATGTCGCACGTAGGGCTGCCACACATGATTAAATAATCGTCTCATCGCAATTGTTTGACCTCATCGCGATGATTTCAAATCACCGCAATGATTGCACATCTCTTTAAAAACACAAGGGGGAGCTGCAGCGCCTTTATAAACGAGACCGTAGATGGCGCTTCTTAACTGATAGTGTAACGTAACATATTGCAACTTAGAATTTTCAGTTTTTGAAAGATATATTCATTAAATAATTACTTTTAATTATGTGTTATGTGTAGTAATATTTACTGCCAGGTAAACCTAGCAAAAGATTTAATTTAAATAATCACAACAATGTGTAAAATTATTTCATGAACAAACAAAAAAAATATGAGAATTAAACAATAAAACAGGCAATTAATCGGCACATTTTATTAGGGATGCACCGAATCCAGATTTTTTGGGTTCGGCCGAATACCAAATCCACTGTTTAAGATTCGTCCGAATCCGAATACCGAATCCTACTCGCATCCTTATTCTATTAGCACAGTAAAACACATTAATGAAGTAAACAACGTCCACAGAAGTGTATTTTTCATTTTATTTGATTTTAACTGTAAAAAAAGGATAGGTAACGTTATGCCAGGATGGCAAGTGGGAAAAACTATTTTGGCAATTACCATAAGCCTATGCATAGTGAAAGCGATGCGGTGCGATGCGCTAGTTTTTTCCAGGTGCGTCCACGAAATGTGAACCGCAAAAAAAGCACTTATCTCCACGTCAGCACCCGTTGTGTGTAATCAATAGCCTCGTGACGTCGACCAGCGTAGCGCAAGCCTAGGGTTCGGTGGAAAAAAAAATCGAAGATTCGGTTAAACCCGAACCCCGTCAAAAATCCTGGATTCGGTGCATCCCTACAATTTATTAGATAAATAACCGTCAGCAAAATTTTAGAATCGTGACAGCCCTAGTCGCATGGGCTGTGAAGATAAATGTTACCAATGGCCAAGCAGATATAAGGGGATTGCTTTATGCTACTGTTGTAAATAATGTAGCCTTTCCAACATCTTGCTCAGTGGTAGGGCAGCACAAAAGGTCATGGGGTAAAAAATGTTTACCTTGTAATGCACTGTAAGTCGCTTAGGATAAAAGCGTCTGCTAAATGCATAAATCGGAACTGCAAACTCACATTCATGTCTAGCTCCCTTTAGTAAATGCCCCATTTTTCTCTATTCGAACATTTACTGATAGATCAAATTAAGTCCCAGCCCACATTTTTATTAAGTTTCACTCAGAAATGAAGAACGGAGAAGAAAAACATACAACCTTTCTGTTTGGCTGTCCGTCATTCCCTGGCTAAAGAACTGAGGAAAACTAAAAAGTATGCACTAGAGTTTGTAACCAGCACATGTAATTCGGTACAAAAGGCAGAAGGGGTTTAAGTCATGCGTCCTGTTTGTGGAAAAACTCAGAATTATTACTTTAGAAGTGTCTGTGATCTAACAGCTGCAGGGAACGAATCTGTGAAATGTACCTTACGACAATGATTTAATCCCAGAATGCATTTGGGCTGTTGGGAGAGGCCCAATGTGTGAGCTGAATTCAAGAAAGCGCCACAGCTGACAAAAGCGCTCTTCACAGTGGATATACAATCACACAACCGCACTCATACATATATACAGAGCGGGCCTGCAGAGGAGTAATATAACACCCAGGGAACAAGGTGCCACGCCTGACCGCGCCGAGCTGAGAGTGAAAAACACAGAAAGAGAAAGAGAGAGAGAGAGAAACAGCAGAGCCGAGAAACACTATCCCACCTCACTGCTTTGTGTGCATCAGAAAAAGGCCTTTTAAAGCAAAATTCACAGGAGCGGTGAGCTCTTCATGGGACAAGAAGCATGTTTGAGTGCTCTTGTAGTATACGTGTGTGTTATGATAAAATGCTATTTTGAAAACACAACCGATTACCTGAAGTGACCCCCTAGAAGCATACGGTTACCATAGCCATTCTTGCGTGACGTTTTGAAAGTAGGTCCATCATTGAGCTCTAACATTATTTATAAAAAGTACAGTGGCTGTAATATGGTATAAGAATATAGGTTATGGTATTGGTTTTATGCATTTTCTGCACAAACAATAACTTGTGATTCACTGAATGACTCTTATGAGTTGATTATTTTAACAGATTGGTACAAATGAATCACAAGCTCGGTTTGAATTGATTTGAATCAATCTAATGAATCAGTCATTACTGAATAAACAACTGACTAGCATAATGATTCAAAGTTTAGTTCGAAATGTCATTTGCGAATGCTCGTTTTTGAAAAATAGTAATTTAATTAACTAAATAATCAAATTAAATAATTATTAGTAAATATATTTAACTAAAAAATGTGTATAGTTAAAACACTTTTTAATATATTTTAATAGGAAAAAAGTGATGTCTAAGTGAACAAATTATTTAGTTTTAGAGCTGTCAAGAGATTAATTGTTAATAACTGCATACAAAATAAAAGTTTGCACAATATGTGTGTGTGTGCATGTGTGTGCGTGTGTGTGTGTGTGTGTAATTATTATGTATATATAAATACACAAACATTCATGTATATATTTAAGAAAAATATACATACATACATACATATACACACACACACACACACACACACACACACACACACACACCTATTTTGTATGCAATTAATCACAATTAATCGTTTGACAGCCCTATAATTTTTTTAAAGATGCATAAAAAAATTTATAAAGACAAGGGATGGTCACGAGTAATCGATTGCTCGAGTATCACAAAAACGATGACCGTGTGTATAATACATGTATGTTGTTTTAAGGCTTAATATTATGTCTTATAGAAAACGCTTCAGTTTGTGTTTATTAACACTTTAGTTTCACTTCATCACGCAGCTATTCCTGTTAGAGGTTTCTGTAAAAAAAATATTTAATTCATTAATAATCTAGTATGTGTTTATTTTTCTGTCAGTTTCTTTAAAATTAAGTTTTATTTAAGTTTTTTAAATATTTTATTTTCACCATGACGCCACGCCCCTTTGATTGCCCTCCCCCAGTTAATCGAGTACTCATTTTTCAGAGCTATGGATTAATCGCTATGAAAAATATTAACGACAAAAGAGGATTTTATTTTGTCTAACAAATACCTTAAAAGCTGAGTGTTTGTCAATTTAGTACCATACACCTCATATTCTGACGGTAAATGTAATCTGAGGGGACATTAAAAGCAAATATTGTACAAATTTCCCAGCCTTGATGCATCACTTTTGGCCACTACTGTAGATTTAAACTCTTAAAAGTTCTTTAAAAACAATACCATCATTGAAATTACCATGGTACTTTGTAAAGGACCCAATAGGTGTAATGCTACGTACACACCAAACGTGTAGCATCGCGTTGCTCTCTCTAGATTACTCGCGGGATTTAACTTTGTGTCATGCGGATTTTTTGCTTGAGTTGAATATTTTCAAGTTGCAAGAAGGTGCGTTTGAGGCGAATAGCGCGTGTTTTCGTGTCAATCGCGCCACCCAATTCGTGTCATTCGCATCGCCCCGCGCGAGGACGCGTCTGATTGCGTCTTTGCATTGACTTTGTATATAATCAACTCGGGCAAATCGTTGAACTCACGTTTGGTGTGTATGCCCCATAAGAGTCATGACGTGTACAGAGGTTGCTTACAAAGCTGTCCTACACCAAGAGTCACATCTGGTCACTTGGGTGAGGGGTCCAAAGACGGTTGGCCGAATAACCACCAAAGAATCAAATGTCAACCCAACACGACTTCAACAATCACATTATCATGAGAAATGCATTGCATATTCCAAAGAACAGGTTTAGTGTGTGGACACATTTCATGCAAGAGAACCACGCATGCCTTTCCCCCAAACCACCTCTCAACAATTCATAACAGCTTCTCTCCATTACATACACATTTCCGCAGCTTTATATCAGCCCAGCAGAAAAGCTGGGGCCATTGGCCCTAACAAAGGATTATAGAAGCTTAGCTTCTCTTTTGAGATTCAAAGTTCTCTGACGGTTTGAAGAATGGGATTACATCTAACAAAAAAAAAACACAGTTGTTTCCCCGGTTCTTTTGAGGAAAACTCTTTGTTGAAGCCTGGTATCGATTTATGTCAAGGGGTCTGACTCTACGAAACGTGGAAATGACTCTTGTTTCAAGAGTTTCTGAAAATGAGATTCTGTTTCGTGTGATATGGAGTGAGAGGTGACAGGCTGGATAACCGGAAATCAGGTTTATTTGAGAGAGAGAGAGAGAGAGAGAGCGGTCGAACGTCTAAGGTGCTGGTGAAGAGATTGGACGTCACAAACTCGCCCTGGGAAACGATGTTGTCCGTGAACTGTCACGCCTCACTGCGCCAGGTGTAAAATGTCAGCGTCTGTCAACCGTGACTTTTCTAAACCCAATCCTTTTAATAAAATTCAAATGCACAAAAATTAGATTAAATAAAATTCTGAATTTCATTGACATTTCATCACCTTTAGATTTTATTACAGCATGCAAGTTTAGTTTAAGTAGCAAGCATGGCGTTTTAAAGGAGATGACCTTTTAAAGGTACGGTTTGGTGACCTGGAAATGATTCAGCATTTTGGAAGAACACTCCACCAAAGCTCCCATACATCATTATTCGCACACTTTGATGTCATACAATCACTGTCTGTAAATATGTGACCGTGTCTGTGAAATCCAGGCTAAGGTCTTAATCTATTTTTAAGATTAGAGTTTGATTTCAATCATTCATTTCAATCTTTTACATGACCTTAGTCAATATTAAAGATATTATATATGTTTATTTTTTTAGAGAATGTTTTTTACATTGTATGTAGACAACAGTATATGTAGACAACAGTAAGTCACAAAAAAATTACGGGTTAGATGGGTTTTTACAGGCAAGGTCACGTAATTCAGTTTGTCTCTCACAAAAAGCTATCGGATGTCTTCAAAGGGCTTTGAATATATTCAAATATTCTACATTTCGAATATGTGTACGTATAGAAAGGACATATGGATGTAACATATGTTTTAAACCCTTTTCAGATTATTAAAGGTATAGTTCACAAAATGAAAATTCTGAAAATGTACTCACCATATTTTAATGAACACAAAAGAAGATACAAAACGCAATAAATCTATTTTGACTAATTTGTGTAAAAATGTGTTTTCTATACCAAGAAAATCACAAAATGAAAACCACTATTTTCTGTTCCAAACTTTCAGATAACATCTTTACATTATAGTAACAGTAAACATTTTCAAAGATTTCTTATAAAAACTGATTATTTTTTCCGCAATTTTATTTTTTCAAAATGCAATAAATCTATTGAATCAATATATAATTGTGCATTTATCTTTGCCATGTTATACTCATTTAGTTGACTAGTGGTATAGACTGATAAAAAATAAACATTAATGGCATTAATCAAAACACTTAATTTGTCATATTAAGGACACTGTCATTGCTGCTGTCATCCTTAGGACGTCATCGCTGAACTTTTTTGGACAGCGATCAACTGTAAAATGTTTTGGTCCTGCTTGATTTTTGTTGACTTTGAGTAAAATAATGGAAAGTTTTTCATAAGATCCCCTGGGGTCAATATGTTAACATGACAGAAGCTTGATACTGTCGTGTGAGAGCAAGCAACAGCCGACATTTTTCCTTCGCCTGAGTGCCTCTCACGTAAATTATTTGATTTTGATGGCTTAAGTTTCTTCCCCGCCACAGAAAAACACCACAGGTTTATCAATGCCATCAAAATCAATATTTTGTTTTTGTTTGTTTGTTGATCCCGAATTACAAAGTATTTAAAGCGCCACCCTTATTGTTTACAATGCGTGGAATGGTGCGCTGTGATTGGTTAAGCGAATTTATTGAATTCTGCAGAGAAGGCGGACTGGCGTCTGTTGCAGTTTGGAAAAAGATGACAGAATAACACGGCTTGTGTAAAATTAAGAATTGACTTTTTAATACTGACCTGATACAAAACAAATTTTGGCGGTAACACATTTTTTTATGCCGTTTATCACGTTTTGAAACCAAACTCTTATTTTGATTAATGAGAGTAAGCACACAGATTCAATGGATTTCTGTGGGTACCGTCAACTGTCTGCTTCAATGCTGTCTGATTTATCAAAATATCTTCTTTTGTGTTCATCAAAATAAAAAACTCATTCAGGATTAGAACAACATGAGGGTGAGTAAATGATTACAGAATTTTCATTTTTGGGTGAACTATCCCTTTAACAATGCTACGTCTCTAGCATTTACTGGCTTTTGGTTGAACTATCCCTTTAATGTCTGAGATTGTTTAAGAAAAACAGGGAAAGTACGTGATTTTGTCTCAAATTCTTTCCTTGGCGATAAAGCAGAAATCAGATCCATCAGGCGGCCTACTGGTGTGGCTGATATCAACGTTTGAGTCTTATCACTAAAGCATAGCTGGGCACGCATTCTTCTCTCAAAGCATCTGAAGTGCATTAGAGCACAAAAGCACCTGCGTTTTACGGCACATTGAAACAAACTACAGAGGTATTCGCCAGAGATGATGCCAGCAAGAAATTTCAAACTGCCATTCCTGCAGGAATGAACGGTGAGATAAAGTCCTGACGACGGCACAACAATATGGTCTGGACGGATCTGTCCAGGTGGTGCTCTGAAAAACAACTGCATCACAAAACCAGTCCCACGAAATCATGTAATATTCAACACACAGCAGACTTCAGAGGAAGAGCAAAACCAAAACGTGATTCAAAATTCGCTGTCAACCCCAATGATGGATTTGGAAACGCTGGACATTGGAAACAATGGATTTTGGAAACGGTGGCATTCAACAAACCCTATACCAATGTTACGGTAAAGGTGTTTAAATGTGAATTTAGGTCATGGAACGAGTGACAGATGTACCTCGAACAAAACAAAAACACAACTCATTGCAAATCAGACTAAAGCAGGCAGAAAAAGCGCAGCTCTCCACATCCCCATGGGACAAAGCCCTGGCATTCTCATACCACAGCCTTCACATGCTCCTGAGTGCTAAAAAAAGGCCTGTTCAGAGACCGCCTATGAATAGAGCGCATTGTCATCCACGGGCCTTAATGCGCCCATGGTTTCACAGAGGCAGAGCCTCTGGGCTGGCGAAGCTGAATAATTAAAGAAGAGTTCTGCATTGAAAGATTCAGGGTGCAGAGCGGCAGGCGGTCTGGCGTGACTCACGAGCCTCCGTCGCTCGTCTTTTATTCCCTCTATCTGTCTCTGTTCAAAAAGCACTGACCGGTTGTGATGCCGTGCCTGCCGTGGAAAAAGTGAGATAATTTCCACGGTGTCCTCTAGCGAGGGGCGTGACTGCAGTTTTGGAGCCACCGCCAAGTGCAATCTGTTAGCATCTGTCCTACAATATCAAAGAGGATGCCACATTTTGATCCCTGATAACTGTAGATGTGTTCCTATGAAATGAGGTGCCTAACTAGACTCGTAATACAGAAGCTGTTTCAAATCTGACAAACATTATAGGGGGGTAGTTCCACCCAAAAATTATTTCATGACAACTACCTTATCCCATATTGTGTGTGTTGGTGTGTTTTATGTACTTTTAATGCCTATTAAAATATTATTTCATTAGCTTAGCAACATGGTAATGCAGGGTTTCCCGCATCACTTTGCAGTTCGGGCGGCCCGCCTAAGCTGGGAAACCCTACTGCCTTAAAGGAATAGTCTACTCATTTTCAATATTAAAATATGTTATTACCTTAACTAAGAATTGTTGATACATCCCTCTATCATCTGTGTGCGTGCACGTAAGCGCTGGAGCGCGCTGCGACGCTTCGATAGCATTTAGCTTAGCCCCATTCATTCAATGGTACCATTTAGAGATAAAGTTAGAAGTGACCAAACACATCAATGTTTTTCCTATTTAAGACGAGTAGTTATACGAGCAAGTTTGGTGGTACAAAATAAAACGTAACGCTTTTCTAAGCGGATTTAAAAGAGGAGCTACATTTTATGGCGTAATAGCACTTTTGGGAGTACTTCGACTCGGCGCAGTAACACCCTCTCTCTCCCATTATGAGAGGGAGAAGGGGAGCGGACTTTTCAGAAACCAATGGGTGACATCATGGACACTACATCCATTTTTTTTACGGTCTATGGTGTAAACGCAGCATTAGAGGTTTCTGTTAAAACCATTTAATTCATTAATAATCTAGTATGTGTTCATTGTCTGTCATAGTTTCCTCAAAATTAAGTTTTATTTGAGTGTTTTTAATAAAAATATTTACATTTTCATCATGACGGGTACGCCCCGCCCCTTTGATTGCCATGCTCCCGGCCCCGCCCACTCCTACCACCTTAACTAAAAAAATTTCTGCGGCAAACCCTGGTGATGTCATACTCTATTGCAGTGGTTCTCATAAACTTTTTGACGTTTAATAAAATGTCATAAAACTGGGGTCCCCCTGGCACCTTAATTTGAGAACCACTGCTCAATTGGAATTAAACCTTCCTGTGAGGAACGCTATATGTGTCCTGAGTTACTGCCTATGTAGAGCGTTCCAATTCAGTCACTTATAAGTTTCTATTTGGGTTAGGATGTTGCCTTAGAAGGCAGCTGCCTATGTACACAAACTTTGGTTCACTGTTGTTGTTGTTTTTTTGTCTGACTTTCAAGCATCTCATCTTCTTCATTTCCTTTACTATCCAACATTAAAAAATGTGCCATAGAACAAAATGTAAAAATCTGGGGCCACTAACGCTTTAACAACCCGTGCTGCAGTGTCCAAAAACACAAAAGCACATTCTTTCCCATGCAGGGAATGCAAAATTGAAAACAGTGAGCGTTGGCCAACAGCTCTCTTCTATTTTTTTCCTTTATCTTTCTGTTCGTGTGGAGAGATCCTACGCAGAGTCCTGTTCTCTTTCAGTATGATGTTAATGCTCCAATGCTCTGATATTCCAGGATTTGTCATTGATATATAAACCTGTACAGAGTCACATATTTGGCAATACGCCCCGGCCGGATTCACGAGCTGCGGGAAACGGTTGGGAAAGAACCATACACGCTAAACTGACAAAACAGAACAGTCCTATTTTAAATGGTGTAAATAGTATTTTCATTGGCAGTTCTAATTACAGTTGGCTTTTATCCGAGCACATTCGCCATTCTTAACGGACTAAACACGGGCCACATTTGTCCTGGGGATGAACAAATGGTCCGCTCACATTGGCTTTAATCGGCACAAAATCCTCCTTTCTTGTACCATAATACCAACACAAATCATGGCCTGAAGGTCCGTCAAAATCCCCCGCATTCAAAATGCTCCCCTGACCCTGATTTCATCATTACCAAACTCATTTGGATACAAAATCCCAATAATTGAAGTTTATGACTAACTGAACATTATGGTTATTACCTATGAATGAGCACATCAGAGCTGCTATGATGACAAAACAGATATCGATAATAGAGATGGGCAAACTTACATACATTCAGAACCGACTAGTCGGTGTGTTTCTTAAATGACTAGGTGACTAATCGCTGTTAATGATTTCTTGAATACATAAGCTTGTTTCAGGGACATCTCACCCTGCTCGCACTACAATAAAACAAAACGCTTGGGTCTCAAAGTGCATATCCAGAATGGCAAAAGTGAGAGTTCAGTGTCTACAAAGTTTTAACAATTGGAGTTAAGCTAAATCCTCATCTGTTTGTTTTACACTTCATTTCTTGCCGTTTTGTATTATATTAGTTATTTCTAGCGTTCACTCCACAAATGGAGTTTAAAACAAGTGATGATACGGATCAAAGCTCTGTGGACAGATAAGAAAGAGAGAACGGTTCTCTGAGGGTTTGGAAACACAAGCACATTGTTTCTGAGCATTGCTGTGATGTAAACAGAGGACCTGATTGAGACCACATGTCGGTTTTTGCGGCGCCGTGTGAAGTCGAACACACCTAATGCATATCTGCTGCAGATCACATGATTTTGATATCAATGCATGTCACATAAATTGACCTCAACGCATGTCACATAATTTGACCTCGATGCATGTCTGCTGCAGAATCAGATCACATGATTTTGATCTCAATGCAGGCGAGCTGCAGATGATCATATGATTTTGAATTTTGATCTCAATGCATGTCTGCTGCACATCACATGATTTTGATCTCAATGCATGTTTGCTGCAAATCACATAATTTGGTCTCAGTGCATGTCTGCTGCAGATAATATAATTTGATCTCAATGCATGTGTGCCTCAGATCACATGAATCTGACATCAATGCAGGCTTGCTGCAGATCACATAATTTTGATCTTAATGCATGTGTACTGCAGATCACATGATTTTAATTTCCATGCATGTTTGCTGCAGATCAAATGATTTTGATCTCAATGCATGCGTGCTGCAGATCACATTATTTTGATCTCAATGCATGCGAGCTGCAGATGATCATATGATTTTGATCTCAATGCATGTTTGCTGCAGATCACACGATTTTGATCTCAGCGCATCATGCATGCTACAAGTCACATAATTTGGTCTCAGTGCATGCGTGCTGCAGATCACATTATTTTGATCTCAATGCATGTTTGCTGCAGACCACACAATTTTGATCTCAGCGCATCATGCATGCTGCAGACCACACACGATTCTGATCTCAATGCATGTCTGCTGCAGATCATACGATTGTCATCTCAATGCATGTCTGCTGCAGATCACACGATTGAAATGATCATCTCAATGCATGTCTGCTGCAGATCACATGATTTTGACCTCAATGCATGTTTGCTGCAAATCACATAATTTGGTCTCAATGCATGTGTGCTGCAGATCACATGAATCTGACCTCAATGCAGGCTTGCTTCAGATCACATAATTTTGATCTTAATGCATGTGTACTGCAGATCACATGATTTTCATTTCAATGCATGTTTGCTGCAGATCAAATGATTTTGATCTCAATGCATGTGTGCTGCAGATCACATTATTTTGATCTCAAGGCATGCGAGCTGCAGATGATCATCTCAATGCATGTCTGCTGCAGATCACATGATTTTGATCTCAATGCATGTTTGCTCCAAATCACATAATTTGGTCTCAATGCATGTGTGCTGCAGATCACATAATTTTCATTTCCATGCATGTCTGCTGCAGATCACACGATTCTGATTTTAAATGCATGTCTGCTGCAGATCACATGATTTTGATCTCAATGCATGTCTGATGCAGAATTAGATCACATGATTTTGACCTCAATGTAGGCTTGCTGCAGATCACATGCTTTTTATTTCCATGCATGTCTGCTGCAGATCGCATGATTTTGATTTCAGTGCATGTGTACTGCAGATCACATGCTTTTCATTTCCATGCATGTCTGCTGCAGATCACACGATTTTGATATCAGTGCATGTGTGCTACAGACCACATGATTTTTGACCTCAATGCATATGTGTGTTCGACTTTGTGGTGTTTCGCAAGAACTGACAGGTGTATGACATCAAAGTACCATGAGAGCAATTCGACAATCATACGGAGGACTCTGCTTTCGAATCGCCCATGCGGTACTTTGATGTCATCCGCCTGTCAGTTCTTGCAGTGTCGCATTAAGTCGAACACACCTCATGTCTGCTGCAAATCGCTTGCCTTTAGTTTTTCATTTCCCCCCATTACCTCTCCCCAATGCTTTATATCTGGCTCTCCAACCTGGTCTGCCACGGGTCATACAGATATTCTGCCCCAAATCAGTCCCAGGCATATTTAAATGCTCAAACACACAATATTTTGCACTGCAGTGTTTACACTTCTCCAGAAATTCAAACTACAAATTTAAATGCTGACGGTTTTACAAGCATTTCCATCTAAAACAAAACAGGCCTCTTCTCTCTGCACGGTATTCTGTGTTCATGAAGGGCAACTCAAACATCTGTTAAGTTTTAACACCAACTTGAGTGCATGTGCAATCCAATGTGATAAAATATTTTACTTATTAAACGTATTCACTGACAATTTTACCTCCAATTAGAAGTTTATCAGGGCTTAACAGCTGAATTAGAGCCGTGAGCTGACAACCTTTCCGAGCGGTTACCTCGTGCATTCCTCAAACCCGAGTGAAAAAATGTTTATCGCTGGAATAATTTATCAGAAACATCTGAAGATACAGACGTTAAACACTTCAAGCTGGCCAGGAAAGGTTTCTCCATCTAGCTCTGAGTCAAACGTTTCATCAAGTGCATTATCAACAAGGAGAGAAATACAGAGTCCAAATCAGATCCTCCAAACAGGAGTTCGCTTTCAGCGGAGCCAACTGTGCAAATGACGCAATTTCAAGTGTTCGTGTTTGCCCTAAATTCTCATTATGATGTCATAAAGCCCAGGTGTCCCCCGTCCTATTTACATAGCACGTTTTTTCCACCCGGACAGAATGCAGGTTCACCAGCCGAGGGAAATGAGCTCACACCTTTCGCTTAGCACAGGGTTAAAGGTCAATACAAGCAGGATGTGAAGGTTTACATGAAGGCTGCGTTAATGCTTGGTCAGCGTGCTTAACATGCAGCTGTGTCTTCGCATGAAGGTTTGGTTACATTAAGTTACAGTTTAAAACACAAACACACATCAAAAATATGGAAGCAATCCAATTCCCTGTACAAGTCGTGTAGATGTGCAGCAAGGTGTGAAATTGTTAACCACGTCTCATAGAGCAATATACGGCATCTATGCTAATAAATAGGGCAAATTTGAAAGTTTATTAAGTGAGATTCTGGATTTATGACGAAATTCAGCACTTTAACCGTGGATTTGAATAAAATGAAGCAGTTTGAGCTTGTCTGATCTGTCTCCCTCCCCTTAGATGGCTTCACTCATGCTACGGGTTGTTAAACTGATACGTTAAGATTATCTTGCATTTCTCATCCCATAAAGTCACAACAAAAACAACAACGAAGAAATGACGACCCATGCATAGCATGTGGGAAAACTGGATATGTACAGGCATGTACGGAGCTTGTGTAACTGTAACACATCGTTGAAGAGGGTTATTTAGAGGTAAAACATATGCTAACAAGATTTTGCACTCCAGCGGGATCGTAATTCGTACGCACGCATGAAATATAATCTGTTTGTTTGGGCGAAGAAAAACAACTTTGGAATACCAATCCAAATATCTTAACATCCAATTACATCTTAACATCTGCTTTGAGTGGGAGGTCACTGGGGTCAATGGACAGCAGCGATTGGATGAAAGTGACGGATAAGCAGTTTGGGGGTCATCAGCAGTATGACATAATCCCACGTGGCTAACAGCGGTCAAAGAAGATTTGCGGTAACAGATCTCCTTTGTCACGCTTTAAAAAAAGACACAAGTGCAAAGTCTGTACTTAGGAAGAGAACCTGTTCATTTTCATCTCAACATCCAAAAACTGGCATCATGACACGTCAGCAAATTTTCCACCCAAACTTGCATCGTGATCTGAATCGCTAACATTTGACTTTTCTCAATAATGATGATACAGAAACAGATTTTTTTAACTACTGTAAATAAATGTACAGTTTTACTGTAACAAAATTCTGTAATAAAACTGTCATAAAGCCAATACACTAATACTATGTATCTTACATTTCAAATTAAATCATTTTGCGGGGTGAAAGTTGACCTGCACATGTTATTGATACACTTCATGTATAAGCAGTAGCATGAGGAAGTGAGAAGAAGAGGAAAGAGGAAATATTATGATGTGCTGCCATTGTAAACAAGGAAGACTGTTTAATATGCATTTTCTATGGAATACCGCTGAAACCGAAATGGAGACGGAAACCAGGACTCTATGTGTTCCCCCTACAGAGACTAAAGAGAGGGAAGACAGGAAATGAAGTCATACCAGGTGCAATCCACACATACTGTAAGTATTTTTAAAACAATATAAATGTAAACGCATTCAACTCATTACAAAACCAATCAATCGCAAATCTCCAACAAACTGTAGCTAAACTAGAGAAATGCTGTCTGTCTGGCACGACTTACGAATAATTTATGGCATTTACTAAATGTCATGATCTCCCCATGTCCAGGCACAGGTGACAGGCAGCGACATGACCTCACGCGACTCCACAACCCCACCGTGCAGCCTCTGTCAGCTCTCATCAGAAACCCATACACACCTCTGACAATTCCCCTATCTTCTTCTGTAGTGAGCATGCTGTACAGCAACGCTAAATACGCAATGCACAATGTTCGATTTAAAGAGCACCTATCGTTCGATTCACGATTTTACATTTCTTTTGGTGTGTAAGTGTGTGTTGGTACATGTTAACGATATGCAAAAGGTTCAAACCCCTAAGTAAACGATGACGCGGGTTATCATCTAACGTAAATTAGCTGCAACAAACACACGGATTGTAGGCAACAATTTACTTCCTGGGTCTGTTGACGTGGACAAGACCAATGCTAACACTAACTACTGTTAGCATTGCAATGTGAGCGAATCTTTTAAACATGGTAAGGAGCGTCACATTTCCTGCTGACATCAGAGGTATTCAGGCCAATCACAACATACAGATTAGCTGGCCAATCAGGGACACAGCGCTTTTCCGATCAGTGCGTTTCAGGAAGAGAGGTATATCAGGAGCTACAAAAATGTACAGTATGTGGAAAATAATGTGTTTTTTTAACCATAAACCATGCAAGAAATTGTATATTTAGTGTTGTTTTGGGCAGCCCTTTTAGTCTTTTGGACGAAAATGCTTTTTAGTTTTAGTCACATTTTAGTCACTTATAAACAAAAAGGTTTTAGTCAAGTTTAAGTCAATGAAAACGCAAAAAGGTTTTAGTCAAGTTTAAGTCAATTTTAGTAAAAAAAAGTCTTTAACAAATTAATTTAGGTTAAAAAGTATTGGAAATGGGCTTAGGCTTGACAAGTACATACATGTAAATCCTTAAGCTTACCATGAAATGTGTCACAATTGTATGAATTGAATGTACATGATATGCTAACAGCGTGACTTGTTAGTTACCTTTAAAAAATATCAGTGTGATGAGCCTTTAGGTGCCGCTTGAGGTTGGTGGTATTCTTTCCACCTAGTTTGTGGCCACATTTACCGTCTTCTCCCAACATGCATTCAGTTTTTGTTTTTGATGGATTATACTGAAAGTATGTCCATAAATCATCTCGTCGTTTCCGTTTATTGGCGTCACCGCCACGGTCCTTCGAATTCGCCAAAGCCGCAGGTGTGTTGTTGTTGTGTGAAATCTGGTGCGCGGCATGGCGGCAGCCGAGTGGTGGGCAAACCCAAAACAAGGATAGAAAGCGGCAGCATTAATGATACTTTTTAGCTAAAAACAGACAGATTTCATGCAAAATAAGCAGAAATTACATGCATTGTTAACGTCAGACTTATAATCATTTTCGTTCCGTCTCGTCAACAAAAACTGGAAAGCCTCTCGTCATGTTATTTACCCTAGAGCCATTTTTAGCAAGTCATCGTCATAAAAAAGGTGCGTCAACGAAATCGTTTCGTTATCATCATTGTTGACAAAAACAACACTGATTGTATTATACCAAATACACAAAATAACAATGTTTTTCCGGTTTTTCCTGTGCATCCTAAAAAATTTTCTGAAAAATCAAAACACAGAGAGTCGGACATAAAAACAACAAAACGTTTTTGATATGGATCTCAGGATGATGAGATGAGAGACCACTTTCTTTGTTAGCGAGGCAGCCAATCAGCAAGCAGAATCTGAATGATGTTATTCTCAAAGTTAAAAATATTCTCCCTCACTGTGTGGGTTTAAAAAATATAACATATCACAGACACCTTGTAGCCAATATGTTTTCAGCTAACATTAAACCATGTAGCATGCTAATCTTGGCTTTTTTTAACCCTATGTGTGAAATCCAGGCTAAGATCATTTAATCTAATTATGAGATAAGGAGCATCAAAGTAGTACTAGTCATAGCCTTAAACATTTAAAAAATTGTGTTTATTGCTGTAAATTACCGATTTTGAGATAAAGTACTAAATTTTTTTAATTTATAATACTGAAATTAATGATTTTACTGCCATTATGATTTATTATTTTGCACAAAAAATACCAGAAGTTGGTTTTCTAGCATTTATTACAATCTTTGAAATGGCCTTACTCCGTCAATATTAAAGATATCAAGGATATATTTTCACATAACATTCTTTACGTTATGTAGAATAAAGTTTTTTATGTGGAAAACAGTAAGTTACACAGAAATGTAACTTTAACCGGGTTTTTACAGAGTAGGTCACAAATATCCTCTAAAAAAATGCAGAAAATCTAAAAAAAAAAGTCTGCAGATTCGGTCTGGGCCTAGTAATTCCTTTAAAAATGCATTAAAAAACTAAAGCCCTGGATGTAACCATTTTTATATGTGTGCTGAAATACAAAACCCCTCTAAGAGTTTAACTCTTAAGAGTTTCTATGGAAAAACAGCATTTTCTAGTAGCGTTTCTACATCCTATAAAACTTGTGACTATTAGTGTCAAAGGTGCAAATGATATCAACACAGCCATAAACGTCTCAACACAGAGATATATTCCTTTCTGATTACTGTCTCAAAAGAAAAAGCATTAAATCTGTGGTCAAAAAGAAGCTCTTTTTTCCACAGCCAGCATGACCCCTGTTTAACAACTTAACCTTTTCACTTACTAACAGTGTTACCCTGAGGGTGAAATCAGATCCATTCATCCTTTATTTGGCATGAACGAGACTAATACCGAGTTGAAGAATTTGTATGCATTAAAAGCCTACCAGCAAAGACAGGAGGCCAAATATTCTGCAAGAGACTTCAACCTGTGGCACCCAATGAGTGTCTATATTTTTTTATATCATTGTTAAGCACCGACACAAATTCCTTGTACGTAAACCTGCAGTACTTGGCAATAAAGGTTATTCTGAGATATTAAGATGCGCTACATCCCACAATGAATCAGAACTGTGATGGTTCAGATCCTCCTGTAAACATCTAAGCCTCATGAACACTGAAAGCAGTTGTTCTTCATGCCGTATGCAAACCGTAAGTCCAACAGTTAGTTGCAGAAAACACAAAACTGCCCTTGAGGACCTTGCGGGTCAGAAAACATGCAAACCTTCGCAAACTGATGAGCAGACGTTTGGTAATTTTCAAAGTCTTTCATCCTGTGCCAACACACTGAGATAATCACCTCTCCATAAGCGCACTGCTGAACAGCACCACAACCTAAGCTGAAATAGCAAGCGAGCATCTTATTTCCACGAAGGCAAACAAAAACACAAGCAAAGGTTCAGAAGCATCGTGCAGGGAAAAAGCAGAATATTCATAAATGCTTATAAATTCTGCTTTTTCATATTTTAAACCAAGCAAAAAGGTTTCACTGAGATTCTGAATACGACACAACTGAAGCATTGCAGTATATGCAGTAGAGTATATATATGTAGTTCACATATTGTGCCACAGACAACTACAAAAATCAGGCTAATTTAAAACACTACAGCCATAAAAGCTGATCGTTATCTTTCCAAAGAAGCAGTGATCCATATCGGCAAGTCTTTCTTCTCTGCCTTTTCCCTATAGACACACATTTGACAGTACAGGACTGTTTTACTTTAAAGAGATCACAAATAAATACAGAAAAATGACCATGTGGGCCTACTTTACATAATGTACTGAGACATATGAGACCACAAGTGTCTAAATCATTTCATTTTACAGACTGGTTTCAAGCCAAACTCAATACACCACACATCTTCATGCTTTTTCAGGCCAAGGACCCCTTAATGAACAGATAGGAGGAGCAGGGGCCCCCAGTACATTTTGGCCAGGCCTATAATAACATGTATTAGTGTCATACACGGTCAGAAAAAACTGTCACCGGGACTGTACCCTTTCAAAAAATATTTTGTAATACCACCACGATGCCCTGTTGAAGATTCATATAATACACCAATAAATTTAAAGCAAGAATATCTGATCTATCCATTCATGTGTCTTTATAGAGGTTGGTGCAGTATCAGGATGGTATGGAGAGATGCAGGCCTGCTTGTCTGCTGGAACTTTGAGGCTGGGTTAACAAATGCACGAGCACTTATCGCCTTAAATGGTTGAGATCGACACACAGTGAACAATCACGCATGCCACACACACACAAACACACACACATATTGCGAAGGATTGCCAGACGCGAAGAAAATACATTAGCGACCAGTTAAGCCAATTCAGATTGCTTGTGTCATGAAATGTTAAGATGATCACCGTTGACACGACTGAGGTAAAAAATAAAGCTTTTGTTAAAGAAATAATATACAATGGCTATTTAATTGACATTCAAAACGATATAAATATGAATTGCGGGCTTTGTATGACGATGACAATGCATCTGAGAGGAAAACTGATTGTTTACCTTAATGCCCCTGCTGTACGCTATGATGACATTATAAATGTATAACAACACAATCACGTGCATTAAAATTATATGACGGGATAAATTAAGGTTCAATGACAGCATATGAGTGATGGTCCCATGGGAACGCGTTTTTTGAAAACCCAAAATCAATTCTGAAGTCTTTGAATGGTTTCCTCAAGGTCAATCGGAATGGACACAAACAGTGCATCGTAACAAAGGAAACGCGGCGGGATCAAAGCGCCGCGAATCGCCGAAGATTTGAACGCCTTTGCGAACGCGGTAATATTTGCCTCCAACATCTGGTGTTGGTTGTGTCGGTATGGTGGAGGTGCTGGTGGGTTTCGGGGTGGGAGGAGTAGGAGGGGGGCAGTTAACGTATCCCTCCGCAACAGACGTATTTTTGAAAGAATAAGTCGTTAATAACGGCAACCGTACCTTCGGATAACTCCAGCTCCAGCTCAGCCAATCTCGCCCGCACTTCCAACGGAAGGGGCAGCGCATCGCGATCCGCCATTGTCCGTTCACGGGGGGAAAAATCACTCTCGTCCTCTTTCTTCTGCTCTCTCCGCCGACTCTTTCAGCGCTGCTCCCGTTTCTCCGAGCCGCAGCGGTGCATAAGGAGGGCTGTGGGAGACGCGTGTCCAAAAGCGAACTGAACGATGAACGGAGATTTTCGGAGGTCTCTCTCAACGAAGCCCCGCCATGTCTGAAGGGCTCCGCCGTTAGAGTCAGCAGGGTGAGATGTGGGCTGTCAGTACGGTAAAGCTCGGTGATCACAGTGGTCTCTCTCTCTCCCTCTCTCTCTCCCTCTGTCACTCTCTCATGACGCAAAGCGGGTGATATGTACAACCACAAGAGGGCGATAGGAACGCCCTGTTCATTTTAGCATAAACAATTTGTGGTTGCGAATATATTGTAATAAAGTTTGAATTTGTCGCAAATCTTTAAAGATCTTTTGTTTACGTGCTCTTATAGTTTCTTCCTCGGGATAATAATAATAATAATAATAATAATAATGAAGTTTGGATTACATTAAATAAATGATCATGATACAATGCTTTGCAAAAAGAATGTTTTGATAATGTAGTAAATAATTTTTTGTATTAGATAAGCAATAATTGACAACAGGCCGTTGAATTATGCGAAAATAATGCATACCCACGGTGGTATGGCCAGGTTCACAACCGTTACACTGCGGGTGTGCATTATTTTCAAATAATTCAAAGGACCGGAGTCAATTATTCCTCTTATACCACGGTTACCACAAACATTGCTCTGGTGCCTATTTTTAAGACATTTGAAAAGTTAGGTGTGCGGTTATCAGAAATTAATGCATACACACGGAACATTTCTCAGCCAATCAGAATACAGGATTCAACATATCAGTGGTATAAAAGAAAATAATGCACTCCCAAGGTGGTTATGCTCGTCATGCCGTTACACCGCGGGTGTACATTATTTTCGAATAATTTAAAGGACCGGAGTCAATTATACCACGGTTACCAAAAATATTGCTCTGGTCTGGTGCCTATTTTTAAAGGGATAGTTCACCCAAAAATGAAAATTCTGTTATCATTAATTCACTCTCATGTGTTTGAAATCTGTATGATTTCTTTGTTCTGATGAACACAAAGGATGATATTTTGAGAAATGTTTGTAACCAAACCATTCGTGGACCCCATTTACTTCCATAGCATTCTTCTTCTTCTATGGAAGTCAATTGGGTCCATGAACGGTTTGGTTACAAACATTCCTTAAAATATCTTCCTTCGTGTTCATCAAAATAAAGAAATTTATACGAGTTTGTAACAACGTGAGAGTGAGTAAATGATGACAGAATTTTCATTTTCAGGCTGAATTATCCTTTTAAGATATATTAAAGGTTAAGTGTGTGGTTATTGAAAAATAATCAACACCTATGGAACATTTCTCAGCCAATCAGAATAAGCATTCAACAACCCCGTAGTATAATTGAAAATAATGCACACCCGCGGTGTTACGGCACTCGTGCCACATTCCCACCTTGGTTGTGCATTATTTTCGAATATTCCTTACATAATTTAAAGGACCGGAGTCCATTATTCCGCTTATATCACGGTTACCACAGACATTGCTCTGGTGCCTATTTTAAAGACATTTGACAGGATAGGTGTGCGTTTAACAGAAAAATAATCAAAACCCATGGAATATTTCTCAACCAATCAGAATAAAGCATGCAACAGCCCTGTGATATCATTTTAAATCATTTAAAGGACCAGAGTCAATTATTCTGCTTATATCATGGTTACCACAGACATTGCTCTGGGGCCTATTTTTAAGACATTTGACAGGTCAGGTGTGCGTTTTACAGAAAAATAATCAACCCCCCATAGAACATTTCTCAACCAATCAGAATGAAGCATTTAACAGGCCCATAATAGTATATGTTACATCATTTCTTAAAATTTAGGGTGTTATTATTTAATTCAAGCTTGGAAATAAAGTTTTAAGACTGCTATATACCAGTGGTTCCCAAACTTTTTCAGCGTGCGGCCCCCCTTTTGTATGGTGCATTCCTTCGCGGCCCCCCAAAGAAAAATTGTGACAAAAAACTGTTCTAAAACTCAACATTTTAATTAAAAAAAAACATTAAATTATACAAAAAATTGGTCATTTTGGTTAGTAGCCTTGTATTTTTAGGTTTAACTACACAGAATTTATGATAAATTAATGTATTTCATAAAATGTCTTAAAACTGGGGCACCCCTGGCACCATCTCGCGGCCCCCAGTTTGAAAAACACTGCTATATACCACAACGAATACTAACTATTGATCTATCCATATATTTGACCTAATACAGGTTGGTGCGGTAATTTTCTCAGAATCATGGAGATACAGGACGGCTTTGACTGGAGCTTTGAGGCAATGTAAACAAATGATGTAATAAACACATTTAACTTTAGTTTTAGTCCTTTAAATTAGGAAATAAACAATTTGAAGGATTTAAAAAAAGGTAAAATTAGGAATGTGAATTTTATTGAATTCAAATGAGGTAATATTAAACTAAAATACTTAAGCACTATTTCTAGCTATGAATAAACTGTACGTAAGTATGTGACATGTACGACACTAGTATGTTTGTTGGCCATGAATAAATCATTCTGGGATAACTTTAGGTTTTACAGAGCTGGAGTCGGCGTGCATGCTGTCATTAAAGCAGAGTGTGGGACATATCAAATACTTATAATCCCAAAAATTTTATTGAATTAGAAAAATGCATCATATGGGTATTTTAATCAGTAGTCAGTTCATATACATCCTTTCTGATATCATGTAAGCAAACCATATCCTCAACTATTCAGTTCAGTCCGTCTGTCTGTTAAATATACTGAATACAATCAAAACCAATGACGAAGAAAAGCCTGGAGATCTTTGTAATCCTATGGTGATACAGACCATTGTCTTTTATGAGCAACTCTATGCAAGATTGATGCTTTTGTGATGCCACCTTGTGGTCAAATTTGTGGATTAGGAAAAATTATTTTGGAAAAAAATAAATAACACCCCCTCTTGACGTCCGATTTTTCATTAACATTTATTATTTTTTTCCATACATTTTCTCATAACCAATTTTAGGGTACCTTTTAACATTTTCCAATTATTTACATCTGTACAGAAAAAGCACACACATACTAGTGTATACATGTACTACAGTTTAGACTACAAGCATTTACACAGAGGTGAACGAAACAAAACGATAATCCCATCTCAACCCCAAAAGTATTGTGCTACACAAACGCAGTGACCAAGGCGCTGTGATGCCTCCACTACATCGTCCCGTTTTGTACACTTTTGGAATCGAAAGAAAAACTCCAAACTGTCATCTAAAAAGTTAAGGCAGAGACATTTTTTTCAAGTTTAAATAAAATTCAAGTTTTTTTAAACACTGTCAACTTATATGTGATGTTTCTTGTTGTTTACATTTTTTTCAACATCTTAAAGGTTTGTGTAATGAAACCTTTATTATTTGAACCACAGTATGCTTCATTTATTGATGGAAAAGTGATTAATTGCATTCGGAGAGTCAAAACAAAAAAGAAAAGAAGTTTTTTTGTTTAAGAGAGGAAAACAAAAATGAGTCACAGGGTAGATACAAGAGAATATAAACAATAGACCATGACGAACATCTCAAAGCATTCTGCACGTGCTCCACGCTGCAGGAAGACATCAAAATAACTGTCCATCTTGCTCGGACCGAGACACAAACGTTAATGCAAACCAATTAACTGAACTAATAACCAACAAACAGAATATGCATGAACGAGGGCACGTCAAGTGTGAGATGTACACTGAAACAAAGTATGCATAAATGGAAAAACCCCACGAAACAGCTCTGGTCTATGTGTGCTGAAGGCTCAGATCTTTTGCTCTTACGTATACGTCACTATATAAATGTACACGATTCCAAGCTTTATATATTTATGTGGTGATATGAAAGCGAATCGGTGAAGATCACAGGATAGACATTGGTGGATGTTGGTGTCTTTCCCTCCTTCTACTTAGATAAAGCACCGAATTAACCAAGTGACGAACCGTAGCACCACACCAGGATAACAAACGAAACAAACAAAGCTAAGAAGCAAATATAGCCATCTATAATCAGTTCAGATCACAGCAGACTAGGCACATGAAGACATTTCACCCTCACAACCTGAGGACTTTGCTGTGTAAAGATCTTCCGGAATTGAATGCCGAGGCATCGGAGTGGATTTTCCTCAAACAATGGCGAGTAGAGAAATTATAATGTGTGCTATTAAAAGGATTAAAAAGAAAAGAAAGAAGAAAAAAATGAAAAACATAAAAAAGCATGCACACAAAAACAGGTATACAAACACCTGTTACAATATCACATCAGTACAACTGATAAAGGATTAGCATGTAAAAAAAAAAATTCAGAGCTCAAAAACATCACTCCAGTGCTGGAACATCCAAACATAAAAACACGAAACGGATTTATACACGAAAGTCTCACTCATGCATTTGTAATGGCTGGGACCGCCACGTAGAGAACGCACACGGTGACGGCGGTACCGAGACACTTAACATGTTAACGAAATTATATACATATCAGTTAAAAAAAGAAAAGAAAAAAAGTGTTTCAGGATCAGCACTATATTCAATAATCAGTATTTCCTCCCAACGTCTCTATTTAAACGACAAAAAAAGCATGAGCTCCGTCATAACGTATTTAAATAGTTACTCTCCAACTGGTGCTGGTTCACTAATCCATTTCCTTTGAAAACAAACAAACGTAAATGAGAAACAAAACGATTAAGGACGAACAAAAATGATTCAGAGAACCCTTCCGCACAAGTGCTTTTGTCTATAGGCCCTGATTCCAGTGACAAGCTGTCGATGCGTGTACTCCTAAAGAGATGGTGAGTTGGCAGGGACATGAGCAGCCCTGACAAACAGTTTGTTCCCGTTCAGTCGCGGAAGCAGAGCCGAACACTCAGGATTGGTGGAAGGAAGTTGTGCCCCCGGTCCCTCGATCTCCGACGGCCTGCTGACATTTCAGTGTCTCTCTGGCGGTCGCGGATTCTCTGGATTTGTGTTCTGCTGAATCTGGGGTTTTGATGTCATCGGCTGTGGAGCCGTGAGGTCGGGGGTCTGTTGGCTGCTGCGTGGGTGCCTCTCTTATCCTCTGACAGATCTCTGCATAGCTTGGCTTTCGGGGTTCCGTCAATCATAAGCAACAAATACAACCATCAGTTTAAATAGTCTCTGCATTGTAAAATATGTTGCTTATTGTACATTTAATGGTTTTATCCTCTATTTAAAAAAAATGTAGCACTGGATAACCATGTCGAGTCATTTCATTAGAGTACTGCGAATAAGTTCAGCATAAACATTGTAAGCCCAGGGTATTTTGACATGCGTATTTATTCACAGATATTTTTACACTGCTGTCAAATTCTGATGCAACAGAAGGCAACAACAAGCTTGTTGTGTTATACACATTTGTAAGGTGCCAGTGTGATTTCATTAATTTGTATACATTTCTGCATACTTTGCAATAAAACATTTTTAAACATATTCATAGCTAGTTAATAGTTTAGCTTGTACCACCATTTTGATCCCGTGATTAAATTTGACATATAGAAAGAATGAAGTTTGATTTTAAGGTGGTTACATCATCATTTTAAAATAAAAACTATGCGTTTTGGACATTTATTTACATGTTTACATTCATTTTGGGAATGAAAACACAAATAAAAAATCATCTTTGTGTAAACTACAAAAAACAGTATCAAATATGCGATTATCATAATATTTTGTTTGGCAATAAAAATAAATAAAATAAATAAATAAAATGCAACATTGATATATATAATTTTTTACGTTTTATTTTTTAGGCCATTTTGCTTTTATTTGATAGACAGTTATTAAGTGATGACAGGAAAGTATAGGGTGGAGAGAGAAGTATGGGATCTGCAAAGGACCTCAAGCCAGTGTCGTGAGCAATTCTGTCCCCCCTGGCAATTCTGCCCCCTTAGGACCCCCGCGTGATTCCATTGGCTGAAAAAACTTCTCATGGGTAGTTTTCTTAGCACCTTATTACAATTCTTACAAAATCGCGTTATGATTTATGTAGTTATAACGTTGTTAACACTACAATTGATGTCTTTTAAATTATATGTTTCATATAGTAGTATATAAATGAGTCTAAAGGTGGGAGATCTACACATTGCTTGTGTCATTTTATTATTTAGATATTATATACTGTACCCTTTCCACTTTTTTACTGTGTAAAGTTAACAAATTACTTATACAAAACATGATGATTACTACATAGTTGAATCACACATTAAAATGATAATTTATAAGCCATGATTACTTCAATTTTACTATTAAATAATACATTCCGTAAGGTATGTTAATAATTTACAAAATTAAAGTATTGTTTTTGTAAAGCAGATGATGACACAAAAGTACTGACGTGTCTGCAACATGAATATTAATTTATTATATTTTTGTTAACTTTTATATATTTTTTAAAAATTGTATGCTTCTATTTTGTACAACGTAATAGGCTTTATGCCCAGCTGCACTAATTCCTGAACTTTAGCCAGCTCCTTGTTTCCTGTCTGCCATTATTGGACAAACTGATTAATCCAGGTGTGCCTGACCTCAGTAGTCACAACAACAACAAGACACACCTGGATTAATCAGCTTGTCCAATAATGGCAGACAGGAAACAAGAAGCCGGCCGAAGCCCAGGAAGCAGTGCAGCTAGGCATAAAGCCTACTAGCTTGCTAGATATCACAATGACAAATTTTTTGACCAGGCATTAGTGCTAGGTACAAATCGTGGTCCTAGGGGAGACCAAATTGCTCATGACACCAGGATTCAAACTCGTGTCGCCGGAAATGCGTCTGCACCATATGTCGGAGTACGGTCCACTATACCAATCGGCTCAACAATATTGATATTTTTAAAATAAAAATCATACAAGATTCATATCATTTGTTTCGTTCAGAGTTTACATCCAGACCACTTATAGCATTCTTTTTATATCTAAACTTAAACAGTGACAGGAAGTAGTAGCATAAGGGCCGTGCCACACATTTTTTTTTTGCTAATGTTTGCATATGGTGGCGTGTTCTCAATAACAGCTTTCCTAAAATAATATCCTATTATGTTCCTAAAATAGGAAATATCCCAATATGCCACCTCGTATTACAATGTATCACAACAAATTGCATCGCAACCCATATATTGCGATACGTATCGTGAGATTCCCAGCCCATGTGTGAACAAGATTTTGTTAGAACAAGATTTGACAATGTTGTCATCTCTATGCAAAACTTTTCAGAAGCATAAAGAATTTTTTGGTTTTTAAGCATCGTTTTCATGCAAACGTATCGTAAAACTCACCGTCACTGGATTGCCCGGTGGTGCGGTTTTAGCAGCGAGTGTAACTGAGCATTTCTCTGCAGGCGTCTGTGTCTCTTTAGGTTGTTCTACAGGTGTCAGGCTGTAAAAACACAAACAGTCCACCTTAAAAAGGAGTCACATTTTGCACTTTTGTATCATCTTATTTTAGCTACTTTATTCAGAAAATAATTAAAGTGAACCCACATTGTAGGAGCTGGAGCGGGTGAGTGTTGCTGGTCCACTGAGATCTTAGCAGCGGGAGGAGCAGGAACAGCCTGCACGGATTCTTTGGAGGTCCCAGAGATCACACGGCTGGTGATCACATCCTTATTTAGAGACTATCGAGAGACAAAGACGCCTCTGTCAAACTCATAATGCAAGGACAGCGTGAACAAACATAACAGCTGGACCAGGAACTCGCACACATACACACACAAAAATACGCAAGTAACCCAACGACCAACTATGATTAAAGGGACACTCCACTTTTTTCGAAAATATGCAAATCTTCCAGCTCCCCTAGATTAAAACACTTGATTTTTACCTTTTTGGAATCCATTCAGCCGATCTCCGGGCCTGGTGGTACCACTTTTAGCATAGCTTAGCATAAGCCATTGAATCTGATTAACTCATTAGCATAGCGCTAAAAATAACCAAAGAGTTTGGATATTTTTCCTATTTAAAACTTGAACGATGCGCATTGATATTAACCAGCAGCCGAAAATAGCCCCCTTAGTATCTTTCAATGGCAGGGGGCTATTTTCGGGCAGTGCCAGACCCGGAGATCAGCTGAATGGACTCCAAAACGGCAAAAATCAAACGTTTAACTCCAGGGGAGCCGGAAAATGAGCCAACCTTCAAAAAAAGTGAAGTGTCCCTTTAAGCCTGACAGCAAGGTTTGCTAATAATCAAAAAGACCAAAGGATCTGTTATCCAATAGTATTAGGCTAAATCTCTTCTCTATTTATTAAACAAAATATTAAAAGATTTGGTATCAAGTAACACCTGTGTGTCCTTGTTATACAAGTACTTACTATAAATATAACAGCGATATAACACAAAAGACTGATAAAAGTTAACCTTATCTTTCACTGCTCCCGTGACGATGTCAGACAGTCGGTTCTCAAGGCTGTTTTCAGTTTTTACTTCGGGCTTTAGATTTCCAGCGGCTCCAGGCAGAGGAGGAAAGCTGGACAGTCCCAGCTCAAAACTGGGGGAGGGAGCGCGCTCCTGAACGGAAGGGGGCGACTGCGTGGCTGCTCTCTGTCGAACACAAATATAAAAACATGTAAATATGCTTTCTATACGTTTTTGAATGATAGCTTACATTTTTGCATAGCTTAAGACTTAGCAAAACACTTGTCCAAACAGTCAGCAGAAATAATGTCAAATAACATACTGGGAACTTGCTGTCATCCCGTCTTTTTCTGTACCCATAGCCGCCTCTTCTTTAACAGAAACACAGGCAATCAAGTTTAAGCAATAAGGAGCAAACACCTTTATTGATTTATGGATTTGGATCGAGTCTGTATGTAACAGCTAGTGCAGCGTTACCTTCCACGTCCAGCATTTAGAGAATAATCTGCCCCGTTCACCTCCATCCGGCCACTTCCCACCTGGTCCCGTCGAGGATAGCCAGGACCGCTTGGTAATCGAGGCCGGCTACCCAAGTGATGTGCCTGTGGAGGGCGTGTCCCGTTGGGGACCCTCTCCGTATGAAAGGTAGTGAAAGCAGCAGGGTTCTCCAGCAGTGTGGTTCCACGTTCTGATGTCAGTCGAATTTGTGTTTTGTTGTGGTTCCTGTCCGGATGAAAGGGGAGGTTATAGACAGTTTTGACTCGGTGTTGCTGGATGTTGGGCACTAGGGTGGTGACATCGGCAGTTATTACTACCGCATTTGTAATGGATCAACTAC